>NC_133215.1:22514471-22865305 GCF_040436345.1 Pagrus major
ACCTCTGCCCTAAAGCTTTTCCAAGTGCCCCATGTATTTACTGTATGTCTTGGTGTACACAAGCCTGAGCGGAGAATTTTAATGCACTGCTATAACCCATTTTCAGTCGTATCAGAATTAACAGTGTTGTGGTTGAAAAGGAGGTTTGTAGGTTGGAGATTAGTGGAGGCCAGCTGCTGTTCAGCTGTGGCCCTGAGCATTTCAGCAACCTGGTTATTATAAGTGGAAATCCAGTTGTATACAGTAGATTAGCACTGGTGTTTTCTTTTCTCTAACAGGGCAGTGAAGTCACTGTGCGGCCAAACGCTTTGGCAGACATCATTACATTTCTTGTGTGTCCCTACCCACTAGCAGATGCAGACATGCAACGCTTTTCAAAATGTTCAATCACTGGGAAAATAAGACAACTACTTAGTCTGTGATCGCGTCACATGTGCATAATAAAAGGCACATATCGTGTATCCCTACGTTTAAAGGTCCAGATTATAAATAAATTGATTTTTGAGCATCAGTTTTTGACTCATAAATAAACTTTCTTTCTTACAAATTGGACCTTAAAGTCATTTATCAAGAAAAATGTTCCACACATTCACTGTTTTTAGCTTTTCTGAGTTTTATATGCTTGTAAGTTGCATATCTTAAGGTTTTAGTTGGACAAAACATGCAATTTGAAGATTACCCATTAGTCTCTTGAAACTGTAATGACCATGTTTTCACATGATTAATTAAACATTTTATTTAATTGTTGTTTGTTGCTCTAGTCCAATACAATACAACCAAACATATTAAACGGACTACCAAAACAGTCTGCCAAAATTTGACAATTGTCAACTCACAATTACATTATCTCAAGTTTTATGTCACCATATTGCAAAAAGCTGTCCCAGTCCTCTCAGAATGTTTCATTAAATTTCACAGATTAATATCAAACCCCTTCACACTTCATGCTAGACTTTGCAGTGTCAGCTGGCATCTGAACAGTAAATAACACTTGAGACAAATTATTTGTTGCCTTTGATTTATGACCTTTGGAGCAGAACAGATTGGTGAATCATATTTACGGCTGAAGGGTGTCTAAACCTCACCGGGATCTGTTAATTACCATAGCATTGCTGTGAAGCCAGTCAGTGCTCATGTGGGAGGTTATATGAGGTGTTGCCTAACAAAGAAGGGGTGTGTAAGCAGACCTCTAGAACTTACTGCACATCTGTCATTGATTAGTGGTCCAGATACTTTACATAATTGCCCCCGCTGCTCAGCCGATGTGAAGTCACTGACGCACAAGAATCTAATTTTATCATATCTGGAAATGTGTTTAAAGAAAATGCTGATGCTTGCTTGAATGAAAACATGTGTTAAAGGGCCGGTCATGTCAGCAGTGGCGATGGATTCCAAAGTGGACGTGCATCAACAGCATTGAACGTGTCCCTAGGTGGGGTTTTGAAACAGGTGGTCTTTGTTTCAGTGGAAATGGAGAAAGACCCCCTTCTTGTGTGTCTCCCTGGTGTTTAATCAGGGCATTAGGTCAAGTCCAGCTAGATCCATCTTAGCTTAGTGAGGTTTTCTCAAAGCACTGCTCTTTGATTTCTCTCATAGATGTCCATTTTATCAACAATGAACAAAGCACTTCTCGTCTCACATATCAGCAGCATTACTGATATTGATAAAAGATTAAATGACTTGTTTAAAGAATGCAAAGCATGCTTCATGAAGTTTCTGGTGTACATTGTAATCTATACTGTCAGGAGCTTGGGAATGTTTATAATGGCACAGCATTATGCTCTCAGCAAACTATGTCTCACCTGGCACCGATGAGGTCTGTAGCAATTGCTTTGATGACCTTTTGAACCGAGACTTGATGTCAGGCTCTTTCAACTTCACACCTCCTCCTGGGCACACCACAGCATGTTAAGAACACAGGGATTTTTAAAAAAAAATTTTTTAAAAGCGATGCACCATATTTAAAAACAATGCCACAAGGAGCTGTGTATGAGAGACACATTTACAATCACTGAAGCTATTGTTCTTCCTAAAAAACAGCAGGAGCATATGCATTAGTGGACAGTGAAAGTAAGTAACTGGAGGAGAACTCCAGTTTTATTTGTAATGGAGCCAAATGAAGATTGCAGTATAACCTTAAATAGTACCAGCTTAGTTCTTCTGTATCCCCTTCAAATAAAACAGTATGGTTGGGAGGACTATTTTACAAAGTGATTTCACAAAATATTGACATAATGAGATTTTTGATAAATAATCATCAGGAATATGGATGTAACGACTAAGTGGGTAACAGTCTGGTAAGTCCGGAAAATTACATCACTTAGCGTGTCGGACATCAATTGGAGTATCGGATATCCGCACAAGTCCAATATGGGCAGTTTAAGAGATATAAAGTCACACATCAGAATAATGATTTAATATCAGTATATTGCCCAGCCTTATAGTGACCAAAGATGAAACATCTGTTTTTAGATTGTAGCTTGATGTAGCTGATTGGTGGAGCATATTTTGCCTCCATCCATCATAACAATGCTCAGATGTGGATCTGCAGAACATATACCTTTATGGTTATTATCACCAGATGCGAAATGATTTCTGGCAGACTTTATATTAGTCTCAGATATATCTGTCTGTCCAAACTTCACCTGAGGGCTGTTTCAGCTACTGGAAGGGGTTCGGCGTTATGGGCTAGTATTTCATTATACAATTTTATGAGCCAAAGTAGATTTTATTTCTGCTTTGTCTTTCTTGTTCCTTAAATATATCACCTTCAGCAAGTCTCATTTTCCCATTTGCACTCAATGATTTTCCATCCTTTCCCTCCAGTCACCTCTATTTGGCTGCCACACTACCTGTCACCACTGATTTATTTTGCACCTGATGTAGATATTAATCTCAGATTTTTATGAACAATTTACTAGACCAGTTTCTTATCCTCAGTTTGCATGAATACCTTGAATAATAATCAAAATTCTTTTTTCAGTGTTTCTCAAACACAGTTAATCTCCCGATCAGATTTCATTACAGACTTTCATTCTCAGAATTGTTCCACATAGGAAACCAAATACTCTGGATCTCCTTTGCATTTGTTTCCATCTGTAAATCCCTGGCTGAAACGTCAGCTCCAGCTAAACCCACACCAGAGGCCTTTGCAACTATAGCCCTAAAATGGGTGGTGTGAAATGATTGACTACTTTGACTTTTGAAAACTTCCTGACGCATACCTTTGTTTCAAGGGATAGTCCAATCCCAGTAAATAAATGGTTTTCTTATATTTGGAAAGTGCAGTCAAAATATAGACAAGTATTGGTTCATGCCACTGCAAACATGACTTCAGCCTTCTTTTAATAGGCTGTAAAGACCCTTTGGTGCAGTATAACTGCGCTGAGGTGTTACACTAATAAGCAATCACAACCTCTAGTTTTCCGTGCCAGAAAGGACACTCAAGACACCCAGAATTCTTCAAAATCAGCACTGTTTAGGATTCTGTTGTTAAAATTGAGTTTCATGCCAACACCCCTGCACCATCCAAGTGTGCTGAGAAACAAATCCCATGATTGCCTTGTGGGATGCTTAACCCACCGCTTTATTTTAGTTGGAAAATTAAATATATGTGGTAGTCCATGCATGGTCATTATGCAGTTTCTTTGTCTGGTGTCGGTCATCACAGCCCTAAAGCCAGTGTTACATCATGTCTGAATGTATGCCTAGATTTGCAGGGTTGCATTCATTTCCAAATGATTATGTAAGATTATATGGTGTTGAAAAATCTTGACAATAGTTGTGATATCTGTGGACAGTGATCATTGTAGGATAGTGCTTCTTCAAACATTTTTTTGAATGAAACAGCCACTGACTCTGAATTTATTTTAAAGACCCAACACAAACACACCAATAGTCCACTGACACAGGTGATTTCAGTTGTGTTGCCTGATTAGACCTCTTCTCAGGACTTTGTGGGCGTATACAAACTGTGCTCGATTGACATCATCCTTACCCCTGTCAGAGTGGGGCAACTTTCACTTTTTACAATTCGTGTTAGCCCATACATCTTTGTGATATCACACAATTCTCAGCATAGCTCCACCCAACCAACAAGCGCACATCCTCTTTAATAGTGCAGGTTTAATACACGTTGCTCCAGCACTAAGGAGATGTGTGTGGCTATGCAGGATTACTGATTGGGTAACACTTCTGACACACCTCTGACACACCCACCAAACTAGAAAATGTACCTCAGACCCCTCTGCATACTATTTCATACAGTTTCAAGAGAATATGTTGTTCAACCCAGAAACTGTACCAAAATTGTCCACACTGTTTCACATCAAATATGCCCCAGACTGGGTCTAATCAACCAGAGTAACTGAAAACAGCTGTATGGGTGTGCAAAGCTTTTAAGGGAGCATCTGCTATGGCTGCAAATTGTTTTGTAATAAATAATAATTAAGGTTTCCATTAGGAATAATTGTGTAATTCAGCTGTGCAATGGATGTGCTCTAACAAGGTTTGTTATAGATAGTTGCTTTATGTGAAAGAACTAAGTAATCAGTGGACAGAGCTGTATGATACTGAAGAGGAAACTACATAGTTGAGTGGACGCTCATTTACTGAAATTACTTTTATCACTGCTAGTTGATGACTTAAGTAATGGCTTAATGTACTGTGTGCACCAAAGCAAACATCACCAGTTATGTTATAGCTCCCCTTTGCTTCACAGACAGCATAAAGACAGAGCTCTATTTCCTCCTGTTAACGAGACAGCACCATGGTGCTCATGGATTTGTCTTCATTACCCTGAACATTCAGCTGAGGTGTTTTACTATAGACATCACTGTTGTTTTCTGGAGGTTTTGTCCCGCTGTGACAATTTTAGTAACAGCTCGATTAGCTTGCAGCTCTGGTTTCAGAGGTGAGTGTTTGCACTTCATTGCCACTCCTAAATACAGGCATTAGCCATCAGTGGCAGACACTGGCCCGGGCCCAGCGTGCCACAGCCTCACAATGAGCTCACTGTCGTGAGCTGAGATCAGTCCCCCCTCCCCTTCTCTTCTCTCCTTACTGGGAGAAACACCACATGCAGAGCTGCTGTGTTTATGTCAATGCCTCAAGACATCCTCAAATATTTCCCTCTCACCAATTTGTAAGACCATTGATGCAGACCTTTTCTTTGTGTGGACTACTTTTATTGATACCTGTGTAACCTCTGGCATGTCCATGAACTCTATTAAACCTGTATGTCTGAAACATGGTGACAATCATTTGCTTTGTTTCAACTTTTCTACAGTCTTGCTATATACAATGTTTGTACCCTCAAAAATGTGTGGATCTGAAATGTTTAAACGATATTCAGACTCCTCAGCCTTTGCTTTGACTAGTTTTATACTACATCCTGGGGGAATCATCACCGCTGCCTACTGGAGTCATGTGAAGCTGGCAAGAGCATTACCAATCATGCGAAACCCACAAAACAGTCCTTATGACCATCAAGCAATGTTACGAAAATAACAGCCCCTGTTTGGGTAGTTCTGCAGACACACAGCCCTCTGCCAGTAATCAGTGTTTTACAGTCTGGAGAGGTTGTTAAGGTTGCAGCAGTGCTGGCAAATTGGTAAATGGAAGTGAGCAGTCTCACAATGACTGGATCTTATCTTTCCACTGTGTCTGCAGCCAGTCTGATAAAGGAGACATCAGCTTTCTGAGTGGCGTTTGTGTCTGATTCAGATAGGGGTGTGAGTGTAAAGAGAGATGAGAAAGAGGTGGGGGGCTGACGGGGGATTGTGTTTGAGTGTGTGCTGTCATGCATGGTGCAGCAGTTGACGTCAGACCTTCAGAAATCCTTAAGGACTGGGTTAGCTGTCGTGTGTGTGAGTGCTTGCATGCATATGTGTGAGGCCCCTTCTTATAGTGCTTAACTGCAGGAAGTTCCTGGTGGAAGCCAGGAAACCCAGGTTGTCCCTGATGAGCCATCCAGCTGTGTCCTCAGTCAGATAACATTCCATCATTTTACCCCACTGTCAGCACTTCAGTCCAGGAAACCTTCACCTCTGGCAGAACGGTCCACCCAGGGACTCAACATGTACAAAATGATTTGAAATATTCACAGCCTGGCTTAAAGCTGTGCTCCTAACATTTTTGGCTCGTGACCTCTCAAAATTGAGCAGCGTTCACTTGTGACCCCTCATCACATGTTATGGCCTTGAGTGCCAACATGAGTTGTGAGCAGTTCAACCAGAGCCTGGTTTTTACTTTCTTGGATTCTGTCAGAATAACACGTTCATTTTAGATTGATTTAGTTGTTCCACCGTTACCTGGGGATAGCGACCAGGGAGAACAATGCCTCGATGCACTTCCTGTGTGCCGTAATTCGGCTTTTGTTTTTCCAGGTAACATCCAGCCCAGTGACAGAATTGCACAGTGAAGGTGAGGATTATAGGGAACCCAACTATAAGCGAATGGTGTCATTTTTCTACAGCCATTACATTGTACAATCAGTATTTACTCAGAATAATACGTTTGACAGCCCTTGTAAATTATGTGAAAGTCTTCAGTATTCCAAAAAAACCCAAAAAAGTTAAATTAGAGAAAATTTCATTTAATTTTGTGATTAATCTTGGAAACCTCTGGTGGGTCCTGACCCACATGTTTTAAACATTTGGGTGTTCCTACATGTCTTAAAATGATCTGGAAGTTAGAATACTTAATGCTCTTCTTGCTTCCTAGATCAGGGAGCCCTCAGATGAACCATACTAAACTGAATTAGTACAGTGAAGGAGTGGACCATTAGCATTCTGCAAGTCTGCTCTGCTGCTCCACATGGTTAAATGATCAGCTCGCTCTTCCAACCACCTCTACCACTGTGATTTTAATCATCTTGTTAGCTTGTTACTGGAATGGCAGAGCAACCCATCCATGCTGAACTTCGTCTTTTCTAATCCAGCAGTTTTCCATCTCATTTTAATGCTGCTCTATTAGATCATTTCAGCAGGTTTTGATGGCCCATCACTCTGACATTGAGTGGGTTGAATCCACTGATTCAGGAACAAAGAGACTATATTTATCAGTGTTGCATTTTCCGCTTGTTGCAACACTTCCAAAGTAATTCAGTTGCACGCTCTTGTTGCCTTGCAACCATTTGCTCAGGGCAAACTTGAGGGCAAGGTTGTTTTTTAAGGCTGTTTGTGAGCTACTGAATTCATTTTAGAAACTAAAAGGACATCTCTGGTAAAATGTGAATGTTCAGGCTAGAATTGGCCTGCTCAGCCTTTTTAAAGTCTGAAAGATGTGTCTTTCCTTGGTTTATTGATGGCTTACCAAGTCAATCTACTAATGAATTAGCTTGCCAATCACCAATCACCAGTAACTCCTTCAATTACGAACATGTAGACTGTGCAATACAGTAACAATATTAATGACCTCTGAAAACAGGCCACTTGATGAACTAGCACTTACTCATCAAAGAGAGATACAGGAAATGGCTATAATGAAATGAGGTGGATGCACAACTAATCTTAAACTGTTTAGCCAACCTGTAAGTATATTAAAGCTGCATATTTGTATTTGGGTATAAATCCAGATTATTTGGTTTCATGTAGTGGTGGTAGTACTATGATTGTGTTTTGAAAGATGAATAAATAATCTTGGTAAATAATCCTGATTTTATATTAATTTAATCTTGACACAGTGTTCTCCCAAATAAATCTAACACATTTGCAGCTGTCATTGACAGAGACATGATGCCATGCCAGGGCCAAAGTTTTAGCTCTGAATGAACATTAAGTCGGTGCTGAGTGAAGAGAGTCTGATGACTTTTATCTAATCATTGGACTTCTTGCTGCTCACTCAGCCATGTGACTGGACAGGAGGCCCTATCCCTGTGGGGGGCACTGGAGGAAGATAAAGTACTGTTTTCCCATGACATCATCACCATTATTTTCCCCTATAGGTCCTCTAGATGACTCTGATCCATCTCACTCCATGCTCTCAAGACACTCCACACTGGAATACCTCGGAGCTTAATGGAGATGCAGTAGATGTCATATTTTATTGCCACATGACCACAGTGCTAATTGCCCTCAGCACAGCACACATTAACATTTTTAGACAACAAAAGAATTGGATCACTATTGGTGCCATCACGCTGTAAGTGGCTGATACGCTGTTCAGTCCAACTTGACCACATTTTGTTTTATTGATCTAGCTGACATTTGGAGAGATCATCCATATTAGTCTGCATTCTTGCACTATTAGTTCATGTGTTGTGGTGTATGTGTACTGCTATTACCTGGGATTTAAGTTTACTATCTCTTGCAAGTTTCTATTTAATCTATTCTTATTTTATATTAATAATTATTTATTTTTATTTATTTATTTATTTATTTATTTGTACGTATTTCTGTCCTTGTGCTCCTGTAGCACCTGAATTTCTCCTATGCGGGATCAATACTATCGCTTATCCAGTATGTCCCAAACAGATGACAGATGTACTGTTTAGGCTTCATTCAAATCTGGTACATATTGGCTTATTTCTGATATATTGGTATCATCATATAGATTACAAGAAATGTATAGGTTTGAGGTCATTTGGAAACAGCATCACAATTACACAGTTTGTCTACAATAGAGCACTGACAAGTTGATTTTTCACTTGTAAAATCTCCTGCTTATTACTGTCTTCATCATATTTCCATTTAAAAAAAATCTGTATCTGTATTAAGATTATTTTTAATTTTATCTATTCATGTATAAAATATTTACTATTGGGTGATATATCGTAATTGGTTGTTTACAATCTCCAGGTATTGATACCACTATCAGCCTTAAAAATCCAGTATCTGTCAGGCCATAGTAATTGTGTTGTTGGTCTGTAACTAGTGGTTATTTTGAAAAATGAAGCTTAAATTAATAAAATAAAGGTTAAATTGAAGTTTCAATGTGTAGGATTTATGGGGATGCTTTGGCAAAAATGGAATAAAATATTCATGATTATGTTTTCATTTCATTTCAGTGTATCATCACCTAAAACTAAGAATAGTTGTGTTTTTGTTACCTTAGAGGAGCAGGTCCTCTTCCACGGAGTCCACCATGTTGCTATAAGGAAATTTGAGATGAGGGGTATTCAGTTGGTTGCGATCTGCAACCACACTGCTAGATGCTGCTAAATCCTACACAGTGGAAAATAATATTGAAACAATTTTACAGTAATTTAGTTGCCATTCATTTCATTGTACAGAATGAATTACATTTATGTTTGCTGTTGCTGGAGAATTGTGTTTGCATTTTACTTAATTCAGTTAATTAGTAAGCTGTATGCTCCATGAAATGGATCGTATGTGATTTCTATCATATGCTTCATTGTAAAATCAGGGATTACTGGCTCTAGTCCAAGTCTCAAAATTATACCCAGAGTCAGCACCCTGTATTTGCCAATATAAAGCTGACATTACTAGTGCCTTATCTCTCCTGTGCAGTGGTACGACTTCACAGTGCCACATCTCTGCATTTCTGACATTTCATTCCAGGAGATACCTGTGGTGAAATGCTGTGAAGCCTGAGCCTGAGAAGAATATTCCCCGACAAGAGTAATTTTGTTAATCTGATAAAAGAAAATGGTCTCAGGCTGTGAGAAACATAGTATCTAAAACATTTAATGGCACGCTCACATGCACACACCGAGCTTGACTTTGACCCTCAAATCCACAATCTGCTGATAAGACGTTACTTCTGACACAACGTTGTGGTGATGAGGTTGTCAGTCAAACCACGTGAATGCACAGTAGAGACTGAATCATAGACAGACTGCTGAGGTTGACTTTTATTCTTTTCCCCCTCTCCCACAGATCGAGAGGACCAGTCCATTCTTTGCACGTGAGTACACGGGCTCAGTCCACCACTGCATCCATTTTACTTTATTTTTTCAATCTTATATAAACACTTTTGACCTTTATTGAAACTGTTGTTATTGCAGCTTTTGTGCCTTATATTGCTGAGATATTGCATGTCTCCTCTCTGCTTGGTATTCTCAGAAAAAACATCACTTGCTGCTCTATATTTCCCAGTGGCATTTTTTTCTTTGTGTCTGAATTAATTGAAATTGAAAGTGACAATAATGCACTTACTGGTAATTACACACGTTCATGAGAAGTGCAAGTGAACCAGCTGCCTCTGGGGCCTTGACGGCTATTTTACATCATGTCTCAGTGACATTGACCAGGCTGTCACTGCTTGTGAGAAAAGTAAGAAATGTGGGTCTGAGAAATGCTTGACATTTCTGCTGCACAGCCCTCAGGCGTCTTCTCAGGGACAAGTGTCTGCAGATGACAGGAATGTCGTCAAAGAAAATGCCAGAGAGGGTGTCAGACATGAGTTATGCAGCAGCCCAATCCAGCCTGATGCCGGCTGGATTTTGAAGTGTTCATGCTATTTTTACTCTTCCATATACATGCAGAGGGTCAAAAATACTTATATTGCACGCAAAATAAATAATTAACTACAAATACAACAATACCACAAACAAAGCCTGAAACATATCTCATCTGCCACTTTAAAAAAAAAAAAAGAAAAAAAGTCAAGTTTGAAAAAAATGAGAACTAGCACATAAATCAAATTAGCAGCCCTATCACACACACATACATGCAAACATTGAAATATAGATTTTGCGGATTATCAAGAGCCTCTTACAGACTAGTAAGACAAATTAAAACACTAAATATGGACATAAAATGTAGAAGCCTCACAAGAGATGATTAAGTCAGCACTCCCTGTTTATATGGCTGAAATGGGGGAGCTAAGGAATGTAACACCCTGCAGTCCAAGGCCGACAACAGAGACATTGACATAATCCCTCCATGATTACCCTCTGTTCACAGTAGCCAACGAGCGCTCACACACCGCTCTCCCCATCTTTACTCTCAGCCACATCACACTCAGTCTGAGAGCAAAACAATATTTTGTGCATACTTGGTGTATGAAAATGTGCACTTACTGTAAAACCTCAAGTGTGCTCTAAATGTAAACTGCTCCCCCCAAAGTTTTTGCATGGCTTGGAGGACTTGAGAAGATTTCTCATGCCATGGTCACTGTATGACAGGGCAGTGAAAAGCAGGCTACACATCCACACGCCAGCAACCACAGGCCGAAACTGGACTGACTCTCAAAAAATACTGCAGAGAAAGACACACATGATTAGATACACACCAATATGTTTTTCACTTTGAGTCTTAAATTACATTTGTTTCTAGAAGAAAATGTCAGGGATTATGATCTGTCCTTAACCACAAGCATCTGCAAATCTGTACATTTTAAGCTGTATTGATCCAGTTTTTGAGGTCACAGAGTGACTATGGTGGACATGTGAAGGGTTAAGTTTAGTTTAGTGTTTCCCACACTATTCTGAGGATGTCTGTTTTTGTGCGCATTGTCTTTTTTTTGTCTCACAGAGGTGAGTCAGGAGCTGGCAAGACGGAAAACACAAAAAAGGTCATTCAGTACCTGGCACATGTTGCCTCCTCCCACAAAGGAAGAAAAGACCACAACATTCCTGTGAGTATTCTCCTTTCTCATTTCTCTAATTTAGGTCAGCAAAGCCTGAACTGAATGAGCCCGTAGAAATCTGTTGAAATACTAACTTTTAACTTTTTTTTTATGTTGGATTTGCATGAAAAATATCTTTGTGTGCTTAAGACCAGGTTATTCTTTTACCTTTATTTAACACTTTAATTAGAAATAACTTATGAGCAGTTTGCTTGAGGTAATTGTTGTGGGCGTCGTTGAGATTATAATAAAGTCACACATTACCAAGATGTGCTGATCATTACAATAGTATAGGTGTAAGTATACATATCAGTACCTGCAGTATTGTGCGTACACAATCTAACAATTTGCATTTGTTTATGTGTAACAAACAGCCAGAATCACCAAAACCAGTGAAACTACAGGCAAGTCTTTACACTTTCTTCTACACCATGTTGATGTACATGCTACACTCACACTTTCCTTTCAAACAAACTTTAAATTCTCTTAAATGGGCTCATAGAATATCTGTTTGACTTGAGCTCATTAAGGGCTCATCAAATGGTGTAAGTAAGTTCAAAGACATCAGAACTAACAGTTGACACTTAAAGGAGACATATTATACTCATTTTCAGGTTCATAATTTCATTTTGGGTCACTACTAGAATAGGTTTACTCAGTTTTCTCTTAATGTCCAGTGCAGCAGCACTGTATTCCCACTCTGTCTGAAACAGTCTCTTTAAGGCCCCCCCACCCCCCGTATACCTTGTCTGTTCTGATTGGTCAGCTCACACGCACCTGAGCCAGCACTGCTAACAACACCAGAGCATCTGTGCTAAAGTAATTCTTACATGCTCATCTAGCTGCTGAGCATAAATTATGCAAATGTTTGACATGGTGACATAGTGTGATGTCACAGAATTAAAGGTGGGACTACTGACGAGGCGTTTCAGGAGCAGTGTTTTCTGTGGGAGAGAGGAGCCTCTGTTGGTGCAGACTTTGACCTTTTTAACTTTCAAGGTCTTTTACATGCACAAGAACCTATATAACACACTAAAGGAAAGGAAAAAAAAAAAGCATAATAGGTCTCCTTTAATGTACTTTATTATGTCAAAATACCAATAAAACAGCATATTTAGCTTTGACATTTTCTCTCTCTGTCAGGCACAACATGCAGTTGTAAGTAAATTATAAAACCTGCATGATTATTGTGTTTTCTATGAATGACTTTGTTCATATGTGCAGTACTATAAATTTATTTGCTGTTGTGATTCACACTCAGTCACATGCATGTTGTTTTTATTTGTTGTGGTAGCCATCTATGGAGCCTTTGCTGTCTCTTGTGCTGTATGAAATGTAGCCACTTGGCTGCAATAATAATTAAAAATGCCTATTGCTTTGTTTTATAGTTAGGCCTGTATCTTATCTGTGTTTTAGATTGTTGGAAGTTAAGATGGTGACCACACCTGTCTTGCTTAAAAGTGTCCGTTGAGGACATCCATAAGAATAAGTTTCAGTCTTGGTCACATAGTTCTTGTAGCCACCTTACCCGTGACTGAATTACAGTATACCTGAGATGCATGGTACAAACAATAAACTGTCTTTTAATCTAGAACAGATAGGATTAGGCTTACAAAGGTATTATAATAACACCTGTGTCTAATTCCATCCACAGACTGCTGTAGGTTCTGTCGCTAATGCCTAATTTAAAAAATGTTTAGTGTGAACGACAGGTTCATTTGTATCCATGACATTAATGCAATTTATTATTTTCCATAATAACAATTGAATCTCCCCATATCCTACAGAGTGGAGCCCTGTTTTATGTGAGTAGTATGTAGTTTTTCACCTATCTCACCTCACTTTTAATATATAAACGGGGTGCTTTACCCACTCTGTTGCCACCTACTACTATACCTCTTTGACATTTCCTGATGGGGGGCAGTAGATGCTTTCCATCCACGTTAATCCGCCTGCTGTAGTTTTGCTTTGCATGATCTGTACGTCCTGTCCTCACTGAGTAATTTGAATCTTCTTCTTTCAGACATTTACATTACTTACAATGCGAGGACATCTCCTCTCATAGAAATCAATCATTGCTCTAATCTTCGTTTAATAAACTAATGGGCAACCATGAAGTTGATGATCCCATCTTATTTATTTGCCTGTATAATGAAGCAGGTTATTAACATTGCATCTACTGTCTAATTTATTTCACTCTGTCTCACCTAAAAGAAACAAGAAAAACAACCTGTTGACGTGTTTCAACAAAGGTTTCTAGTAGGGCTGGGCGATTAAAATAATATCGGATAATTTTTAGGCCATATCATGATACACAATATACACCACGGTATTTTGAATTCTCTCTAAAAGCACTTCATAAATGCTAGAAATGGGTTACAAAATCAAATATCATGATATTTCTTACTAAATACCTCAATATTGATATTGCGACAATATTATTTTGATGAGCATCGGTACTCTCACAAAATATTAACATACTGAGATAAATTTAATTGAATAATCATCAGTAATGGGGATATAATAACTAAGTGGGTAAAGGCAAGGACTAGAACAAGTAGAACAGTCTTGCAAGTTCAGAAAATGTCATCACTTTACTGTAATGCATCCTTTAAAACCAGAAAAAGACAACACTTATACCATATCAGGATAGACAATATACTGTCTCTTATTATCATAATGATATATATTGTATATAATGCCCAGCCCTAGTTTCCAGTTTGATTCCTGTCGGCCGCAAAAGGGATCAATGTCCCAGCTTCTCAGTTGTGAGCAATGTATGTATCCATCAAACTGACTCAATTATCTGCTGACTGTAGCAAGTCTGAACCAAGCACTATCACAGACTTCAGAACCAGATCAAATAATGTAGCTGTTTGTTGTTGTTGTCCTCAAAAACAAATCATCAATATACATCACATTCATCAAGATATGACATTAGAGATATTAACTATTTGTTTAACATTAAATTCAGCCTAAAAGCTTTGTTGGTCCATATGAGTTCCTCACATTGGCTTGTTCTTGTCCAGATTTAAATACCGTGAGCCATTTTCCAAGAGTGTTCTCCTTTTCCTTGCTTGTGAACAGAGCAACTTTTATGTATTTGTCTGGCCGCAGATGTTGAGCAGTGAATACACAGCCATGACCACTGGCCTCATAAGATTTAGTGGAACAGTCCTGACTTATCCTCTTTGACTCCACTCAATCTGTCCTAAAGTACTGCTGCATGGCCTGCCAAACAGCCTGCACTTTGATAAGTGACAAACTTGTAGCTTTGACCTTTAAAAGGCAGAAAAGTTTAAAAGATAATTAGTTTGAAGGAGATGAGTTTTCAAAATGACTGGGTGGATGTATCTGTAGTGACTGATAATGTGCCTCTCAGTAGCTTTGAGACATCTCAGTTTAATTTTTATCACAGCTACACAATGAATGGCCGGCTCAAGTGGAGGAGCCGGCTCTGTTGGCTGTCAGATGTCTGACATGCTCACTTTGCAACAGGAATGTGGGTCAACTTCTAATGCTACTAAATTGGCCCCCCGCTGGTGTTTGTAATCTGCTCTTTGTTTTTTATACGCACAGCAGACCACACATATGGGTTGAGGTTGCCAATGAGCAATTTTAACTACCAAGTTGCACCCGAGGCCTGTGTTTATACAGAAACAAAGGCTTCAATCCTCTGCTCTCTGCGGGCTTTGCCACTGCCTTGATAGCTGGAACGGGACCAGGCTTATCCAGTTCAGCCCTGCTTCATTCCAGCTGCTCAGAAACTCAATTAAAAGCAGCCCATCATGCTCTCCGTCCAAAGATCACATTACATTTCTCACATCCTGAGAGTAATGCTGATTCCTCATCTCACAGGGTTCCTTTTTGTGGAAAATGTCCTCCTCAAACCTTCAGCTATTTTTGACGTAATGGGAAAATATTCCACTCAGCCACAAGAAGAGAAGTAACCTCACAGAAGAAATTGTTTTTCTCTCCCCCATTTCGGATTCTCTGGTCATGACAAAGCCCACAATGTGGCTTTGATGGAAACCAAGCGGGCCACCTGTCCAAACATCGCTCATTTATTTATTCAGCCTCTTGAAGTGGTTGACAAAAAAAAGTGTTTCTGTTGTGTGTAGTGGACACATTCTTCCTGACATGATGTCTGTCCTTTATCACATAAAAAGCCTTTTTTTTCTCCATCCAGAAATGTTCTCTCAATCAATATCAAGCAGCGTGACTCATCATTAGTCCTTAGTCAGCCTCAGGGTCTTGCAACTTCAAAAGATAAAACTTCTGCAAATGGATTTAACCGGGTTGTGGAAGGTTTTATGATCTGCATGTTTACAAAATTAGTTTTTTTTTTTTATGTGCTTGCGAAAATACAAAAAGTTCAAAAGCCTTAAGTCCACTGCCAAGAAAGAGCTAATGCTTTCAGCATTTTGATTTCTAAATTGTGATCACATGATAAATCTATAAAACATAAAGCCCATGCTTAGTCATCAAAAAGGTGGCTTTGTTCAAAACCCAGAAATATTTAATTTTCAATGTCATAAAACAAAGAAAAGATGCCAAACATGTGATTTTTTAAACAGGAAAGAGAGAGTGGTATTTCTGCTTGATAAATGACTGAGATTATTAAATGTGATTTTTTTTGTCAAACAGCTAATTGTTCAGGCACCAATCAAAGCAATTCAATTAATTCTCTGATCTACAACAAGAATTTCCTCTTAAACATTTTGAATACTTTGATGATTAAGAAGTGATATGATGACCTTTAGACCATACTTCACCATCTGGGGTAGGATATATATTTTTTCCTGATTTAAAACTTTTAACAGATACATGTAAAGATGTTACATGGTTACACTGATTTTCAAATGGTGTGGTCACATTGTCTCTGCCTGAGATGAGAATGACTTAGAAGCTCTTTGTGATGTGCCACATTGCCTCCTTAGAAACTTTAAATTCAGCTTCAGTTTTGGAAAACTTAGAACTATCAGGAAAATAATTTAGCTTATTTGAATTTGTGGAGAACTACAGAACAACACCAGGAAAATAAGAGCCACTGAACCTTGAACAAGTTGTCCACCATCATACAAAAACCCCACAAAGTTGTTACAATATTTATAACCATACACATCAGTAATATCATGATGATTAAGGGCTTAATTTACTCAATTCCCATCAGTATAAATATTCACATATATTGTTGTGCCTGGGCACTGAAATCATGTTTTAATTTTATTCTCAAAATAAAATAAAAGTATGACTTTCACACTTGCTGTCATCATCTTCTCTCTGGCTTTAATGTATGTGAGGTCTTTCTATATAAAAAACACGAGAGGTCTTCAGATGTCTGCCGTCTGTCTGCATGTTTATGGTTTTTCTTTTGCTTTATTCTTTTCAGTTGTCAGAGAAAATCGGAGTTTCACAACTATCTCATGTTTGTTTGTTGGTCTTTCATGTGACAAAGAACTGCTTTAATGCCTTCTTGTTTTTTCAGGGGGAACTGGAACGTCAGCTTTTACAAGCAAATCCCATCCTTGAGTCTTTTGGGAACGCTAAGACGGTGAAAAATGACAACTCGTCACGTTTTGTAAGTACAGAGAAATAATATTAATGAAGGGGGGCTGCATTCTTAATGAAGTCTAGTTCACAGTCTCCTCCCGTCACAGCACCGCCTTGCTTAATCTTACTTCGACATACGAGTCAGATTTGCGTGACTTTTTTTGTGTCTTCTAGAAAGTTCTTATCTTTTGAGAATAAGAAGGGTAAAACTGATTGGAAGTGATTTCATTATCCTACTTTTCCTGGAAGTAAAAGGTGCCTACTGGTCATTAATGAAGCCTTTGATGTACTTTAACCTTTCAGACCGGAGGCAGCTCCACTTAGCAGGCTTGTCGATACTCATATATATAAGAGGGACATGAGCAAAGTCTTGGTTTAAGTCTTACTGTGGTAAATTAATCAGTCAAATGAATGGGAATTAATGTGTTGCTTCATAAAATGAACCCTGACTGTCTGTGACAGTGGAGACAGTCTCCATTTGTCATCACTGAGAACTCTATCATGTCACTGTATAGCTCAGGACCTGTATCTTAAAAGTACTTACTTAATTAAAATGTATTGGTGCTGATGTGAGCCCAGTGTATTAAAGCTAAAGTTATGTTTTCACGTAATGAACATTTAACAAATCTTATAAATATTTATTTGAAAGGCCTAATTATGAGCCCTGTAGATGATCTTTATCGGTGTTAATGTTTATAGAGGATTCATGCATACTACTTACTGTACTACACTGTTCTATAAACATTCAACTTGTCAGATGCTCCTTGCTGTGAGGCCTCTGTGTGTGTTCCAGCAGAGTCATTATGTTTGTGATTGATTTCTGTATGTCTTGTCTTGTGCACTTCCCGTCTGAGCATTTATCTTCTGTTCATCTCTGCAGGGGAAATTCATCCGGATCAACTTCGATGTCACCGGATATATTGTTGGAGCCAATATTGAAACCTGTATCCTGTTTTGAACGGTTGACTAGAACTGACTAGCATTCTGCTTGTTATCAGTCAATGTAGCTGAGATCTTTACAAAGAGGTTAGCCAGGAGTGTTCACAAAAATGAATCCAATGGGACCTTTTCACCAAAGTATACTTTAGAATTTTGTTGCCAACTTGAAACAGATTATTGCCCCTTACACTAGGAAGTGTTTTCTGTATACAACTGTTTTAAGTTTTGATTCAACCTTTGGCTGACCCACCAAGTAGATTTATTCTTTGACCATTCTGTGTCAGACTTGCTGGAGAAATCCAGAGCTATTCGTCAAGCCAAAGATGAGCGCACCTTTCACGTTTTCTACCAGCTGCTGGCTGGAGCTGGAGAGCACCTCAAATGTAAGTAGGCTGAGCTGTTAGACCATAGGTACTTGTTATCATCTTCTTGTCCTCTGATTTGCGCAGCTTAGGTTTTATATTCATACCAAGAATTGCGTTTTATAGATAAAAACAAACAATCGGTGTGTGTCTTCTGTTAAACACATGTTCTTACCTTTTTGAGAAAAAAACAAAACAGTCATATCTTAACCATGTTTCTAAATGTTTTTCTATGTTTCTTTCCACAGCGGACCTGCTTTTGGAAGGATTCAACAACTACCGCTTCCTTTCCAACGGTAACATCCCGATCCCTGGCCAACAGGACAAAGACAATTTCCAGGAGACCATGGAGGCCATGCACATCATGAGCTTCGCCCACGAGGAGATTCTGGGTACGTTTTCCATAACACCAGCGTTTCTTAAGCAGGGATTTAATCAAATTGTGCAAAATTGGTTGTATTACTCAAAAGTGTGCTTGACTTAGCAAATATACAACATAGGAAGCTGTGGAGGACTGTTGGCTAGTATGCACATGAGGGACATTTCTTGAGGAAATGTTAACAAAGTTATTACCAACATATCTAAACACGCACATCTTCCTACGACATTGCTCTGCTAGCTGCTACAACCCAACAGCTAACAGTCCAGGATGTGTGATATGATGGGCGAGGATAACTAGTCACCGCAAATCACATTGGATTGGATGAATTTGTGTATGAATTTTGCAAATTAATAAAGTGATACGTTTAACCAAGATTTAATCTTCTCTTAATGCCTCTATTAACATAAAACCAACCTGCTTTATTGCTTACACACATGTAATGCTAAAGTGATGTCTTACTACAGTAATATTGTTTTTCTCTGGTCTCTTTTATCTGTAGCCATGTTGAAGGTCGTGTCGTCCGTGCTTCAGTTTGGTAACATTATCTTTAAGAAAGAGAGGAACACAGACCAAGCCTCTATGCCTGATAATACTGGTAGGTAACACACACACACACACACACACACACACACACACACACACACACACACACACACACACACACACACACACACACTGCAATCCTTTTACATCTGCTTCATAACCTCGTAGCTTTCAGCTCACAGGTCAACACGTCCTCGTCCTCCTTTTCCTCTTCACATATATACTTCGGCTCCTCTGCTCCTCTTTTCCTGCCTCCCTCACACTGCGCACCTCATCCACACAACAGAGGAACTGCCGATTTATGTCTTTTCTCTGCCTGAGCCTTGTCAACCTGCCATTAAGCCACATCATCATTATGAGGATTTACTCCTGAAGGAAATGGGGCGCAGCCTTCCAGTTCTTCCACATGTGGCACTGCAGATTTAGCACTTAAACGAGGGAGACAGGGAGAGAAGTTGAGTCTAATGCTGGTGATGCAGCTTGGCCAAAATATTCCCAAATGCGATGAGCAGAACTTAAGCAGATGTTTTTTGTATTTTTTTTTTTTAGTAGTGAGACTTGGCTGATTTAGACCGGATCAAACTTTTTCTGCTTTTCCACAAACTCCAGCCATATAAAATATGACATTTTCCCTATTTTATTCTATAAGAAAACATCTTTGGGAGATTTGTCAGAAATCCAAATATCAATTGGCAAACAGTGTTGTTGAGATATTTGAGTTCAGTTTCTATGGCTTTAGAGCAGTTTGTACTAATATTAATTAAATTGTCCAAAAGTGAAAAATACCTGATAAAATAATAAATAATTAAATCAGTCTTGAAAAACAAACGATAATTTCTCCTTAATGTTTTATTTCTCATCTTGACAAGACAAATTTACTGTTTAAATTCTCCTACTGCTGCTTCCTTCCATTCTCGTTTAAATAACATAATATGTTTGTCTCCTCTTGTGTGCTCTGTCCTCTGTTTCTCAGCTGCTCAGAAGCTGTGCCATCTGCTGGGTTTGAATGTTATGGAGTTTACCAGAGCCATCCTGTCACCAAGGATCAAAGTGGGAAGAGACTATGTCCAGAAAGCTCAGACTAAAGAGCAGGTCAGTTACCTGTGTTTGTTTTTTTACTTAAAAAAAGACTTACACAATGTGCAGTATATCCTCTTTAGTTGCGAGCTGAGATCCTCTGTAACACTAGCAATGATCTAATGTATACTAATGCAGCTGAAGTAGGTCTTCCACAGTGCAAGTAAATTTCATTATTGAGTTATGGATTTGCGTAATTGGAGGAGCTATTTTGGGCATGCAGGGTTTCAGTAGTCTGTTTCATTTTCTGCATTGAAAGGAGATAGGCGTAAACCCATTCGAGTTAGTGCAAAAAAAAAATTCACCACTTTGATTAGACAGTTTAGTAAAGTTTATTTAAGAAGGGACACAGTAAATTAATAAAACACATGGTAATACATGAGCAAAGATGCCAGAATGAGCCAAAATGCTATTTTTCATCTGTAGTCCCCTGGACAAGGTGTTAAACAGGCTTCATAGAGTACCAAAAAGCAAAAGAAAAGAACCAAACAGGGCAAAAAAACAACATAACACAGGGCATACAGTTTAAAGATTGGAAAAAGACAGACAGTTGTTAGGACCAGTAAAACCACCAGTGACATACAATATAAACAGTACATATAGAATGAAATTGCAAACAAGGAGAAAACACACAAAGCAAGTAAGTTTAGTGCTCATGTATATGTATTAATAATCCATTGTTTGATCGGTTACTAAAAGATCTATATGTGTTTAGTTGTCTCATGTGATTGCCTGCACACAGAATGCAACATAGAAGTGATCTTGAGTATTTTGCCACGTTTTCTGTTAGTGGAGAGATTTTTGTCAGCACAACAGCATCACAACCATGCATGATACAGTCACGAAAATCCAACGGTGCGTATTTGAGATAAAAATAAAGGCCAAGTTCAACATTTTATTTCAGTGGAACCTCTGACAGACCAGGCTGATTTATTTAAGACACCTTTTCACAACAGAATAGTGTAATCTCCTGTTACAGACCCCCTTGTGACACAATCAATGTCAGTTCTTCTGTTTATACAGGCCACAAATGGCCGTGGAGTGAAGTCATGAGTGACTTTATATGCTGTACCATGCACAAGTTTGCATATTTCATCTGTCATCTGAAATTACAATCCGATATATAGTGTGAGGTAGTACATTTTTATGAGCATAAACGCTCCCAGTTGAATGATCAGTACAGAAGAGAGCAACCGCATGAAAAGAAATATCTACTATTTTGATAAGAACGTTTAAGGCACAAGCTTGTGTACATAAAGGCATGTGGATAGGAGTCAGCGAAGATTCCCAAGGTGCATTTTGGTGAGAAACAAACGATCACCAAGCTTAAAAAACTAATCTTATTGTCTTTGTTATTGTTCTGGGCACACGGGAGGCTTAGTTTTACCCTCAGTACACATCCTATTTATCAATCATTCATTGCCATTTAAAATGCAGTCCTCTGCAGGACTTCTGATCATAATGGATACAGCTTTTTTCTCAGCTGTTTTAGGCAGTAAAACAAGTCAGACTCAGAAAGCATGTGGAACATTAACTTTATACAGTCTTGCCAAGATGTTTGAGCCCATTTGTCCAGTGTTGAGTAGATTTCTTCTTCACGATCTGGAAACATGTCTGAATTATACTGACTTTAGCCCCCACCTGCCTGTTAACACACACACACACACACACACACACACACACACACACACACACACACACACACACACACATACACACACTCTCTTATCTTCCTTATATTCTCTCATCTTTACTTTTCCCACTCTTCCTCTCCTCTCTCCTGTCTCTCTCTCCCTCCAGGCTGACTTTGCTGTCGAGGCCCTGGCTAAGGCTACGTATGAGCGTCTGTTCCGCTGGCTGGTCCATCGCATTAACAAAGCTCTGGACAGAACCAAACGACAGGGGGCCTCCTTCATCGGCATCCTGGACATTGCGGGTTTTGAGATTTTCCAGGTTTGGATTTAGATCTTTTACATTTTCTTTAAACCTTAAAAGGAGGCAGTTTGTCCTTTTGTGGCTAGAGGACTTGTTTTTTTGTTGTTGTTTTTTTTAAGGTTAAAAATGCTTTGTTGTTAATGTCTTATACGTATAAGCTATCTAAGGTTCTTTTCACCAATGCACATTTCCAGTAACAGTATTGTTGTTCTTCTTTGTATTGCCCCCTACCACAGTTGAACTCATTTGAGCAGCTGTGTATTAACTACACGAATGAGAAGCTGCAACAGCTCTTCAACCACACCATGTTCATCCTGGAGCAGGAGGAGTACCAGAGGGAGGGCATTGAGTGGAGCTTCATTGACTTCGGCCTCGACCTGCAGCCCTGCATCGACCTCATTGAGAGGCCGGTCAGTGTGAATGAGATAAATGAAACTGAAAAACATAACTACTTATTTTCCCACTTATTAATGAATCATTCAGCTATGCTTAACAAAAAAACTGTCAGCTAAATTATAATGCCACATTTACTGTTTATTCTCTCTTAAGTCTTTATTTGTGTCCTCTGTTAACATTTCTTCAGGCACACCCTCCAGGAGTTCTGGCACTGCTCGATGAAGAGTGCTGGTTCCCCAAGGCCACGGACAAGACCTTTGTAGACAAGCTGATCCAGGAGCAGGGCACACACACCAAGTTCCAGAAGCCCCGCCAGCTCAAAGATAAGGCCGACTTCTGCATCATGCACTACGCCGGCAGGGTACGCTCGTTCTATCCCTTTGAAAATCACACTCACCAGGTTTCTTTCTCCGCTTAAATGAGAATACACTGCTGGGGTGTGTTTCTTTTCAAGCTGGGAGTTCACACCTGGCTGGATATCAAAAGAAAAAATAAATTAGGTCTTTCCTGGGAAACTACAGGATAAATCTTTCATTTTATAGAGCTTATTTTTAGGGCAGAGACTATATCTCTTCAAAAAAACACCCAACAGAATAGACACATAGGAACTATCATACTGATAGCCAAAGCTCTCAGTTGCTTTAACTTTAACCTCTGTGGCACATGAACACATGCCCTCTAAATAAGGAATAAGTTCAGTTCCTAGAAGGCTGGCACAGACCTGAATGAATGGTATGTTTTTACGTCAGAATATATGAATGATTCTCTTACTTCTCATTGTACTTTTCTTCTGGGTTGGACCAGCTTCTTTATTTTGTCTTCATTCATATTTTCCCTCCTCAATCTTTTCCTGCAAAAATAAACAGCAAGAGAAAAGTTGCTGCTGGTTAGCGGCTCGGAATTAAACCATGACGCAAAGTTCTCCTGTGGCGGGATTTCAGGGAAATATGGGGTTTGATTTAATGACATTGTATGAAAGTGTATTTGGAGTCAGTCGTCAGTGGTGTTATGCAATTGAACGCAGCATTTGTCCTGCAGAGAGACCTGCTGAGTCGCACATCTGCTTACCATTATGTGAACTGTGCCGTTTTACACCACAATCAGTCAAACATTCAGAGATTTGAAGTCTAAGAACTTCGGCTGTGGAGAAAAATCTGCTGTCTGAATCAATAAGGTGTGTCTGTATTTGAAGTAGGTCACCATTTGTCAGATGTACAAATATACATTTAGACATAACTTTTGTTGAATAAGTGTTTAAGTCTCATACGTTAGTATCATAGTAACTGCTGTTAAATAAGCTCTCTCTCTTTGTCTACATTATCTGAAACAAGTTTTTGTTTCTATTACACTGATAACAATAAATACGTGTTGAGCTGACCTTAACTGAATGATTTCACAGTTCCTCACTTACCAAAATCCTTAAAGAAAGGCATAGATGATGAATCCATCCATCTTTATGAAAAATGTTTGTTCATGCTTAATGTAAATCAAATGAAAACTGGCAGAAATATCATTACCAAATTGTACAGAACCCAGAATATCAGCATCCTATCTGCTTCAAAAATCCAGTATCAGTGAGACTGTAATTCTGTCCATATTGCTGAGCTGTACCACTTTATTGTTACAGGTGGACTATAAGGCAGACGAGTGGCTTATGAAGAACATGGACCCCCTGAACGACAACGTGGCCACACTTCTGCATCAGTCAACTGACAAATTTGTGGCTGAACTTTGGAAAGATGGTAAGATGCTACTTAAATATCTCTAAACACTTAAAATGGTATTGGATACAAGAGGGGATCAGTTTTATTAACACATCCTTTAAGATTTATTATGAATGTTTGCTTATGTAATTAACAAGCAGTATGTGTCAGTATCAGTATGCAATACTGTCAGTATGTCAGTATGTGTCTCAGTCAAGCCTACTAACAGCTGCTTTCCTTATTGAGCCAGGCCTACACATTAATGATTCCTAAGAAATAACATCACGCTCCCCTCCCTGTCTCTCTCTCTGTGTTGTAGACATTCAGACCTTTCAAAGGGCTTCATTCTATGACAATGTCACTAGTCTGGATGAGCCGGCAGGTGAATGACTGGGTCGTGCTGTAGCAGACCTGGGCCAAAATAATAAAAGCTGAAAATTAACAGTTTTGGGTTGTTAAAAAACAAGCTGCTCAACGAGCTTGGTTGGCTAAATATAAGCTCTTTCCAAGCAGGTTAACTCCTTCAAAGAGTACTGGTATATTTTTGCCCAGATCTGGCTGTATGTCTCATGCTTCAGCCGGTGCTGTGTCTGTCATAGCTACAGTGGCTCCCATTTGCTTCTAGGCTGCATGGCTCCCTTGTCTCAGCCATAAGCAGTAGTGCTTAACTCCTAATACAAGTTAAAGTAGAATATAGTTACAGCTCCCTGTAGTCAAACCAGTGTGGTTTAATTTGTCTCTGTGTTTCTGTGGGCTGTCATGGGTCTTGTGATCTTTGTATGGTCAATAGCCCTGAAGCAAGCGTTTTGGATCTGGAGTCTTCATAGCTTATTTCTGTTTTTTGATGTGATACATCCACAAGCAAATTAAGTATTTGCAACTGGACTGCAGACAGTTTAATGACACTCATTTCCCGCCTTCCTCCTTTCTAGATAGGGTCACAGTGGCGGGGAATTGAAACCAGATGTTGGTACTTGGTTTGGCTCTGAGCTCAGACGTCAGTGTAGACGGTCCAGACGGCAGGCCGTACATCATTTCAGTTTAAGTGTTGAAACTGCAGCTGCCTGTGGCTTAGCCAATACTTGTAACTTTAAGTTGGTTGGACATTAATAAACAACATAGTGAATATTTAATTGAGTGTTAAGTCAAAACTTATGAGCTACATTATGTCATTATGTTAAGCTTTTTTTAAGTTAGTCTGCTGTCCTTAATACCAGATTATAAAGAAATGCTCTGTTTGATGTTTACATCTGGTGATATTCTGTATTTTTCTTATTGTCAAGAATTCCTAATGTAAAACCAACACTGAATTAATTGACAAAGCCTGATTTAACTTCTTTCTTTGAGCCTTAAAGCCTCATTGTTGTTTAAAAACAAATCAATGAGGCACACAGAGCTGCAATGATTAGACAGTTGATTATTTCAGTCATTTTTCAGGCAGAAATGTCAAACATTTGCTGGTTCCAGCTATTTAAATGTCAGGATTTGCTGCTTTTCTTTTGTCATATATTATAATTAATAAAGAGTGTTTGGATTTTGAATTGTTGGTCGGACAAAAGAAGCAATATGAAGATGTCCGTTTGGGCTCGGGGAAATTGTGATGAGCATTTTATTTTTATTTTTTTAGGATTACTTTATTAATCGTGAGAATCACAAATATTTTTTTTGGGGGGGGCGGAAATTACTTAGCCTTGTTAACAAATGAAACTATATACTTATGATCCATTTTTCGAAGGTTTGCATTACATTTGAATAAATTGGCCCGGGGCTGAGACACAGACAACACAGGGAAGTCAAAAAGTTTTGAGAGATGGATTAACAGAAATGTGACCATTATAGGGGTACTTCAGTAATTTAGTACAGCATGTTCAAAAACTTGGAGGACTTGCAAGAGACAGCAGAATTGATTCAGCAGACGGTGAGATATCGTGACATACTTGAGGTCAAACTCTATCAGGATCCTACATTTTCCATAATGCTGCTGTATGCCCACATCTTTTCTGTTTTTCAGTTTTAATTTTTTGTTGTCTCAAAGCCCAAGCTGAAATGATACACGTGATGACCCATGAGTCAGTTTTTCACAATTGACAAAGCTCCCCCCAACTAAAATTTCTATCATTATTGAATAATCTGCAGTTCATGATTGTTTATTCTACAAAACATCAGAAAACTGTCAAGATGTGCATCAAAATTATCAAGGTGACGTCTTCGAACTTTAAAAAACCCAAAGATACCCAACAATTATAAAGCAAGAGAAGAAAAAACAACAAATTCTCACATTTGAGAAGCTGGAACCACAGAGTATTTCGCTAATTTGGCCTGAAAAATAATTTAAATTTATTATTTGATTTTCAAAATAAATTTTCTCACGATTGACATGTCAATTTATGACTAATTGCTGCAGCTCTAGAAATTATACAACTGTCTTCACATACTGAGAAGGACTAACCATAACTAGTCAACTGATCTTCACATGTAAAATTGTTGGAGTGCCCTTTTTAATATAAGTTAAGAACAGTGATATTGTAATATGTTTGCATCTGGTGTTTGCAACCTCATAAGTATTGCCAAATATTGTTTAACATGTTGAGAAGAGATGATTTTCCTGACAACATGTTGACACAGGTTTGGGGTCATTAGCTGTAAAATATTACAGCATATTAAAGAAAGTGCTTCTCTCCAACGTACCACAACATATAGAAACCCTGTATGTACAGACCCTTAGGCTTAGGCATAGATAAGCTACATGCTGCATCTCCATCTGCAGAATCAAGCCGTAGTTAATGAGACTTTGGATGCTGCTTTGTTGGACTGCAGTTGTTCGACAGTAGTGTGTAATGTCTTTGTCATCCACCTGCACTTGTACATGTAGCTACACTGTTGCTACGGCTGCTTCAAAAGTGCTTCACTGCTCCCTTCGATGTTTTTCGGCTCTAACCAGTTCTCTCCGTTTCCCAAACCAGTCGACCGTATCGTGGGTCTGGACCAGGTGGCAGGGATGAACGAGACAGCCTTTGGTGCCACCTACAAAACAAAGAAGGGCATGTTTCGTACAGTGGGACAGCTCTACAAGGAGTCGCTCACCAAGCTCATGGCCACACTGAGGAACACCAACCCCAACTTTGTGCGCTGCATCATCCCCAACCACGAAAAAAGAGTAAATGCTTACATTTATTTGTGAGAAACTTTGTGTCAATGAGCGGAAAGAGACTCTTTTTATTATATTATGACTGATTATCCCTTTAGCATCTTATGGCTACTGTCAAGGATCCTTTCCAAGGAAATCTAGAACTGCTGAACTGTCGACCAAAAAAAAAAAAATCTTGGAAAAAGTCTATGACCTTTGCCCTGTACCCCACATCCCTAGAAAAGTATATAAAGTATACAAACAGACAGTATTTGTGTTTTCCTTCAGGCTGGTAAACTGGAGCCCCACCTGGTTCTGGACCAGTTGAGGTGTAACGGAGTCCTAGAGGGGATTCGCATCTGCAGACAGGGTTTCCCCAACCGCATCGTCTTCCAGGAATTCAGACAGAGGTAACAAACAACAAAGAAGCTTTTTGGACTTTGGAGAAAAAGTTTGCTTTATTTTCAGATTACCTTTATTTTCTCTTTTGTTTACAGATATGAGATCCTGACACCTAACGCTATTCCCAAAGGATTCATGGATGGAAAGCAAGCCTGTGAAAGAATGGTAGTGTTTCCGCAAAACTACTGCCTTGATCATTAACTGTTTTACCAAGAAGTACCGGGAACTGTGGAACCAGAGGAACTCAGGAACTTATCTGCGAACTGAAAGTTAATTTTGTGCATTTAGATCACATCTGAAGAACCATGAAGATTAACAAATTGAAAAAGGGCAGACAGATGACGTGAAAAAAATTCATCCTGACTTTGATGTTTGAGTTTGACGTAAAGGAGACATGCAGAAGAGAAATGGGAGACTGGAAACTTCAGAGCGCCCATCTCTGCTGAGTGTTTGATGTTTAATAATTTCTGCTTTAGTACATGACTACCATAAAAGTGGAAACTATCAGAAAATTTAGTTTTATATCTCTCATTCACTCTCTAGCTTGCTCTACAAGGAATGTCAAGCCTGACTAGAGTACTTAAGTACTCACGTTGCAGAAGCTGTGGTGCCAGTATTTGATTAATCAGTGATTGTCACAACTGCAAACTCTGCCCCGGAATCAGAAAATACTCCACCCCATGCAGAGAATATTTTTACACCTGGAGCTATCCTACAGCAACTCAATTTAGTCCCTGGTTCTTCTGTTCAAAATGTGGATTTAGTTCCTGAGTTCCTCGAAAGGTTCTTCATAACCTGGGAAAGAAGGCAAATACTCACTTAATTGGAATTTAAATTCTTAACAACTCTTCATTCATAGATCCACGCCCTGGAGCTGGACCCCAACCTGTTCCGTATTGGTCAGAGTAAGATCTTCTTCAGAACTGGTGTTCTGGCTCACCTGGAGGAGGAGCGAGATCTGAAGATTACTGACATCATCATCTACTTCCAGTCTGTGTGCCGTGGATACTTGGCACGCAAGTGAGTGATCAGATTTTTTCCATTCAAACTATTTCTAAAGTATGTATCTGCGTTTGGATACCCATGATGCTTTTAAGGACAGTGATCCAATTACCCAAACCACCCCAGAAGTGGTCTGAGACACAAATCATCCGTAAATGCATCTACTGTCAAGTCACAGATGTAGACTTAAAGCTCCTCCAGCGAATGTTACTTTAAAGAACAAAAAAAAAGAAAGTACTGAAGTATCTGTCGTGATTAGCATTTATAACAATGATGGATGGACTGTCAGGTGCTGATCGTGTTTTGTTAGTCCCTCACTTAAAGCAGCTGTAATGGATAGTTTTATAATGACATTACACAGGATTATCACTTGAGTCTAGACTTCTTCTCAGACAGTTTGACTGAGCTTTTTAATGAGTTTCAGCTCATTGTTTTGCTGTTTACAGCAGCTACAGAGCCAGACATTTCCTTCAGGAGATGATGGAAACCAAATACAGAGCTAAAAGAGAGTGAACACTGACCTAACATTCTTCTTGGGGACAGAATAGTGTCTCAAAATGAACAATAATGTTACTCTGTTACTCTGTATGTGTGAATACCAACTTTTATTGAACAAATTTACCATGTTAACTTCAAAGCTGATGATATGTCAATCTTGTTTTTGCTGCCTGCAAGTGGCATTGGTGCATTTACAGCATATCTCTAAATGCAGCACCTCCTTTGTCCTAAAAACACTGCAGACTTCTCTACACTTCTCTCACACCCAGCATTGATTTGTCACCTGTTATTTTCCCATTTTTTTCTTTCTTTAGAGCCTTTGCTAAGAAGCAGCAGCAGCTAAGTGCCCTAAAGGTCCTCCAGAGGAACTGTGCTGCTTACTTGAAGCTGCGACACTGGCAATGGTGGAGACTCTTCACCAAGGTGAGAACCATGACATCTACATCCCTCAACGAACTACTTCATGTGTTGATACACAGATAATACACCACTCTAAGTCTCTGCTTTATTTGGTGATCAGAGCCCAAATTAGTGATTGCATGCCTCAGGTAAAAAAGGACTAAACAGGCCATAAAGAATACAAATCGAATACAATCGCTCCACTAGTTCTCATTAGCTGACTGACTTTGCTCACTTGCCATGAAAATGAATCAGAAACAAGCATTGAATTTATTTCCCTAAAAAAGCCTCAGATAGTAATTATTTTCATTTCTTAAGAATATCTGTTCTCGCCTGCCGTAGGCAATAACATTAGTTTTTTTTTGTTTTGTTTTGTTTTTTTTATGTTACTGAGGGCCGTTGGGAAAAAATACACACCTATAAAAAACAGACTACTAGTAGATAATGTAGCTTGGAAGCTCATCTAATCAGAATTGGCATATATCGATTTTAGCCAAAACCTAGATTTGGTTAAATCAGTTATGTTTTAATTCCTTCATTCATTAAGCAATTTTCTGCCAATGGTCCCTGTCAGTTGATTAAATATATTAAAATGATTTTTTGCTGTATACAGCTAAGAAGCATTGACAAAAAGCATCATATGTGGTATTAAAAAGGTAAAAACTGCAGAGACCCTGTAACGGTTGATTTTTTTCTCTCTCAGGTGAAGCCTCTGCTGCAGGTCACCAGGCAGGAGGAGGAGATGCAGGCCAAAGACGAGGAGCTGGTCAAGGTGAAGGAGAGACAGCTCAAGGTGGAGAATGAGCTGGTGGAGATGGAAAGAAAACACCAGCAGGTAAACATGTCCTCTGTTACTGAAAGTAAATATTTTTCCTTTTTCACAAGCTGATATAATTGTAATGAAACCAGTCGTGTATGTGAGGTGGCTGGATGCATCTCATTCTTCAAACTGTTCCTTCTCTCCAGCTCCTAGAGGAGAAGAATATTCTAGCAGAGCAACTCCATGCAGAGACGGAGCTGTTTGCAGAGGCCGAAGAGATGAGGGTTCGTCTGCTTTCTAGGAAGCAAGAGCTGGAGGAGATCCTTCATGACCTGGAGTCCAGGGTGGAGGAGGAGGAGGAGAGGAACCAGAGCCTGACGAATGAAAAGAAGAAGATGCAGTCACACATCCAGGTACATATCTCCAGCCATTAAAACTTAACCTCCACACAAACACAAACCTCTCTCCTGATGCGGACATCTAGCACATACAGTATTAAATTGATTTGATGAATTTGATTTGTACTCTTTGCTTGGGTTTAATGTGTCAGACTTCCATCACTTTATAAACGTCAGCATCAACCTCACAAAATCAATTCTCTCCAGGACCTGGAGGAGCAGCTCGATGAGGAGGAAGCTGCACGACAGAAGCTTCAGCTGGACAAAGTGACGGCTGAATCAAAGATCAAGAAAATGGAGGAGGACATTCTCTTGCTGGAGGACCAGAACTCCAAGTTCCTCAAGGTGAGACGATGAGTATAAAAATGTCAAAGTATGAAGTGATAAATGAGGCATTTAATGGTGTTCTGGATGATTCTACTTGACATACACTACCAAAGTAGAACTTACATTGCTTTTATCAACAGTTTGTGTTGTTTATGGCTTGGTTGTTAAGTCTACTTTTCACCTCCATATGGAAGTTCTCTGTCTTGAAGCCTCCAGTCTAACACACACTTTGATTGGACCCGACAGGAGAAAAAGCTTCTGGAGGACAGGATCGCCGAGATGAGCTCCTCGCTGACAGAGGAGGAGGAGAAAGCAAAGAACCTCGGCAAGGTCAAGAACAAGCAGGAGATGATGATGGTCGACCTGGAGGGTAAGTTACTGTTACTGGCTCCATTTTGTGTCAAAGAACAGAGAAACCTTTACTAGAACAGACACAAAGCAGGCTGGAAAAATCAATGAAAAGTATCAACCAGGGTCAGTGGATGCTGCACTTAAATGAACTGTCCTCACAGCAAGAGGAAGAAAAAGGTTCTCTGTTGGAGTAGAACAACACATAGGTCAGATACAGGACATCCAGTATGACTGTTTAGCAAAGCAGCTTATCTGATTACCATTAGTTGTGTCAGGCTGTCAGCAATTAGGAGTTGGAGGGTTGTCACTGTCTGTGACCTCACCTCTTTAGATTTTTTTCTACCCAAACGCTTTTTTACAATAATTATCGATCGTGTTTGATTTTGCATTGTATTTATGATACATGTGATTGTGCCTCCCTGCAGAGCGTTTAAAGAAGGAGGAGAAAACTCGCCAGGAGCTGGAGAAGGCCAAACGCAAACTTGATGCTGAGACGACTGACCTGCAGGACCAGATAGCTGAGCTTCAGGCTCAGATAGAGGAGCTGAAGATCCAACTGACCAAGAAGGAGGAGGAGCTGCAGGCTGCTCTGGCCAGGTCAGTGATACAAAGAAGGATCAGTAAAGGTAACTGTCAAAACTGAAAGGATTGCATTGAGCACATTCTGCAAAATATAAAAACACTGATAATTAAAATGCAAACATTTTAGCAGTGAACAATAAGCCAGAGCTTTCTCATAGATGTATTCATTAAAACACGCTGGGTGCTGTAATAATAAACACTGAATAATACTCTAATTTGTTCACTCTTCGTACAAATATTATATGTTCTTATTGGACATTAGATCCTTAGGTTTGCATGAATCCTGATGGGACAGAAAGAAGAAAGGATAGAAAAAAGTGATGGTTCACTTTGATACTTGTGATGGCCCGATTAGGACGTTTTCTTTTTATTCAACTCAGAGTTACACTGAATACAGAGCGCTTATGCTAAACCCATCAACGTACAGACTCTTCTCCCATTTCCTCTCACATGTACCATTGTGAAACATAATGATACAATTACTGGAAAAGGGGACGAGAGGATATAAAGAAAATGAAGAGAAAATTGATAAGAAAAAGAGATCCCTTTATGTTGGAGAGACTTTTTATTATGAAAGTATTTGATCATATGACTCCAGTGGAATGAAACTCTCATCTAAACGTAATTTTAGGTCTTTAAACCTACATTTTTAGAATTTCAGTTTAATAAAATCCTTCTTCTTGCCAACAATTAAGCAAATGCTATTAAAGGATATTAAATTATTGTTCAGTGGCTGTTCATTGACTGGAAGCTGTTTGACCTCAGGCTTATAGAAATACAAAAATAAGAATTACTCGATGACAGTGTGCCTTACATATTGTTTTTGGAAATTTTATATAACATTCAAACAGTAGAAAAGACTAACATCTGACCCTCAATGATAAAGATATAGTACAGCTCAACAGCTGTTCAACTGATTTTGAAGAAAGCACATGTATTAAATCAAAAGCCTCAAACTGAAGTGTACCAAACACACTGAAGTGTATTTTTACAGGCACTGTAGGCAGATGTACCTCTGAACTCACATCACTTCAAACCTAAACTGGTCTGGTTTAATATCCCATGTTAGTGGAGTTGCTCATTTTAGTTTTTAATGCACGACTCCATTTGCATCCTCTCACTAGTGCAGTAAATCCCATCTCCATGACAACTGCGCTCCACTGATGTGCAGCCAAGTCAACAACAGAGAGACCAAAAATAAACAACAGCGACTACATTTACTGTACATGCACAAAATATGCTGTTTTTTGCCCTCTTAAAAAAAGACAATATTCCTACTAAGCTGTTTACATACACATTACATTCATCCATGCATACTTTAATTAATATGACCTAACATGATGTTTATCACGTTGCAAAATGGAAAAGTGGAACTGTTTGAGCCACTTGTGCCATTTTGTCTCTTAGTTTTCCACCGCTGATGGACTTATTTGATTGTTGTGCACCCACAGCCCCACTCTTTCATTCCTTCACCCACCTCCTTGAAAAGGTCAGTGTTGCGATAATTGCACATATCCGGAAACCTGTTCATACCCAGATCTTTCATAATGGTTAAAAGTAGGTATGTTTCTCCTTCCGACCAGAAATTGGGGATATTCTTTTGGGCATGCATCCCACGCCAGCCTAGCAAACTGTTGAATGGTTGGTTTGTGTAAAACACATCCATGACAACGCACAGAACTGTTCGCAAACAGGAAAGAGGCTGTGTGTCTCAAATTGCAGTAAAAACCCCCATCGATTATCACCGTATACTGTATGTGCTGTATACATGTCCGAAGAATGCTCCTAAAACCTGAATAGTATCGGCATATCCCACAATTCTTAGTCGAAAAATGTTACATTCAGAATAAGGCGAATATCCGAACAGAATACGCTGTTAACCTGACATGTAAAATCAATATTCTTCAGCTGCTGCAGTCACTTTTTTTTCCCCTGCCTTTAACTCACCTCAGTCCCTCTCTGCTCCCAGCTGCAGTGTTTGTCTTCGGTGACACCGGCTGAGATCTTTTATCTCAGAGGCAGCCGTATCTGATTACAGGCAAATTGATGTTGATTGATGCTCTCGGTGTTGGGCTTTGCAGTAGTTTTTCCACATGAAGCAATAAAGAGCTGGGCTAAACCAGGCAGTCATTTCACACTAAAGGAGAAACTGTTTGATTAGCTTGTGTTTTTTTATCGTCAGATGAAAAAAATATAATTTAGCTCCGTCCTTTACTTATTCAGATTTTCCACATGGTGGGAAAAATAATCCGAGCAACACATCTGGTGTCATATTTAATTGTTTTCCCATGTAGCCGTCCTAAGACTGCATACAGATGAGGTAAACAGCTGTTGAGGACGTCGCTCTGAAGGTCAGCTCAGATTATTTTAATGTGGCCTCTCAGCAGTTCTCTCCTCACACCAGGCCGACGGTCGAGACCTCAGGGATCGATGCTAAACGTCTGTCTGACTAATTTCACAGGCAGAAATCATCAGTTTAGTCACAGCTCCAGATAATTAAGCTTTCATTAAACTTGATGAGCCTCATTTTGAATTCAGCAGCTATTCTGAGAACAATTGTGTTATCTTTGTTTGGAAAATGGGGAATTACTTTTATATGGGAGTCATTAGTGCCTTTAATCAACACTGTGGTGTTGCGTTAATGATATAACTGAGTCATTATGACACTCAGTGTGTTTAATCAGCGGTAAGAGAGGAATGTTACAGGAGTGTCACAGCCAGCATGGATTTCACTTGGCCTCTCTTCCAGCTGCAAACAAATCAACAGTTTCACAACCCTACAGAGCACGCACACACACACACACACACACACACACACACACACACACGCACACACACACACACACACACACACACACACACACATATTGCGGACAGCTTCAGCAGTGAACAGCTCACCACACTGCCACCCTGTGTGCACTGGTGGCCTCATTTCAGTTTAAAAAATGACATCATGGCTTGCTCTGCATTTAAGGCACACATCATTCATCATCATTACTTACAACAGACTGTAAAAGTTATAATAATTGAATGCGATACATTTACATGACTGTGTTCTTGTGTGGTTATCTTGAGGACCAAAATATCCTCATAGATTTCGAAGGAAAACTAAAATATTAAAGCTGAAAAAAGCTAAATAGAATAGAATTTAGTTTTTTCACTAAAAGATATTAACGGAAACCTTAAATAACTAAAAATAAATGAAATGTAATTTGAAGTCATAGTTTTAGGTAATTACTTTTAAATGGCAGCTAAAGTGTAAGTGCTGTAAGAACGAGAAAATCAGTGTGCTCAGTTTGGGGTTCAGTATCTTTCCCAGGGATTCTTCGACATGCAGTCGGAAGTAGATCAGACCACAGACCGTCCAGTCAGTGAACGACCCGCTCTACGTCCTGAAACACAGCCATGCCCCGATTTTCATTGATCCATAACGAGGAAGACTAAGTTGAAAGGTAACGGTCTATAAAATAACTTGTGGACTTCTGTGTCTCAGGAGCGATGAGGAGACCGTCCAGAAGAACAACGCCTTGAAGCAGGTTCGGGAGCTGCAGGCCCACCTATCTGAGCTTCAGGAGGATCTGGAGTCAGAGAAGATGTGTCGAACGAAAGCTGAAAAACTCAAGAGGGACCTGAGCGAGGAGCTTGAGGCTCTGAAGACGGAGCTGGAAGACACGCTGGACACCACCGCTGCCCAGCAGGAGCTCAGGTGCTTGTTTACAGCTTGTTTATCAGTGATAATAAAGGGGAACTCCACAGATTTTACCCATCAAAGTCCAATCCTCTTAAGCTTCCTCCTTGTATCTGTCCTCCAGGTCCAAGCGTGAGCAGGAGGTGGCCGAGCTGAAGAAGACCATAGATGATGAGACCAAAAACCACGAGGCTCAGATCCAGGATATGAGACAGAGGCACGCCACAGCACTGGAAGAACTGTCCGAACAGCTGGAACAGGCCAAGAGGGTGAGTGGGTCGTACCTGGTTACACTCATGGGTTTTGTGTTTGCCTGTATACATCAGTTATACGATATGTAGACAAAATTTAACAGAAACTGAACATTATTATTTTGTTCTGTGCAGTTCAAAGCCAACCTGGAGAAGAACAAGCAGAGTCTGGAGAGTGACAACAAAGAGATGGCCTGTGAGGTGAAGACTCTGCAGCAGACGAAGACAGAGTCTGAATACAAGAGGAAGAAACTGGAGGCACAGCTGCAGGAGTTTACAGCCAGGGCCACCGAGGTAGAGAGAGCCAAGGGAGAGCTGACTGAACGCTCACACAAACTGCAGGTAAATACCTCCACAGACATCAGTGTCCCCTAGAAACGCACCAAAAAAAAGGACAGCTTTGGTTTTTAATATTCATGGGGAATATTCATGGCATGATCTGGATCCGTTTACTATGCTCTCATCACAACCTCATATGCCTTTTGTTAGACGGAGCTGGACAACGTGTCGGCTTTGCTGGAGGAGTCCGAGAAGAAGGGCGTCAAACTGGCCAAGGAAGTTGACAAACTCAACAGCAAACTGCAAGATTTAGAGGTATGGGAGATCAGACTTTCTGTCAATACAAGTTGAGTGTTTCCCACAGGATAATTGATGAACCTACCAAGCAGATTTCCCTCTGTGAGAAAATATGTCTTGTCTAACTGTTCAAAACTAGTAACGTCACAATTAGGCATCACCCTTTAGATTCACGTGTGAAAATGCACCTTGAATTGAAAAATATGTTCTTTAATTAGCATATAACAGGTATCAGTCTTATTTAGCAATACGAACAGGTATAACAGATTCGTCCCCCTGCTTTTCTTTGGTTGTGGTCTGGTGTGTAGGAGTTGCGTCAGGAGGAGACGCGCCAGAAGCTGAACCTGAGTGGCCAAATCCGCCAGCTGGAGGTGGACAAGAACACCTTGTTGGAACAGCAGGAGGAGGATGAAGAGGCACGACGCAACCTGGAGAAACAGCTGCAGACGGTGCATGCTCAGGTATGATCGTGCACAGTCACAAATGTTGATGAGTCTCATAAACATGCAGTATAGAGAGACACATATATATACTGTAGATGACCACACACACAAATGAGGCAGACACACTTTTCAGGTACCACTGTTACTTGACTGAATGCCAAGAGAAAGGCCAGGGAAAAGTTTCCAGCTGTGCAAACACCTGACGTTCATGTCAGAGCAGCATGCAGACAGATTTAAAGCAGTGCAGCAAATTAAAGAGCCCAGGAAGTGAAAGTCTGCCCTCAGTTTGAGATCTTAGGTGGGAGTGCATGTTCCTGGCCAAACAGCAATTGTAGCAAAAGGACTATTATTTATAAGATAAGGAGGTTTGTGATGAAGTCCCTGTCGTGTAAATCTGGGATTAAAACAAACTGACAGAAGTTTATACACATTTCATTCTACTTTCATATCATGAGTTGCAAATAAAATTAATGAAATATTTTATATTTTTTATAATATAAAAGTACCCCTGTATTAATATCATCAAGCTGTACCTAATAAACTAGTAAGTTTTAATGAAAGCCGAAGTGAAGTTTTGTTCTGGATTTAGGCTAAAACAATAACAAAGTTCACTGTTATCTTTGTGTATTCACTGATTTATACAATCGGCCTTCTTATAGCTGTTTGAGACTAAGAAGAAGCTGGAGGAGGACGTGGGAGCGATGGAGGGCCTGGAGGATGTGAAGAGAAAACTCCAGAAGGATGTGGAGCTGACCAGCCAGCGTCTGGAGGAGAAGACCATGGCCATGGACAAGATGGAGAAGACCAAGAACCGGCTGCAGCAGGAGCTCGACGACCTGATGGTGGACCTGGACCACCAGAGACAGATTGTCTCCAACCTGGAAAAGAAACAGAAGAAGTTCGATCAGGTACGCTGGACTGTCAGAATGTTTCAGGAGTGATAGCTTGAGGTCAGATGTACGTCAGTGTTTTAGATTTCCGTGTGTTTGTGTACACCAGCTGCTGGCTGAAGAGAAAACCATCTCAGCTCGTTTTGCTGAGGAGCGTGACCGTGCCGAGGCTGAGGCCAGAGAGAAGGAAACAAAGGCTCTGTCCATGGCTAGAGCTCTGGAGGAGGCCCTGGAGGCCAAAGAGGAGCTGGAGAGGTTTAACAAGCAGCTCCGCGCAGAAATGGAGGATCTGATGAGCTCCAAAGATGATGTGGGGAAGAATGTGAGTGACCTTTGACCTCTGAAATGACACTGCTGAGTGCAAAATGTCTTTGTCCGGCTGGTTTTTGCTGACAATACTGTCCTCCTGATGCTACTTACAGGTCCATGAACTGGAGAAGTCCAAGCGAACGCTGGAGCAACAGGTGGAGGAGATGAGAACTCAGCTGGAGGAGCTGGAGGATGAGCTGCAGGCCACGGAGGACGCCAAACTGCGTCTGGAGGTCAACATGCAGGCCATGAAGGCCCAGTTTGACCGAGACCTGCAGGCCAGAGATGAGCAGGGAGAGGAGAAGAAGAGGGCGCTCGTCAAACAGGTACACAGGGCGCACTGAGGATGATCATCATGAACTGGCTGCATATGATTTATTTTTGTCTTGAAATGAAGAAATTCCTCTACACTGCTCATGCAGTATACTCATTTTGGTCTTTTCTCTTGTGTTTTTTTTTTTTTGTTGCTCCTCCAGGTGCGTGAGATGGAAGCAGAGTTGGAGGACGAGAGGAAACAGAGAACTCTGTCTGTTGCTGCCAAGAAGAAGCTGGAGATGGACCTGAACGAGCTGGAGGGACAGATCGAAGCCGCTAACAAAGGCAGAGAGGAAGCTATTAAACAGCTCAGAAAACTGCAGGTACACACACACACACACCTGCTCCCTGCATGGCCTTGAAGAACTCTATCTTGATTTTTACTGGTTCTATTTGAGTCATATCTGTTTGTTGAGTCAGAGGTTTGTCTGACAAATCTGACACTGCGTTTTTTGGACGTTTATTCACAGTGGACAAGTGAAATATTGATATTCCTGTAAAGTGTAACTCTAAATCTAAAAATATGTCTTATTTCTGACTGACTGAGTTATGACTCTGTGCCAAGAGCTTTTAAGTCATTAAATCCTTCCATTAGCTGTGTGTCAGGCGCTGCTGACAAAATCCACGGGCCAAACTGCAATAACTAACCTCCTGTTGTTTTTCCACTGGCCCGAGTGGTCACTGTTCTGCTGTGTCAGCCTTTGACCTTGTCCACATTGTTTCTGCTCTGTAGGCCCAGATGAAGGACTATCAGAGGGAGCTGGAGGAGGCCAGATCCTCCAGGGACGAGATTTTCACCCAGTCCAAGGAGAACGAGAAGAAACTCAAGAGCCTCGAAGCTGAAATCCTGCAGCTTCAGGAGGTTAAATTAATCCTTTTTATGTCCTATTGAAAATCTCTTTCAATCTTGTTCTGTTAATAAGCCCAGAAAAGAATGAAAACTTTTTTTATCACACTCAAGTCAGATTTCATTTCTGTATTTGATGTCCAAGAATAGGACATACTGATGCTAATGTGTATGTGTTGTTGTTTGTGTAGGACCATGCAGCGTCAGAGAGGGCCCGTCGTCATGCTGAACAGGAGAGGGACGAGCTGGCTGATGAGATCTCCAACAGTGCTTCTGGAAAGTCAGTATCACCTCGTTTGTACTGATTTCTTTAAAAGAATATTTGAGCTAGTGGCTTGATTATTTTGTTTTGGGGGTTTAATTTAAATGATTTAAGAGGATTTATTGACAGAAACAATTAATCTAGAGAGGTGAGATGAGGGTCGTTCAATTGGTTGAAATCTGCAACTTGACCATTAGATGTCACTAAATCCTACACACTGGCCTTAAGAATAATCGGTGTGAATCGGCAGACTATGTTTAAGTGAGAGATTTGAATGAAAATGTGTGTGTCAGGTCGTCACTGCTGGAAGAGAAGAGGAGGCTGGAGGCTCGTATCGCCCAGCTGGAGGAGGAGCTGGAGGAGGAGCAGGGCAACATGGAGCTGCTCAACGACCGCTTCAGAAAGACCAACATGCAGGTAAACTGATGACACAGGAGATGACAGTCATGAAGTCTGAACGCTCAAAATCAGAGTCAAACTGTCAGTAATGAGGATGTTTAAATTCTCCACACATGAAGGGTATGAAGTTTACACACAGTCCCTACTGTATCTCATCACTCGTCCTTCCATCCCGTCTCTTTCTCAGGTCGACAGCCTGAACGCTGAGTTGGCCGGAGAGCGCAGCACTGCACAGAAAAGTGAGAACGCTCGACAGCAGATGGAGCGGCAGAACAAGGTGTTATACAGTCTGTTAAATACATTAGCATAGATGAATTTGCGTGATAGCATTAAACAACAGAAATAGCTGGTTACTTGTGGGCTCTGTGTACATTTCAAATGACAGCTATTAAAGACTTTTTATATTTAATGCTCTTGATCCTAAAAGTTGCACGTTATAAATGCAGGATTTGAAAGCCAAGCTGGCAGAGCTGGAGGGGACTATCAAGTCAAAGTTTAAGGCGTCCATCACTGCCCTGGAGGCCAAGATCCTGCAGCTGGAGGAACAGCTGGAGCAGGAAGCAAAGTAAGTGACCAATCTCGCCTGTTTTCACAAAATGTCACAAAGGGTTTTAGATCTGTTTGAGTAGATATTCTCACATATGTGATCGTTGGGATACATGTAAAGGTTGAGTGTCATTCATTGTAAGTTCAAACGATAATTACGATTTTCATTTGAGGACATAAATGGTGGCAGATGGTGTTATTGAAAATGTATACATAAAGTTGAACAAAGCAGAAAATAGAGATGGTAATGAGCTTTTTTTTCTTCTAGGGAGAGAGCAGCAGCCAACAAAATCGTCCGTCGTACAGAGAAGAAACTGAAGGAGGTGATGATGCAGGTGGAGGATGAGCGTCGCCACGCTGACCAGTACAAGGAACAGGTATTGACTCATGAGATCCAAAGTGACACATACGGATAGATTCATTTTCACCACCCACAACCTCTCACTGTCTCCGTCTGTTTCCCCCATGTGTCTGCCTTCCTGTCAGATGGAGAAAGCCAACTCTCGTATGAAGCAGCTGAAGCGTCAGCTGGAGGAGGCGGAGGAGGAGGCCACCAGGGCCAACGCCTCCCGCAGGAAGCTGCAGAGGGAGCTGGACGACGCCACCGAGGCCAGCGAGGGTCTCACCCGAGAGGTCAACTCCCTCAAGAACCGCCTCAGGTAAAAAATAAATAAATAAAGAATCTCAACATAGAAAGACTGAATAAATGGTGTACAACCACACAGTTGTGTGTGTCTGTACAGGTCTGATATATTTCTAATTTATAAATTATAATTGTTATAAGGCTGATCTGACTGTCTGGTTAAACGACAAGTTTGACGTTTTGAGAAATAGACTTATTTGTTTTCCTGCCAAGAGGAGAAGACCAATACCATCTCCAAAATGTTGAACTACTCCTTTAAGCAGCAGATGTTTAAGTGTTTCGTCTCTCTGGTCTGACCAGGCGCGGCGGTCCAGTCAGCAGCTTCTCCTCCAGTCGTTCCGGCCGCCGTAACCTCAACTTGGATGGTGCCTCCGTCGACATGTCAGACGACGACGCCGACAGCCGCTCCGGCGACTTCAACGAGACGCAAACCTCTAACGCCGAGTAAACACAGTGACTCTCTCATACCTCGCTTTCCCCCTCCCCTCGCCACCACCCGCCTCACCTTTACCTCCACCTCATCCACCTGTGACCTGCGCACAGTTTCCCCCAAGAAGATCCTTGACGTCACCATCGTCTTTTTTTTTTTCATTTCAAACCACTGACTGGACAGAGGATTGGAGCGATGAGCTGTTTTTAGTAAAGCTGGGTGGAGTGCGCCTGGCAGCACGCCTCCGCCCTTTTTATATCAGTTAACACTGCAGGGAAACTCCAGCGCACTCCCCTGGAGGAAAGCCTCCCGTCCTGCAGAGTCACCGGGGCAAATGGACAACTCTGCCTCTCTCTGCTCTTCTCTGGCAAGCTTCTCGTCCTGGCTCGTCTCCCTGCCATGTATCATCTCAGCGTCATAACATAACACCGCCCTCCTCCTCCTCCTCCTCCCCTATCAGGCGTGAAGTTATCCGCTCAGCTTATTGAGAAAGTACGCATAGGTGCAAAGTGCTTTTTATACATATGAAACTCAGCGTGTGTGCTGTAGGTGGAGGCTGTGAGGTGTACACGCATCAGTTATGTAACGTATGTGAACGCACTCCATACTGGAAATGCAGGACTACAAGGAAACGTATTTCACTCTGGTGTTGTTGTAAGTGTTCTGCTCACTTGTTGTGTAAAAGCCATCCGATACTCGACTCACTCCCTCCTCCTCCCAGTGACTCGGTTCAAAATGGAAAAGCCCAAAAACGCAGAGGCTGCTTTTTTTGTTGCATGAGTCTCCCTCTGATGTACAGACTGTTTGTTGTTCAGCTTCGACACTACAACACTACAGGAACGACTAACATCTCGGGACATGCAATAGAAGAACTCTGAAGTGAAAGTGTATTACTGTGAAACAAAAAGGTATTTTATTTTTTCTGTCGCTTCATCTCAACAGTCAGTGAAGGAATGTGTAGCTGGGTTTTAACTGGGAAGCTCTGAAGATGCTGGAAAATGCACAGAACTGCACAGGAAGACGTTTGAATTTTTAACTGGAAACCAACAAGGAGCCCTTACTGGAAAAGTGGCGCTCAGTCCACGTGTTTAAATGTGACGATGATGGTTACAGCTTAGTAAAACATGTAGTTTGATTAGAAATGGAGACGGAATGAAAATAGTCTCATGACATTTCAGTGTTTGTGCCAAGCCCCAGTCTGTATTAGCATCACATCCAAGTCACAGCTAAAGCAGCCGTTTCTCTGAAGAATAATTACCTGTCGATCTGACCGCTGTTCTCGAGCAACTCTTAAAATCTTCAGTGACTCGTTTAATGATCTGAATGAAAAGAATTACTCATTCTTGCCTGATAAAGATTAATCTTTAAATTTAAGCCAGCATGGATGAGAAGTCCTTGGAGTGTTCAGAGAAACTGAAATTTGAAAATCTGTAAGTCCATGACAACTGGTTTTGAAGCCGTTTCACAAGTTACGACTCTTTCGTAATTGGAGGCAACACGAATCAAAGTAACAGTAAAATCTTCATATGTCCTCCTTTTAATTTTCATACAACTTAACATGCTACCTGTTTTGACATCATCTCTGGTTCTGCTTCATCGATTGAACCTTTTTTTTTTTAATCTGTCCATCATGAATCCGACTCTGAATGACTTTACGTTCATGCTGGCCAAGACGTTAAAATAAGGAAGACTATGTTACACCTTCAGAGCAGCTGTAAATGTTTTTTTTTTTCCCCCAGAGATTGCTCTGTATTAATTTTCTAGGAAAGCTCTGACAGTATCTCTGTGATTTGAATGATAATGATGAACAAACTTGGGCTGGTTTGTGCCATGACTTTGAGAGTTGAAGCCTGACTCCTCAGACTACCGACAGACCTGTTCAAGCACTTAGTATTCACAGGTTGTCTGAAAATAAAGTTTTATTTCTTTGCAATTTTAGCCCGAGTCCCTTTAACAGCTTTTTTATCAAAGTGAAGTACAGCAGCCACCTCGACAGTTAATGAAAACTACATGCCAGGGTAATCCATCCATCAACTCTTCTGTCTTCTCTTGTATTCTGGACGTGCAGATTAAGATGGTTGTCTACGGTTTCCCCCTTCTCAAATGTTAACAGGAAGTTTCTTTAAAAGTGCCTTAGACACTAAATAAGAACATAAGTGGGCAACGATTTCAGTACAGATGTGAAGCAGAAAAAAAAACCCAATGAGATAAAACATTCAACACTTAATCCTTTTTTCTTTCTTTTGTATTTTTGCTGTGCTTCATATCATATCCGCTGTGTATGTCTGTGTTCATAATAACCTGTTTGGGTCAGACTCAGTATCCAGTATGATTAACCACATGAGAAGCGGAGCCCTGAGCTGCTGCACCATCTCCCAACATGATGTCTCTACTCACAGGTGAAGGGTTAGTTCTGAGGTTATTTTGGGGAAATGATGCACAGCACAGGATTTCATCTGGTTCGAAGCTTTATCATCCACAAGTAGTTAACTCATTCTTATTTTATTATTATTATCCAGCTGGCTGTTGACAACCAGGCGTTCAACTGCAGATACTCCCATCATATTATTTCTTGTATACCTGTATTTCTAGACGGTAATTTTTTTTGTTTTGTTTGTTTTTGTAAAAGGAAAATAAAGCATATTCATTGTAGCTGTGAGACTGTTTGGGGTTGTTTTTGGATCAGACCTGTAGTAATACTAGATCTGCTTTCTTATTGTATCAGTCTCGTCTCAGTGTCACCAGTGTTTGGACTTCTACTAGTGTTTTACAGCCCAACATCGCTCGCTGTAGCAGACACTGCTCTGCTTTCAGTCGTATACTTTCACAGTTAGCTTTTAAAATTTACAAGACTATACTCATTTACAATTCTATGATCTAATAGTAGATTGTCAATAAATCAACAGAAAAATAATCGTCTACAAACTGTCAAAATGCCAAAAAAAAAGCAGTTTTCAGCCTCTCAAATACAAATATTTATTTATTTTCTATGATTATAAATAGAATACATTGAGGTTTTGGACATTTACGGGACATGAAGACATCACCTTTGAGAAACTGTCCATGGACACTCCTCACGTTTCTGACATTTTATAGACTCAACGATTAGCTGAGATCATTGTCATGTCAAATAATAATTAACGACAGAATGTGACCCAGTAGTGCGCATACATCCGCTAAAGGCCATTCATAAATACCAGCCACCTAAATAGGCCTGATTTCTTTCATCGACATCCATGAATTATTTCCTGGAAAATGTATAAAAATGCCTAAAAAATATCTCTCAATGTTAAAGAAAGTGAGAAAAAAAATTCAAAAAGTTAATGGGGACTATTCTGGGCCGAGACCCATCCTTCATCCAAGTTTGGTGGAAAATCTTTCAGTAGTTTTTGTTGGTTGGTTGGTTTGTGAGCAGGATTACACAAATGGACACAGGTGAACACAACCTCCTTGGCAGAGTAATAATTGTTAGTTTCATGTTCTTGACACATTTTCTGAATCCAAAGGACTGTACAAAACTCAAAGCTTGGACTTAAAGGGTGACTGATATTCAACAAATGCATCTCAATGTGAAAAGACCAAAAGCAGCTATGAATTGATTATACAGTATTGCTGTCAAAACTATGAAAAACAACTGAGCCACGCTGATGCACTCAGACACGTTTCATCACCATAAACATGGGCGTTGCAGTCAGTCCCACACACCATCGTGCTGCAGTAAATACTCACTAGGGGACCAAAAAATACTCCGAAAATAGTCCCTAACAAACGCTCCATTTACTCCAGACTGACTAACATTAGCTAAAACTACAGTGCCCAGCTATTTTAAGATGTGACCATCTTTCATTGTTTTTTGAGAAAAAGAAAAATGTGTATAATGTTGTCTGATCCACAGCTGTTTTTTTGGCCTTCCTCATCAGGTCCAGCTAACAAATGAAAAGCATGCGAGTGTCAGCAGGGGGCTATGAGGTCATTGGTGTTGACAGAATGCACATGTTGCTCAATCACTTAATGTTCATCACTTAAAGTTGGAAGAAGAAACAAGTTTGTTTGGAAAAAAAAAAAAAGTCTACAAGAGTCGTCCTGAAAACCACCTGTTTTGTTTAATTTCATAATTGACACACAAAAAATAACCTACAAAAGACCAAATTAAGTAACCAGTTAACCACGAAATGTCATTTTGATCCTCCCCCACCCCCAAAGAAAGCACAATTTAGAAGATGTCACCCACTGCTCCAGTCACATGACTTCACAATGACATCCTGAACAACCACACGTTTACACTCATGGGTTTACATTTTGGGGGAAAATGTCTGAATAGTCACACACTCACATACACACACTCACACACACAGTGACCAGCAGCACCCCTTCTAAAACATGGAGCTACAGATCAATCTTTGGCGCCGTTCTCGGTGCCGCCGGTCAGTCAGACACACATGGAGGAGGGCTGGGAACTGTTCGGGGGAGGACAGCCAGAGACTCAGGAAGAACGTTTTTGTTAACGGAGGTATTCAGCAGAGGGAAGGTTTCTCTACAGGTGTGTTCAGACAGACGGCCGGGCGAACTCTAGCCCCGTGTCATTTTGACTGTTTGTGTTTATTCGCCACAAAAGGCCAATATATTGACTCTACAGATGTTAGTTGTAAACAAGCTAGCTACGGACATAAAGACTGTTTCTGTGTGTTTGTGCTCAGCTCAGCCTCTGAACTCACCAGAAACACTGTTCATGTTATGCACTTCCTTCTGGTCTCCTTCTACAGGTCACTTTTCTTTTTTGTCTCCTCAGGATTTTAATTACGATTATGAAGTGGATTCATAAGGCTATGGTCACACATGCAAGAAATAAGAGAAGGCTGGAGCAAATTTGCATCTTCTCTTTGTGTCGAGTTGGACTTTGGTTAACTTTGATGCAAATTTTGCCTCGGCAAGCTGACGGAAAAAAACGGCCGTTAGTCTGACAAGCATCATTCCTAGATGGTTATCCCGACATCCAACTGTATTGGACAGAGCCCTTAACGTCCTGTAGGGAGGGTTTTTTTTTTTTCTTAAATGTTGTCCACACAAATTATGGAACTTGTTAGTTTTTTTTTATTCTGTAAATTAATTAAATTTGACCTTTAGGGGAATTTAGGGGCTCCGTCGGAGGCTTTAGCCACCAGAAAAACAGCTTAAAATCGCCTATTACATCATGTTATGTATTAAAAGCAGTTCATTACAGCAGTTACAACAGTGTATAAGTCTTTGAATTGGTTAAATTGACTGTATTGGTGTTATTGGCTTTGATTCGAGTGGAAGATATGGGACTGTGTCAGAACTGGCCGATATCTCTGACATCGGAGTGCAAAGGTTTTTTTTGTTCACTCTGCTGCTCGTAATCACGCTCATCTTGCACCCACCCTTGCGCAAACTTGCGTCTAATCGTCTTTCCACCAACTTCATAGACTTCTAAAAATTCGCTTTGCGTTCTGTCTGAACACACAGCAGAAAGAAAAGGAGTCTCATGTGACAGAATAACATCATCTACAAACATTCACAACTCCAGAAATGCACTGACAAGTTGAGTAGAGGTTGATAGCCAAGCGACGACTTGCACTTTTGCATTGAGCGTTTTACAGTCCTGCATAGATCTTTTTCATACTTTTTCAATATAAACTAAGGCGTTGTGTTATATTAAGTTGGTTTGAGTCAATAAGCAGATAAAGTAAATAAAATCTTAACTCACAAATAAAAAAAAACAAAAAAAAACACAATTCAAGTAGGCTACAATCTTGACGTTTCTCCCCTCTCTCACAGGCGGCTCCTCTCTCCTGAAGAGGAGCCCGAAACTTTTTCAATTCAAGTCTTTTTTCCAGAGAAAGGTCCAGTGTGATTAAACAGCACCAAGAACACACTGAGCAAGAGAGGGGCATCACACTTACACTCGCTCATTATTGTGAAAAGGGGATCCACGTCCTTATCCATTCATACAGAAGAATCTGGAAATTAACAGTATATTGTGTTTCTTTTATGTACATACACACATTCAAATCAACCTCACCGCGCTCTCTCTCTCTCTCTCTCTCTCACGCACACACACATCATAATGTGTTTTTGTCCCTGTGTAAAATACAAATAATTTATCAATATTAATTTAAGCTACTACTTAACAGTCATTTGTGGGAGCAGAGGTGACCAACAATAAAATTTCTACGGACACGACGATTCCCACATCTGAGACAAAAGACAGAAAAATAAAAATTCATTACTCAGTCTGTTTTTCTTTTTTTTTTTTCTTTTTCCTTTTTGTACTGCAAGAAACAAGAGTCCTGTTATTCCACATGAGCTTAAATACAAATTATATTACGTAGCGTACCACTACTCTCATCTGTACCACCACCTCGCTCACACTCATTCCACAGTGATCAAGGTCGGTCATATGTAAACATGTTGACAAAAATAAAAAGAAGCAGAACAAAAAATAAGTTTTCTCATCATTCACTCCGTCTTGCTCTCATACCCGGTTCATTAGAAAATACAGTTAAATTAATTCATCATTGCCACTTGTAGCGAGGATTGAACTGATTCTCCTTTAGGTCCGTTTTTTTTAAAAGAGGCAGTGGAGCCCCGCCCCCTCATACCACATCACTCTGTCAGTCAATCAAAGTGAAGATTCCTATTGGTGGATGTGTCCAGGAGGCTGTGATGTCACCTCGCTGTTATTGGTCAGTGTGTTTTCCTCTTCATGTCTCCACCCTGGCTTTGGTTCGCATCTGAGTGGAGAGGAGGAGAGACATTTTTAACAACTCTCAGACAACCAGCAGCCCGTTGCACCCGTTCACCCGTTTCAACCTCCGACACTCTTTGTGGAGTAAAGATGGCCGTCATTATCTAACATCTGAATGTGTCCAGTGTCAATGAAAGGCTTTTATATAAACAGAAGATGAAAATATTTAGATATAATTATAATATTCATCCCTGGTGCAACAGAAGTTTCACAGGACACTGGAAACACTATCAAACATGAGCTGTGTTTGTCTCTCTCGGTTTAGACGTTCAGATGGTTCTTTGACCTGAGTGCCATGAATACTTCAGGTGAGGCTGGGCTGTGAGTTCACGAAGCTACTTAGATTTATGTTTGACAGATGTTCAACCCTCATTTCCCCAGATATCAGCTGTCAAATATTTTTCATTTTTCATAATTTAGACACTCAAATCACACACTGCAGTTTCATGTGCTAATTAGACTGCTGCTCTCATATCAAAGAACCATCTGCACAAGTGAATCCTCACCATCTATCCTGCAAACTAATGAAAAAAAAAACAACTTCAGTAGCTTTAACACATGCGTCTTCTGCGCTACAACTACAGAGGTCAAACCAGAGGCATGCCAAACAGCAAATATACTGAAGCAAGCAGAAAGTTACAGAGCAAACAACACCGCAGCTGAGCAGAGGACGACAGGTCGATTTGACACAGACAGATGGAGAGAGAGGGAGAGAGGAGGGAGAGAGAGAGGGAGAGAGGGAGGGAGAGAGAGAGGGAGAGAGGGAGGGAGAGAGAGAGGGAGAGAGAGAGGGAGAGAGAGAGAGAGGAGGAGGAATGCAGATTACCTGAGAAAGCAAGCTGCAAGTGAGGAGGTAGGGCGGCCTGCGACCCTGACTGGAGACTCTTATACAGATCTGAGGAGAGATGGAGGCAAGATGAGCAACAACAAAAAAAGGCTTATATGGAAAAGATGATGCAGTTAGATGTGGGGGGGATGTTAAAATGGGAGACCAGTAACAAAAGAGAGGACAGGATCAAAGTGAAGTGGCAGTGAGTACAACAGGTGGAGATGACAGAGACCGTCACAAAAGATGGAGAGGACAAAGGAGGGAGACGGTGGTTCATAAAAAGAAATAATAAAACATGGGGTGAGAGGGTCACGACGAGAGATGTGGAGAACAGCAGACACAATGGCGGTACTGCTGGTAGACTTCAGGAGCAGCGCACACTCGCCGAGTAAATTGGCTTCACATTCAAACAATTTGAAGTGTTCATTTGCACAAAAGAGATATCTCTATTTGTATTAATATTACAAAATCATGAGCACATTGATCGAACTGGTGTTGGGTTATTTAAGAATGGCATTTAACTTTTCCTATTGATCTCATCGTAGCTTATGAATCTGACAAATGTTGCGATTGGATTTAAATAGCATTTTATATTAATTGAATTCAAGCTAAGGCTTTTTCCCCCAAACCATTTCATTTCATCATTTAATTTATAAAAAATTTTAGACTTTTAGTAAGACCAGCTGTGCTCCAGCATTGCAAATCTGCAGGCTACAGTTGTCTTCACAGAATTGATGGGTTGCTTCTTAATATTCAGTAAACTTTTTTACAGATTGTTGTAATATCAAATCGCAAGGTTGATGTTAAAATCATAACTTTTTCAGGCTCACCCTCACAAGTATATTTTAACCAGTATAATCAATGATTAAACAAGTAAATTAATGAGACAAATCACAGAACTAAAACAGTACAAATGTAAATTCTATAAAATTTACATAAGTTCTTTTTAAAATGACAAAAAGGTCATTAAATGAAATAAAAAAAACAGTTAACAAGGATGGTATGTCAAATCTCATCAAAAGACCAAAGCCACCGATGAACAGATGATGAACTCATCCTCCTAAGAAGTACTTTGTGTGTATAAAAAAGCCTGATATATATTATTCCCATCGTGGACACTGTCGTTTATTCAGAGCTGATCTCACATAAACTGTCCTGCTGCTGGAAATAACTCACTTGTGCACTGAGTGTTTTAATCCACAGCTTAAAATAGTTCCCAACAAATGCACTCCCCCTCCTGTTTGAGTAACACTTGCTAAAAACTACATTGCCTGGCTGTTTTAGGACATTACTTCAGACTATTTAAAAAGATTGTAACTATATATTCCAGAAGTACTGAGAGACGGACTGACACACTTGCTGGTTTTGGTCTTTTTATGGAATGTATAGACAGTAAAAAAAAACTATAGCTAATACTAAATACCAAATACTAATACGATACCCACACTATACTTTAAAAAAAAAAAAAAAAAGTCTGTTCTCTGTTCCTTAATGTTGCTGTAAGTGCTATGTAAAAGGGTCGAACACAAGTGTTTCCCCCTGAATTATTTTGTCTTTGGTTGTGTGCCCACTCACCCATTAGGTCGCTCTGTGCTAGAGGGTATCCTGAGTTGGAGCTGGGAGCTGAGCCCATGCCAGCAGCCCCTGGGGCTCCGGGAGGGCTGAAATTGAGCAACGGGGGGAACTGGAAGGGCAGCGAGACGGGCACCAGGCCTCCCAACATGCCAAAGCCCAGAGGCAGAGTGGAGGGGCTGCCCAGGAGGGAAGTGCCTGCTGTTGATACCTGAAGAAACAATGAAAACAAAAAGGTACTCAGAACAGTGACTCCATTGTCCAAGCTCCATGTAAAACATGCTGTTCTTGTTTCCCAGAGACTGACCTGTGAGAGGTGTGATGTTGTGGACGACGTGGCCAGAGTTCCTGAAGGCACCCAACCATTTCCTGCCTTTAAGCTCTGGTTAGCCCCGCCCACCATCCTCTGCCGCTGCCCGTGATTGGCTGAGACAGAAGTTGCTGAAGACGAGGGAGTCTTGTCTGGGTGACTGACAGCTAATACCACCCCCTTATTGTTGGTGGAGTTGTTGATTATGCTACTGTTGCTAGTGGTGGACTGAGTTTTCTGGCTTCCTGCGAAGCTGCAGCCGCCCTGCGTCTGCTTCAGCTGCCCACCACCCTGCGTCTGCTTCAGCAGCCCACAACCCTGCACCTGCTTCAGCAGCCCACCACCCTGCACCTGCTTCAGCAGCCCACCACCTTGCGCCTGCTTCAGCAGCCCACCACCCTGTGCCTGCTTCAGCAGCCCACCACCCTGCGTCTGCTTCACCTGCCCAGCGCCCTGTGTTTGCTTCACCTGCCCAGCGCCCGCTATGCTGAAGGGGGGTCGGAAAGTTTTGGCGGTTTTGGGGGAGTACTGGTGCTGCTGGCTGGGGGTCATCTGATGGGAGAGTGGGTGCGAGGGCGAGGATGACGGGGAAGGGGAGGAGGAGGGGGGTGGGGTGGGCGCCGGAGGACGAGGGGTGAGTTTGATGATGGGGGAGGAGTTGCTGCTGTGGGAGGACTTGGTGAGGGTGGCCTGCATGGGTGTGATGAAGTTGGGCTGGTGGTGGTGGTGTGTGTGCGATTTACTTTGAGAGGAGTGCGAGGTATGGGAGGTGGGGGACGGCGACGAGGCCGCCGGGGAGGGAGAGCAGAAAGACTGCAGGACAGAGTGGGTGGTGGAGATGGAGCGGGACTGTGAGGAGGGCGAGGAAGAAGGTGGAGCGCTGCTGCTCACGGTGTTCTCGTTTCCGCTGACTTTGGCACTGCTCTTGACCAGTCCTTGAGGGGCCCCCATAGTTCCCAGCAACCCCGCCGGACTAACAAAGCCCTTCTGATGGGGGGGCAGAAGAGGGGAAGCCGTGGGAGGAGGCCGCTGCTTTGGAGGCGAAGGGGAGGGGTGAGGATGCATCTTGCCACTCCCGCCAATCACCGAGCCAATCACCGAGGTTGGCCTGTGATTGGGTGATGCCATAGTAACAAGTCTCTGAGTCTGGGTTTGTCCCATGGTGCCGGATCCTTTGATTGAGCCGTAGGGACCATTTGCAGTCCTGGAGGCCAGCGACAGGCCTGCCGCCTGCACACGAGCCATGGAGGCGACACTGAGAGACGAGGAAGAGGAGGTAGGAGAGGAGGTCGGTAGCGTTGTCGTTGTCAAGTTCCCAGCGGTCTCCACCTTAGACAGGGAATGTTGCTGCGTCGTGGATGCGACTGAGGCAGAGAGCTGAGAGGCTGAGGGGTAGTGAGGGGCGACGGGGGGAGGAGAGGAAGTGGGCATTTGCAGGGGAGGAGGCGACAAGGGGCTGTCTGAGGGGCCCAGGCCCTTAGATGCATTGCTGAGGAGGGCCAGAGCGTGGGAGATGGAGTCCAGAGAGGGAGCAGTCAGATCCTCGTCCAGGGAGTCGGACAGACAGATGGGCTCCGAGGGCGAGGAGGAGATGGGCAGGCGGTTGGAGGTCAGAACGGAAGTTGAGGTGGACAGAGAAGGGGTGGAGGTCATAGTGAGAGGTGGTTTGTGGATCCAAAGACCCTCCTAAAAAACAGAGGACACATGGTCAATGTCAGCAACCTGAGACAACTGTACACTCGCAGAGGCAGAGAGAACCAGGCTCACATTTAACTTCCACTTCACTTCAACTGAAATTCAAACACTTGCAACTGCACTGTAAAACCAAAAAAAGTTATTTTTAGTAACTATGAAGATCTGAGCCATCCTCACCTTGGCTTTGGCCTTGGGCCCAGGCACCATTCTCCTCTTGACTCTGTTTGGAAACACGGCAGCAAATATTCAGCCTTTTCTATTTACATTTTTACATTCAAAGCCCAGTCTCCAATAAATCCACGCGTAGTTACTGAGGAAACATGAGATAAAGTAAATACTTACAGGTTTCCAGTGAGGTGACCGTGAACAGAAATACTCTCCTTCAACAAAATCCTGAGCAGAGGAAACACAGTGTTAATGACAGAGGACAAGAGCGGCCGGATGAATTAGTGTCTGGTGACTTAAAGAAATTACTTGAGAAATTTAAACAGAGGTACCAGTCATCGTGACGGTGATGTCATAGAGGTAAAGATTGTTCAGTTAGAACCTGCCTGACACAAAAGGCTTGTCACACACACCTTTATTGTTTCTAACCCAGTTCTAGTTTTAAGGTCAACTCCATTGTTCTCACCCTGAAGGATTTTCAGTAATTGTGTCATCACCATGAGGGAATTTGTAAAAAGGGCTGCTATACATAAAGGCTACATTTCACAAGAGCAAAAACACACAGAGAAACACAAAGACACATACACACACACACACACACACACACACACACACAGACACAGACAGACCTGGCCTGCATCCAGCCCTTGGGCCATAGTGGTTTGACCTCGTTCTCTAAGAAGGCCTTGAGGTAGTCCTCCACAGACAGAGAGCACTGGTTCTCCATCTCGTAGCAGCTCAGCTTCACTCGCACGAGGCTGCACAGCAGGTTCCTGCACAAACACAAATATCCAACTCAGCACAAATCATCCAATATTAAAATCTAAATTCAGCTGCAGGTATTGGCACATAATGACCGAGGAGACTGTTATTCTTCAGCGAGTCAGAGGTAATAATGACTGTGGAAAATAAAAATGTAGAAGCTGTTAGGAGAATAAATTATGATTGAAAAGATGCTGCGAGTCGGTCACAAGGTTTTTCTCATTTCATTGGGAAACTAATTCTTTACTCGGGGTTTCCACATTCATGTAGGTGTAAAATTCTCTCTCAGAGCTTCAAAGTGTGTTTACAGGTTTTGTTGAGTACTTCTGCGCATGTGAAAGGGGTGTATAAAACACTTTTATGGCTCCAGACGGAGCTGTGTGAAATCTGATGAATTACCTCAAGTGATGTCACTTGAGTAGGTTGGGTCTGAAGACTACAAGTTTAAATATAAGAGAGATGAGAAAGACATGAGAATACCAGAACTCTGTAGCTTGCTCCTCATCTCTGCTGGAGGCGAGCAACTCGAGGCTACATCAGCCAATGCTAGCGTAATGCTGCATTCACATGCTCCTTGGATGGTACCACTCCCTGAGCTGGGAAGTCGTTCTCACAACTTCACTGCGTTCATGTGCTTCAAGTTGATATGTGGGAGCGACATGGTCACCAAAATGTATTGGTTTTGTATTTGATTACTAATCCAGGTCACTCTATGTGGACAGCAACTAACGGTTACAACCTAAATCCATATTACAGGTGCCATAATTTTCTCCAACTTTACAAGCTGTTATTCCGACTGCAACGTGAATTTTCAAGTTATTCCTTCATGAAATTAATGCACAGTAGCACATCCAACTGTTGGGGGTTGAGTTGCATTTAAAAGGATTTAAAAAGAGGATATCTCTGGCTCTGCTGCATTCATTTTTAACACATTTTTTAAATGTTCATTGTTGAGTGTTAAATTAATGGAGTCCTCTTATAAAAAGATTGCAAATTTTTGCCAAAAATCACACAGGACCGATTTTTATGCTTAAAGTTTCAAGCAGCTGAGAAATATTCATGACTTGATCGCCTCATTTTTCTCCATCACAGCAACTCTAAACAATCTTTAAAGCCTGTGTAAGCTCTGTTTACTAGATTAGACATCAAGTCAGGATGCAAAGTCAAACATCACAAACACAGTGCGTCATCCAGCCAGCTGTTACCTGAGTTTGTCATCCCAGACAAACTTCTTCCGTGGGCCCATCACCCTTTTCCCAGGCTTTTCCTCATCTTCTTCCTCTGAGCCGTTCCTGTCGCCCTCTTCTGACTGCTGCCTGCAGGACACACACGCGCACACACACACACACACGCACACACAGTCAGTGACATATAAACATGCACACATTCACAAACATCAAACTATAAAAGTCAGACCTGGAAATAGGGAACAGTTTTTAGTTTGAGTACATCAGCTTCTGGCACACAAAAGAAGGATTTACTTACTTTGCAACCTTGGCCATGCAGTCCATGTTGTATCTGGCTATCTGCTCTGGCATCACACTACACACTGCCAGCTTCAACTTCAAAAGTGGCGTCCTTAGTCGATCGTCCTGAGAGAGAACACAGAGGTGGGTGTGTTAAGGACAGAGGAAGACAGATGTAGGGAGAACAACAAGAATGAAAGGTGGAGTAGAGTTGTTGTGAGGGAGGAAATTGAAATCAGAGTGCGGAGAGTGGAAAACAACGGAAGCACAGAAACAGTGACAGAGAAGAAAAAGATAGGAGAAAGGAAGGAAGAAATGGACAAAGAAAAGTTAGAAAGGAGAGAGGGAAAAAAAAGAGAACAAGCAGCGGTAGCAAGAGGAAAATTCAAGAAGTAGCAAGTGGGGGGCTATGTTGATGTATTTTGTCAACATTGCTACTTTAATGGTCCATGACAAATGACGTTTGGAAGCCCGTTTTCTTTGGCAGTCCTCGCTGCACTAGTCAGCCTCCACATTAACAACTGAGGCAGTGAAGATGGCTGCGGATTAAAAGCTGTATGAGAAGGCACAAATAATGTGGAGGAACAAGAGGATCAGTTTTGGGGTTAGACAACAGAGGCTGAACGAAGCAGCTCGAGTGCTCAGAAATATGCAAATCAGAAAACAGAATATGAAGAAAACATTTGTTATGAAAAACTCGACGGTACAGTGGATACCTTTAAACAGTGATCGCATCTATCGCGTTCAAATGGACCACTACAAGCTGATGTTTATAACAACCAAGTATTTTTCCTTCATTTCTCCTGCAGATTACCATCTCATTGAAATTTGTATATTTCATTAATATAAAGTAATTTTTACTGAATTGTATTGACTGTTCAAAATACAGTACAACTCACCCTACGCTTGCTCAAGAGGCCATTAGGCAGCCGACATTATCAATCCACTTGACGAGAGGGGCTGTAACCACAGGTGCTTCTGCACGCACATTTGTTTTCTGTCGCAGCCTGAGGAACAACAGGTTTCGCTGCTGCATCTTGCTGGCTCGTTTTTGGCAGTTTGTCATAAGCTTCGAGGAGAAACATTTTTCATTGAGAGAAAACTCTTTTCCTGTCTTGATTTCAACGTGCACGCAGCGCCTTCCCTCAGGTGACCAGCTGGATGCAGACAGGTTACCACGAGGAAGTAAAAAAATGAATTAAGATATAAAAATTGCATTTCCGTTGTTTTAATTTTCTTTCCACACGTTATCATGTATGAAAAGACCCAAAATGAATGCTTTGAGCAGACTTTTTCATAACTTTAAGCAAATGATTTAAAGAACATGTGTGTAGGAATGGAGAAGCAAATTCCCGCCCATTCTGGTGTGTCTCATGGGACTTTATTTCAGGAAAAAAACTGTATAGTAGCTAATGGGGAGAGGTACAATTGTGATCCTATTTGAACTGTGCCATGAGTTACACACATGATGTTTGTCAATTTAAAAGACAGTTTAAAATAAAGATCATAACATAAAAAACGCTCAGTGAACTATATTATCTCCTTCATAGTATGTCACCAACATCACCAAGGCCATCACCTTGGCAGGGAAAAAGTATGAAAAAAAGGTGAAAATCACAACAAGTCTAGCTATACAGACAGCTGCAGTTGTGTGAAAGGAGAGTTAGTCAGTTCTGTGAGCTGCTAATATACGGGACCGACTCTACAATGGTTTAGTTTCGGGTTTTGGTGATGGTTAAACAAGACGACTTCACTTACGCGACTGTTGGACGTGCAGTCTTTATAATTGCAGATTTTTTTACAGTCTGAAACTTGATTAAGTTTCTCAAGTTGAAAAATTGTCTTTAAGATTGAAAACCTTGTTTGTCTAATTCATGGCACAATTCAACACAGATCAAAATAGTATTTGTCCCACGCCATTCACTATTATACATATTCATCTGATATAAGGTCCCATGGTGGTCCACTGCAAGGGGCCCGACTTCAACTCTCTGGGATCCTTAACCTTGATTATTGTACCCGTGATCACTTTTAGTGGTTTCTATTGTATTATGGTGTCAACGAGGAGCACGAGTGCGCGAGGGCAAAGAAGCCACAAGGGACTGGCGTGATGCAATAAACAGGAAGTAGTAGGAAAAAAAAGAAATCTAAATTGTTGTCATTGTTTTCAAGTCAAGCAATGACGTCCGTGAGACACTGTCTGTTATCCCCCATTGCACAATTATCTCGTCTCACCCCTCTCTACGATAGCAGCTATAAACACTTTCACCTGCAGATGTGGTGTGACGCACTTGATACAATCTAGTTAACTGAAGCACACTAAACCACCCTGAGGTTCAGTCATTGTTGCGATTGCAATTTCAGACGGTCAATGAGAGACATATTTCACAGAAAATCATTGTAATGACCATAAAGATCCAAAAAAGCCGCAGTGGGACCGATGTTTTCAAATCAGATTCTAGATGGATTTAACATTTCCTCCACAGATAAGCCTCACTCACCTGGATGTTGAGACTGAGCTTTTTCAAGCGTTTGAGGAGGGCTTCTTTGTTGCACGGCACAAATGCCTCCATGTGCGAGTAGATTTCTGAACGCACCTCGGGAGGCTGCTCCTGGACCTGCAGCTCGATACTGAGAGGAGGAAGAAAAAGTGTGAGAAACACAAAGAGATCAAACAACAAAAGGGGAGGGAGAGGTATGGAGGTGGAATCAGAAAGGGAGAAAAAGATGGCGGGGTAGAAGAGAGAGATGGGAGATTGAAGTAATAGATGTGGAAGAATAAAGACTAGCTAAACAGAATAAGAGGAGTGGGGGAAGATAAAGTTCAAGTGTGGAAATGAGAAGCATTTAATTAACACAGACAATGAGAGACAGAGAGAGAAGAAAACACTTGAAGACAGCAGCAGAGGTATCGAGGGAAATCTGCTGAAAATGAGTGAGAAGGACTGGAAGAGAGCAGAGGAGGAGGAGAGCGAGCGGGGATGTGGCTGACGGTGATTTAAAAGCTGTCCTACTCACTCCAGGAGAATGTTATTCATGTCCAGGGTGAAAAATTTCTTCCTGCCTTCTTGATCAAACTGCCGCGAGGCCTGAGGGAGAAAAGGTTGAGTCAGCATGCCAGCTCCATACAGTACAAATACATATACATATATCTGTGATGCTGAACCTCTGAGGGCTTCAGCTGACAGAAACACATTTCCTTATTTCTCCTGGACTAACCTTCACCTGAGTCTAAATTTAACCTTACGTGTCTATGGATTCTTTTACACTAAATGGGTTTGGCTTCTGAATGCCCTCAATCAAACTCCAGTGCACACTAAACACCAGGTCTTCCAGGTGGACTGTGGTTTAACACCAACAACGAAATTCTACCAAAGGATTTTGTGCCTGTAGATATGTGATTTTAGCATGAATTCAAAAGTCACTACTGTCAAAACTACTGTTACTTTTACTTTTAAATAACACTGTAAAGGATCTCCTAATCTGTGTAGCCACATGTTCATGCAACATCATGCTGTAACCATGATGGCAACACACGTGCATCAGCAAGTCATCTAGGGTTGCAATGAACAAACAATTTTTGTTATCAACCAATTTGCCGTTTGGTTTTATGATTTATCGGTTGATTGTCAACAAAATGTCTCATCGCAACTTCCCAGAGCCCGAAGCCTCATCTTCAAATTTCTTATTTCGTCCAACCAACAGCCGCAAACCCAAAGACTCTTCATTTACTGTTATAACTGACAAAGAAAAGCAGCAAGTTCTCACATCGAAGAGACTTGAACCAGCAAATATTTGACATTTTTTCTCGAATAATGACTTCAACAATTAATTGATTATCAAAATAGTTGGCCGTTAATTTCGATAGATTAATCGACAAAGCGCTGCAGCTCTGAAGTGCGTAAACGCGTTACAACAGCATGCGTTGTGTTCGTGTCCTGCTCCATATTTTGTCAGTTTTTCAATAAAAAGTGAGAGAAACACACAGTAACTATCCTCCTGTGATATTAAGGTACGAAATGCTTTGCTCTTTTATGAAATACAAGGTCCAGCTACAGTCTCAACTAATAGCGTTCATAAATAACAATTTATTTGCAAGCTTGTGAGACCAGCAGGTGAGAAAAATAAACACAGACCAGGCAGAGAGGTGCTGCATGATCTGCTGTCTGTTATTTGAATTTGGTTTCCCTAATAATGCTGGATGACCTTCAAAAAACTATTTAATACTAGGACCAACTGTTGCTCTGTACGACTTTGTTAGTAAAAAGTCACTTTGAACATGAAATGAACCAGAACTAAAAGGTAACAATGTGCAGTTTTGTCCTTGGCTCAAACCAAATGAACCAAACTAAAAGGTCAAGAGACCGAAGTGACACTTCCTTTAATGAATTCAAGAAAATATTTATATTACTTATATAATACGTTATCTTTAGAAGCACCAAAAACAATCTGACATTTCCATTATTTATTTATCTGCCTCCCTCCTCCTCACTCTTCTCTTCTTCACCTCTATATCCATCACTTGCATCATCCCTCTCTCTGCCTCGCTTTACATTTTTACCCACATCTAGAAAAACATTCCTTTGCTTCAAATTGACTCTGTGGCTCCGAGATACAAGAGCAACAAAAAAATAAGGCTGCGACGCCAACCCTGCTGTTTTAGTTATATAAGGTCCCCTCAGGGTTCAGCCTGAAGCCGTGTTTCTCCAATCCTTTAGAAGAGACTATTGTTGTTGTTGTTGCACTAAATAAAAACAACAAACACTTCCTGCCACTTCCTGAGCCGGATTGGCATTTGTGTTTAACTACAGTAAAGAGGCTTCGCAGGTAATTGCATCCACCCACAGACTGGCGACAGCTGACTCACCGCCCGCAGGTCCTCGATGCGTTTGATAAGAGGAGCAGGCAGTCCATCAGGCAACGGGGGCGGAGAAAACAGTCCACTGGAAGACCCCAGACCTCGCCCCTGGCCGCCACCACCTCCTCCTCCTGCTGCTGCTGCTGCCGCCGCTGCTTTATGAGCCGGAACACCGACTCCCAGGATGCCGTTCTCCCTGGCCGCCGCCATGGCGTGCTGCTGGTCAGTGTCCAACAAGCTGAAGTCCAGGTCGCCTAGGAGATCCTGCAGCTCCTTCTCATTGGCCGAGCCCAGCAGTGACATCACGGCAGGGTCCGAGGTGAGGTCAGCCAGCGAGAGGTCGTTGCTGGCTGTGTTGCCCTGCGGGTGGGTGGAGTTGGAGGCTAACACGTGGTTTGTTGAGTTGGCGGAGTGGGGCTTGTTCGCCACAGCTCCTGCCAGGCTGGGGTGAGCCATATTCGGATTCCGCTTCTTCATCTCCTCCTTCTCCCGGGTGAAGCGGCGGAGCATAGCCGCCAGGTACAGCGAGTCCTTCATCAGCTTCTTCCTCTTCTTCTTCTCTGGCCGGTGGAGGTTGAGAGCCGTCACTCTGTTGGAGGGAAACATAGCAATGACTTGTTTGTAGCAAAATGCTGACAATACATCTACACACTCTGACACAGTAGGTGGTGGTATGCACCTTTGAATTTGGTTTGTGATCCACCAATAAAGACAGAGGAGAAGGAGGAGAAAAATAAAAAGAGAAAGAGAAAAAAAAGAAGAATTAGATGAACAACAAGAAGATCTTAGCCTTTCTTACCCACAGGTGTGCATAAACTAGAAGTTATGAACTAAAAAAAATTAAATAAATAAAAATAATTGCAAAACTACCAAGTATCTTATTGATGTCACCCATCAGAAGTGGGTAACTCTCAGTGGTTGAAAAAAATCGACTGTTTCTTCTACTGGCAAAAATGACCAAAAACAAGCATCACAATAAACAAAGACAATTTCAGAGGGACAGAAAAGTGAGTAGGTGGAGGTAATAAGCGCAACATGAAAACTAAATGCGACCCATGAAACAAATTTTCACGGTAAACTGAGGCATCGATACAGGCTGACAAAGACGACTCTGAGACGTGGGATGAGTGAGGAACTGCAGGGATTCTGAGGCATTAACCTGCAGTCTGCTCTGAAGGATCTGACACACACATGCCCATATATAACAGCATCTGTTTCATAATGGCACAATGGCAATAGCTGCAGCTATTTTTGGAAGTTGCCTTCCAAATAGCAGTGTGAGTATTGGGCCAATCTGAGCGTAGATAATGGAGCGTTTTCTGGAAGGTGGCTGGCTTGTCACAGCAGCTAAGAGCAAGTCACAGTCAGCATCCGCGCCTCATGATAGATGTATGAGAGGATCCGCACAAAAGCACAGGAGTGTATAATGTCACACACAGGGTGGTGGGGGATTATTAGCGCGGTCAGGAGTTGACAAATGCGTCATCACATATTCATAGAGGACAACAGATCCATGGGTGTCCGAAAGGTCAACTTATCACACACAGGCGGAGAACTTGTCCATTTACATAACGGTGTCCGTCTGTGTGTTTTTGACATTTTAAACTGACATTTTTTTGACATCTTAACAGTAATGATTCTTTTGATCAAGTGCTTTTTTAAAAGCTTAGGTTTCAGGAGGAAATAAACACAGACATTATATTACACTGCAGCGATACTCACCCTTGTTTCGGTACTCTGTTCTTTTTTGGGTTCTTCTCCTCCAGATTGTTCATGTCCTTCTTTTTCCTCTTCTTAATCACCTGCTCCTTGTTGTCATTCGGCGTCTGAAACAAGAGCACATACACTCCTTAACTCAAATGAGCAGATGACGACAGTGCACAGTGGCAAACGATCAATTCTGTCTGAGGAACACACGCAGAGTGTGTGTGTGTGTGTGTGTGTGTGTGTGTGTGTGTGTGTGTGTGTGTGTGTGTGTGTGTGTGTGTGTGTGTGTGACTAAGTGTGTCCTTCAGAGATTTCTCCTGATGTGCTGAAAGATAACGTCTACATCACGTCTCAGTGAAACCAGTGAAAATCAAGCTCCTGTTGGGAGGACATTCATACTCCTTTGTCAGGACTGTTGACATCCTGCTGTGTCACACGGTGCAATAACCATGTGTCACGCAAAATGTTAGTAACCACATTATCTAAATGAGAATGCGTCACACAACTCCTCTCCAGCAAACCATGTTTTATTTACTGTGGAATAAAGCACGGTTTGGCAGTGAAGCTCACACTTCTCAAAGTTAGCCATCAAACCATGTAATTTCTATGACACAGTACACTTTCCTAGACCACTATTTGTCCACAGGGTCAAAGGTGTTGATTTGACTCGTGGAATTTGGCACAGGGAAGAATTTTTATTTTATTTGGGTAATGCATTTTAAAATAAGACGGACGTGCCATCAGCCCTGTGAGGGGCCCTTTGGCACAGCTGTGTTTGGAACTAAATTCTAACGTCAGTACTCACATGCTCTCAGCCACAATGCTATAAAGCTGAAGTTTAGCGGGTATTATGTTTACCATATCAACATTTTAGTTTAGCATGTTAGCATGCTAAAAGCATAGGCAGGAAAAGTCAGGGGATTACCGAAGTCATTGGGATTTATCCTCTGAGGAACATGAATATCCACCTTCTTTCATGAATTATGGGCGTTACTTTGGCGTGTCCAGTCACTGAATCGAAACCGGCATATTCCATTGGTTGGTGCGGCATATCATTCATTCATGAAGATCTAGGTTAGATACTTTATTGTGTGAATACTGCTAACATCATTATTATTGCTTAGCCCACGTAGCTAACGCTTCTACAGCCTTTAAAGTGCTGCCGTGGTCAATTATAATGATACTTTATTATTTACGTTAGTTGCGACGAGCACCGAAAGTATCACCCATAATGTCCATAGTCTCCCCAGTTACTTCCCTAGGAAACTAGTGAACATTTACAAAATTGCGTGCCGATCCGTCCAAAAGTTGTTGGCCGAAGTGGGGGACCCACCGACCAACCGACAGACATTGCCGCAGAAGACTCATGCAACTAGCGTGGCTGAAAATGTATCTCTTAACATATTTCCAACATGGACACTTGATCATTTAGGTAATGTGCTTCAAATAATTGGAACAGGTCACCATTAGAATATCAAAATAATAAGCTTATACCTCCAGAGCGTTTGGTAAACCAAAAAGTTTTGACTTCGTGATTCTAATGGTATTTCTAAACATATTTATTGTGTTGGCTTGTTAGTAATAGGATGTTGCCAGGTCACCTGGAATCCTGCGTCTTTGCTAGTTTTACATCAAGAATAAGAACTGAAATAAGTCATCAGACTTGTATGTCATTTCATGGACTTTCTCTAAATGTCAGATAAACAACCCAAATTTAAATAACAAAACATTAATTTCCCAATGTTGATAATATGAGTTGAGAAAATAAAAAAAAGAAAAGAAAGCAAAAAGAATAAATACATTCTTTAAGTTCAGTTACGTATATGTTGAGGTGGCCTTACCTTGTCTCCCTCCCCCTCCGATTCAGAGGCTGCTCTGAACTGCAGCGTGCCTGTGTTGATGTAAAATCCCCCCAGCTTTGTGGTCAAAGACGCAGGCACCAGCTCATCATACTGAGAGAAATAATAGAAGACAGTTTGTTTTGTAAGATCACAGGAATTTGGAAAACAATAAATCCTCTTACATAACAAAAAGCGGATGTCCAAACATATTGACTGACTTATAATGTTTTTTTGGTAACATTTCCAAAAGAAGTCGGTGCTCTTCGGTCGGTCAGTGAAAATGGATGACTTGTTGTGCGCCAAAATAAATAAATCACTAAAAAGAATCACAGTCCCTCCACCTCCAGGCCACAGATGAAACATTTTTCCATCTCAGAGCATTTCAAAACAGAAAAGAAGGGGTCAAGGGGCGCTGCAAATGTGTGAGTGCAGCTAGGACAGCTATCAAAACAACACAACAATTAATAATAATTATCAGCTGTTACAGTCAGACAGAGTGAGACGCTCTGAATACTGAGCAACAAACACTGTCAAACAAAAACAATGACACATCCCTGTGTGGACACAAGGAGCACATACATATTCATGAGTCATGAGGATGATTTTACAGCATAGTAGAAGGGACAAGCGTCTATCTTTAGAAGCACCACTGAATGTACTGTATTGAAACATCGAGCCAGGAAATAAATATTTAACCACACAGGAATAACGTCTACCTCGACACGACAAGAGAGCAGCAGTTCAAGAATGTGACGAGGACGGCAAATTAATCGCAAGAATACTTAAGAAGAAAAGAGATCGCTGTGCAACGTTATTCTAAAGACTGAAGAGAGACATCTGACTAAATGAAAGTGACATCCTGGAAAACAGACACATCAGTGAAAAATCACGTCCTCATTAATAAAGCGAGGGGTACTCACAGCTTCTGAGTTGTCAATAAAGGGGTCCGTCTCGTCGTAGCCAAAACCTATATCGATCAAATCTTGCATTCGGTCCTTCCTCTTCTTCTTCCCAGTGTTACCCTGAAAAAAAAAAGAAAAAGAGAGAAAACAGTTTAGGTTGTGATTCACATTAAGAGTCCTCACATTTTTTTTTGTGATCCTAAAATGGCCCCTTTCAGAGTGAGGACTGACAAAATGTCCTCATTTTCTTCATGTTGCTGATAGACAACTAGAGCCTGACTGATAAATGGACTGTGCTGATATGTCTGTCAACATCGGCATCTCACAGATGTGTTGTTTCTGGCTGATAAGTGGAAAGAAACTGCACTACGGAAATGTTTGTGGTGACACACACACATTTCTTTCCATTAAAAGGTTTGTCCACCAGAGAGCACTGACTAGTTTATTTTTTAGATGTAAAATGTCCTCACTACCTATCCCGGTCATGTTTCCTTAAAAGACAAACAAATAATACAATTTCTCATTCAACAATATAAGCCTCAAAAATCCAATATCAAGTGAGTGAAAGAAACCATCAATAAGTGACTTAAAATATCTCATACTACATGTATAATCTACTCAGTTACTCCCAAGGTTTTTCCTCTTTTTCCTAGTTCAGGAGTTCAGTTGTCTTTAACTGAACTGAAGTTGAGGGAGTCACCTGCTGTACAAACTGTAAAAGTCTCACAGGCAAATTTAAGACTTTAGACTAAATAAATTAAATTTATGTGACTTAAACAAGTTAACTAACTCAAACAAACCCAGTAGTTTTACTAATATTAATTAACACACCATCCTATATTTCATTGCAGATTGATGTATATGGTGGTCAAAATGTAACAAGAAATCAGAAATCTCTTAGAAACAGAGAAAACACTGAAAAGTTTATATTCTACTAACTCCAAAATATCAATACTGGTATCGGCTTCAAAAATCCAGCGTCAGTCAGGCTATAATTGTAAAATAATCAGAATAGAAGCACTTCAAATGAAAATAATTAAAAATTCAACAAATAAATAAATAAATACTCACATATTTATTTTCAAACTTTTTTGCCAGGGCCTCGACCTGGAGCCGCTCTCTCTCGTCATCGTTGAAGGGGTTGGCGGGATTGGGGGGATTGGGGGGATTGGGGGCTGGAGTCACACTTGGAGGTTTATTCTTTGACTGGAAGCAAATAGGGAAAAATGTAATATTAAAGATTATGAACAGGGACGATCTGATGTCAGAATTAGGGCTATTTCAGTCTGCTATCTTGTACTGACTCACTGTTGAGAAAGAAAAAACTAAAAAAGTTAAATATTGACATATCAATCACAAAAGTTTATTATTTATAAAAAAAATACTCCAAAAAAATACACAACATGCAAAAAAACAACAACAACATGATGCTGGCATGAACACATTTAGATCCAAATAAGAAATATTTAATTATCTTGAGGTTTGAAAACTTTTACCCCCGCCACTCACGTAAATCACCAGTAAAACAAAAAAGTGTGTTGAATGAAAATGAGCCTGTGTGTGTTTGATCCCTCAGCTCTGACATTTGCCTCGCTCCCATGCTACATCCTGGTACTTCCATCAGCAATGCTCTCTCATCTATCTATCACCCGCAGCCAGAGGGCCAAACTGCATGTGGCATTTCCAAGTGCTGTAATGGCTGTGTGACTGGGCTGTTGCTGGGCAAGTCTGAGTGAACAGGACACAGGTAGCAGCGCAAGATAAGCCTCATCTCTACATGTGCAGAAAGACGAGGTCCCTCGTTAAAAAAAAAAAGGAAAAAAAAAAAGCTACGATCTTGTTACAGAGCGCAGCTGAAGTTGTAAAACACGCAGAGTGGACGGACCGGGGCTGCGTGGCCACAAACACCGCTGCTGTCTTTTGTGTTGAGTCGCACTAATGGTCAGTTTCAACCACGCTAGTCCAGCGGAAGGACAAGGTGCACTCACCCCCCCGCCCCGATTCACTTAGCAAAGACAAGTCCTCACAAACACTTCCAAGAGCGATAAAATGAACTCCCGCTCCAGTCCCACTCGGCCTGGTGGTGTTAGTTAAACTGGGGGGTCCTACCTGGAGGTTTTGGACGAGTTCGCCGTAATTAAACTCGACCGAGGAGCGGTCGTCAGGCTCGGAGAGGGACAGGTTGAGCCGCACCGTCGCCCTCTTCTCGGCTCCAGCCTTTTCCCTGTCGCCGGTTTTGTCGAGAGGCTCGCTGCTGGCAGCACCCCCTGCCCCGGTCGCTGCCTCGACCTCCCCGGCTCTACCGAAGTTGAAATCGGCCTCATCCTCCAGCCGGCGTTTCCTAGACTCCGCGGCTGCTCCAGCTGCGAAGGCCGAGAGGGTGACAAATTGCACTTTTCTCGGTTCGGCCATTTGGATGAGCTGCCTGCCTGTCTGAACCTCGCTCCGGACAGACAGCGACAGCGAGGAGAAGAGCTACTTCGCGAAACTACTCCAAATTGGTGGCTTGAAGAAGGTTTCGCGGAGCTCCGACGGCTGCTCGGTGCCTAGACGGATGTCAGGGCCTCCTCCGCACCATACGAATTGAACTCCAGGGGATGCGACGGTCGGGGAAAAGTTGTTTTTTCGGCAGCTACTTGCATCCTCAATTTGCTATGGGACCGAGACATTCACAGGAGCCATCTTGGGTTTCGGGAGTAAATAAAATATCAGAAGAGAGGGGTCGCTGCGCATGCGCGTACGCACAGAACGGAAGCACCGTGACAAAGGGGGGGTCATCACGTCCAATCACCGCGTGCCCCGATCCTAAACCCGCCTCTGTCACAACAGGCGATAATAACAACACTATCAGTACTATAATGACCTTTATAAAGTGTCTGAGTGAAGGACAGGCCGTGGCACACACACACACACACACCACATGTTGTGTGTATCCACATAATAGATAACAGCTTCATCTCGCTGTATAGAACAGGCAGCTCTCATTTCAAGCCTTTTCTTCCTGTCTATTCAGGAAAATGCTGAATTGTGCATTTTTCTACAATGGCACTGAGCACACAAACATAAAATCCTAAACGGAAGAAAACAAGACAGATGATTGGCTGTCTCGGTTAACCACCCCAACACAGCTGAGTTAGTTACAGGCACTAAGACCACCTGTTGATATACAGTTAAGAGCGGAAATGCTCCTGATCACAATAACCTCTGTGAATACATCTAAGTTTTGCATTGACACACATATTTTCTGTACTTTTTTGGTAGAAACCATGGCTGGATTAACCTGTTAGAAAGCCTCTGGGTAAAATCTTACTGTCGGGGCCCCTATCAACCCCCAACCTACCCCCGTCTGAGCAATAAGGGGAGCCCTGCTGAGTTGCCAAATTTGCAGCTGAGATTTTTACATATAGTGATTAATGGTACATTTTATGTACATGAAGCCTTTTTTTTACTTTCCAATATGTGAAAATAATTGTGTCCCGACTAGCATTTCAAGGCATTTTTGTAAGGACCTGTGTCCACAGTGAAACACTCCAACATCTAAAACTGTGAAATCTCTTTTTCCAAATCATTATTTTATGGTCAGGACATCGTCTGAATAAATCATTGTAAATACGGATTAATGACAAAAGCTGTGTTATATGCTTTACTATAACACACAAAATGCATGATTACAGAAGTTAGAAAATAATAGGTTTCCTTTTTGTTGTCCTCGTAGTTTTGCTGCAAATCAAATTTAACCGGCTTAATGTGGACGTACTCTCAGCCTGTGAAAACAGTTGCATAATGTCTTCTGTGGCTCTGGAGGAGCTCCGTCAAGTTAAGTCTGGCCTTGAGAATTCACAATTTAGATGCAAAACCAGCATTACAGGTTTAAAGTTGAGGGCACTTAAACAGAAATAAGAAAAGATGCTATTAAGTTGCATTATTGGGAATTGTTGGATCCAGCGTTTCTGAAGTTACTAGGGACTAAAGTTCAGGATTTCTTGGCTTCTACTGCTTTAACTTCTTGTTCTAAACTGTCTTTCACCAAACGCCTAACTTTATGAAACTACAATACTGAATCAATGGAGTAAACCTTTTACCTTATTTTACTGTCAGGAAATAGAACATTTCATGAAGCAATGCATGTCAAACAAACTTCAACTTTGACATGACATTTCCAAATACATTTCACAAAGCAAATGTTTTTCTAGATAGTTTTATTTTCTGTTAGTTTGCTTCCTTAGATCTTTTTAAAAAAATTACTCTTCATATTCTTTATTTCTTTTATTTTAGTCTCAATAATCCTACTTTTGTCATGCTCAGTCCTGTTTCTTTTTTCCTTCCCTCTAAGGAATATGCTCATATCTTGACATCAGTTACCAGTGAATCACTGACAACAAGAAAGTAATTTTAAAAATGCATAGTCATAATTTTAATACAAATATAAGTACATAGACATTGCAATTCAAAACTTACACATTTTAATACAAAACACTACAGTTTACAAGAGATAATAGCTCAATATTTCTTTGCTTCATGTAGCATAGATATCATTCATACAATTCAGTCAAGTGAAATGACTGCTGATGTGTGCATAAAGTAGCTTCGCTTGATTTAAGACCTGCTGAAGTTCAAAGCTGTCATGTGAGGAGGACTCTGTTGTCTTTTGCCCACTTCCTCAGAGCTCGCAGGATGTATTCAACCTGGGGGTTTCCTGAATTTTGCAGCAGGAGCACCACCTCTTTAAGTGTCTCCCTAGAACACAAACAGGAAATAAGATTTGATCAAAGAATGCAACATCTGTCATGTTTCTCTTGATTAGACATCACACCCACTCAAACAGACAACAGAAGTTTTAGGAGTGAGTCCAGATCTTATTCAGTTAAAAAACAAAACAAAACAGAAACATACAGAATCTACACACACATTATTGCACAGGAATAAAGACAAACATACTTGGACTCTTTGTTTGCCAGTATGAGCTGAAAGACGCCGACACATGCCCCTCTCTTGCCTTCCCAGTAGTTGGAGCCTGGGTCCAGTTTCTCCAGTGCATCAAACGCTTTGGCTGCGTAGTAGAACTGGCCCATCTGAAACAAAAGGCTGTGATCATGAGCAACATATCGACTTCCAAATAACACAGCCAAACTTTTTGAAGAAAAAATTCACAAAAACAATCAAGAAAAAGACATTAAATGTGCAAGTTCATGAGCACAGCACTGAGTGATCTGCCCTCAGCAATGAATTACAGTATTTTAACAAAGAAACAGCCAGATTAATACAATGATGTGAGGTACTTATTTAGAGCTGAAACAATTAGTCGATTGACAGACAACTAATCCGCAGCTGTTTTGAATTCAATTAATTTTTTGAATCACTTCTCAAAAAAAAAACAAAGCCCAAATATGATGTGCCATCTTTTTTTTTAGTGTATTCTGCTTTTCTTAGTTTGATATCATTAGAAACTGAATACATTTTGGTTTTGGAGTGTTGGTCAGACAAAACAAGACATCTGATGACATCTTACACACCAAATAATAATAGATTTAGCCAGAAAAGCTTATTTAACATTCATTATTCTTCTCCTAATCTTTTAGTATAATGCATCCATAAATCTCAGTATAATGCATGCATGTATACCCATTGAAGTGGGAACAACAGATGATACGCGAGGCAGAAAACAGAGGAAGATGTCACCTTGTAGCAGTCGTTGGCGATGAGCTGTAAAAGACTGAAGGAATCAGAGGAAGTGCCCATCCTCAGATAGAGCTCCCAGGCAAGCCGGCCCTTCTGGTTCATTATGTCTGACAAGAACAAGAAGAGTGTTGAATAATCCATCATTCACACGCTGTTTCAGCAACCTTCATAGATTCAGATTTGGAAAATATTAAATGCCTGTGGGCAGGATTTATTGATGTGGATTAAGCAAAGAAAAGAGTGAAAAATCTTTTAATGGAGATATCCATTTCTTAGAACTGTTGAGTGTAACACGAGTCGAGTGCAACAGTGACCCTAAATTCTTTACAAGCCTGAGGCTACACATCTGACAGCAGCTTGTGCTACATGAATGAATTAGCCTTGCATTAAGATTTTTGTGAGAACACTATACATACAGCATCGTGCCAGCCAGCTGAGGTACACGTAGTCATTCTTGATCTTTTCACTTTGAATCAGCAGAAAAACCTGAAAGAAACATTAAAATTAGTCCAAAACATTAGTCCACAACTTGTCAGAGTTAAAGAACTAGTGTGAAGGATTCAGTGGCATCTAGCAGCGTGGCTGCAGATTGCAACCAACTGAACACCCCTTGTATAACCCTCCACTACAGTGGCCATTAAAAAATGTGAAGAGGCCCTCCTAGAGCCAGTGTTTGGTTGTCTGTTGTGGGCTACTGTAGAAACATGGCAGTGCAACATGGCGGACTGTGTGGAAAAGGATCTCTCTGTAGATCAAGCCCACAGGAACAGCGCCGAGCTTCGAAGTCAATAAGACATAGTGGCCAATCTGTGTAATTATAACGTCACATGATACACGTTGGCCTAAAACGACTTTTTCCCAAAAGCTTAGATTGTGAAAGAAGCAGCTGCAAAACACTGGATTTTTATTTTTAGCTTCACAACCCCCTGTGAAATGACTTGTTTTACTATCAGAGTTTGAGCCATTTGGTCTTATAACATTTGATTGGTCTAGAAGAGCCACGAAATAATTGTGTTTTATTCCCAATCAAGTTAGCTGGGGGCTAAATCGGAAGTTAGCTGCTCGGCTAGTCTCTAGTGCGCATGCTCTATGGGCTACACAATGTGGAAGCTATGCAGTTAATTTTACACCCAGGAGGTCAAACTTTTTTTGGCTTCATGAGCCACTGAGGAGCTTTTATAGCCGATGCTGTATCCAGATTCCCCTTATTAGATCCATGCTGTACATATAAAAGGCTCCTTATAAGGTAACAAAAACACAATGATTCTTAGTTTCCAGTGATTAAACATTAATGAAAACATAGTTATGAATATGATATTCCTTTTGTGCCCCTTAATCTTACACACTGGACCTTCAGGACCTTCTATGCTGAAGTAAGTTACCTCTTCTGCTTCTTTGTAGTTGCCAAGTGCTGCTTTAGCCTGAGCATAGTTGAAGTTGAATGTATCGTCATTATAGAAGTAACCCTGCAAGAAGAAAAGCACAGATATAAACAACAAGGCTAAGATTCAAACATAAGTGCATACCAACTGCGAGCATTTTATTGGTAGTGAAACTCATCGTGATAAAGAGAAAACACACCTGAATAGATGTACTGCATCTGTAAAGCACCACTTGTCATCTGAAGTGACACCTATCACCCAGTGTGTGGGAGTCTTTTTTCATCTCGCTCTTACATACTGATACCACAGTGCAGTAATATCGCTGTGATTCTTCACAGGAATATACCATATAACATGTGCCTCGTGCAGAGCAACACTAACCTTGACTGAGTTCAGATATATGAGAACATCTTCAAACTGTCTCAAGAGGAAGAAGCAGGAGGCCATGCACTGTCTGCCAGGAATAGTATCTGTGAGACAAAAATGTGTCAGACACACATGCTTGCACAGTTTAGTTTTTAAGAATCAGATTGATCAAATTCAAATTCAAAGTACCGCATTCGCTAGCCGAGCCTCCGACTAACTGAAAGAACTGCTGAGCAATTTTTAGGTGATCCCTCTGAAAGATAAAAGAAAAACACAAAGTTTTCTAGGAATCACTGTTATCACACTTGTTTGTGATTAACTAGTTTTTGAACAGAAATACTCACTGATCCAATTTCTTGTCCCAGTGCGGCATTTACCACTCCTTTCAAAATATACTCCTGAAAATATAATGATCAAAGTCAAAAAAATCATATGTTCTCTTGTCTAGTCTCTTCATGGTGAATGAATTTGAAAAAGGAGAAAAGCAACCTTGATTATCTTGATAGAAAATGTGAAAAAAACATTCAGTTGTTGAAATTCAGTTGTAGATAAAATATAAAATCATTAACATATTTCTTTGTCAGGAGTTTATCAACCATTAGATCTGCTTTTTCTTTGCTGCTTCAAAATCCACTTCAACAAGCTGAAAGACATACATAAAAGGGACACAAAAGCCAAACACTTCACATGCTTTCAGATCCATCTGACATTAAGGTGCTTTTGAGGATAAAAACTGGTCACATAAAAGAAAAAAACTCTTCAGGAACTCTTAAGAGGAGTGTGGAGAGGAGGTCTATTAACAGACTTCATTTAATCTGCCAAGATTCTGGTTTTCATTGTACATTTTCATTCCTGTTAAAGAGCATGAGTGTAATGAACACAGCCACTGTATTAGGCATTTTTCACATTAGAGTGAAATTCAGCAGATCTGGAGTCACTCATTGAGTCCAAATAGTTGTGTAGCGCTGGACAGAACAAGTGTAATGTCAAATTAAAACTTGATGTCACTTTGAGTCATTACCTGAGGTGTCGAGGGCACCAAATCTTGGATGAGGTTGTAGGCTTCCTGGACATCATCTGCAAGTGAAAAATGGAGCATGGATGTAGTTGTTCTTCATATTACACTCATTTCCAGGTTCATAATTTTGTTTTGGGTTACTACTAGAATAGGTTTACATGCTCCTCTGCACAAAAAAACACATCAGTTTTCTCATACTGTCCAGTGCTGCAGCACTGTATTTTCCCTCTGTCTGAAACACTCTGTTTTAGCTCCTGTCTCTTTAAGGCCTGCCTCCTGAATACCAAGTCTGCTCTGATTGGTCAACTCACACAAGCCTGACCCAGCATTGCTAAAAACAACAGAGCAGCTGTGCTAAATCAATTACTGACGAGGCGTTTCAGGAGCAGTGCTTTCTGTGGGAGAGAGGAGCTTCTGTTGGTGGGGACTTTGACCTTTTTAACTTTCAAGATCTTTTACATGCACAAGAACCTATATAAAACAAAAATGCATTATAAGTCTCCTTTAAATGTTGCATGATAAATATGATAGTAGGAAAGCATGTGGATTTATTGTGTTGTATTCTATTTCATCATTTGTAGTTTACTTTAAACTTATAATACTGTCTATTCATTAGAAATGTTCTATTTTTGTGTTCATAACTTATTTTGGATGAGTAAAGTTGATTGCATTTGTAAATAAAGGTCTAAAGAAATGAACCTTTAACCCTTTTTACAGTCGTATCCTGCATGCATGCATTTTCATAGAAATATTTCCCATGTTTTTGTTTGTTCCAGGAAAAAACTGCACTGTCATGGCCGCACACCTTGTCTGAGATAGTAGATGACCAGGTTGAGTCTGGCCTCAGGTATCACATCAATCAGAGGAGGCAGCACCTGCAACGCCCCCTCCCCACCACGAAACACCACCTGCAGTACACAGGGGGACAGATTCACAATGTGGAAAAGTAGCTTGTATGTCACTGGTGTATGCGCACTCTTGGTTACACAAACCTACACACAGTTAGAGCTTGTGGAGAGCTTACCAGGTTGTGTCGGATAAGCTCCTTAGCAAACTCAAAGGAGCAGGAGGAGATGTCGATTAGGTTCTTCAACTCAGCCTAAGAGTGGGAGAGTGCACACATGAGTCAAACCTACCACCAGTTACTGACTCACTGTAGTGGTGCATGCATGACTAATGAATAAAGATTTCCATTAAAAGGCACAATAGCTGTGCACTGACACCACTAAAACATATTTAATTAGTTCCTTCTCACTAAAAGTTACAGTACTGTGAACTGTTTCAAGTATCTGCCATTGAAATATTAATATCTAACTATTAGTGATGGAGACACAAACATGGATAAAGATTTGAAAATGAAAATGCAGTGAAATAAATGTTTAAAATAGAACTTGCTTTTTCATTTCATTGTTAAAATAAAATAGCCTTAAATCTTTGGCCAATCAATTCTTCACAGATATAACTGACAAAAAAAACAAAAAAACATGAATATGTATGTATGAAAATGTGAATAAAACAACGTAAAAATGAATAACAACCAACATATCGGCCTGGATATGCAGCAAACAAACAGTGAGTACCTCAGCTGCCTTGCCATTGTAGAGTCTGAAGTGGTTGCAGGCCTTGAGGTTGAGGGCAATAGTGGAGTCGGGCATGCTCTGCAGGTACACAGCCAACACCTCCTGGGAGACGTCATAGTAGTCCAGCTTGTAGTAACACAGAGCCACATAAACTTTCAGGGCCAGGAAATCTCTGAAACACAAGATACAATGGGGATGTGAAGCTGGCTTTTTGACTTATTTCTAGCAGCAGATGGACACAAAATATTTCTGATATATATATATATTTTTTTTTTTTTTTTTTAAATGAACAAATGTAGGTTGTTTTTATTTTGTAAATGTTACCCCATCATTCACTATCATATACTATTACTGAACGTGATGTTGTGAAATGATGACTTAAATCAGATAAGTAAATACATTTTTCCTTCTAATTCATGACCTTGTACACAGTCGCCTTAATTAGTGCAAAAAAAGCCGGAGACAAGAAGTTATCAGAGAAACAAACGAGGGAAGACCTGGATGTCAGAGCTGAGTTTTAAAAAGGAATGAATATTTGCAGGCTAGCTAAAACTAAACAACAAGCAACATCAAGGCCTTGATAAAATGGCATGGTACTCAAAAAATGTAATTTTTGCATAACCCCATTTCGATATTTTTGCATTTTTCTGTTAACAGTCCAAGGAAGTATCAGTATTAATAGACAACAGAAAGTGTGCTCAGAGCTGCCTGCAACTAAAGCTGCTGTGAACCCAGTAAAAAACCTCACATGCAGCTTGGCCCACAGGCGCCACAGAGCCATGAATAGATCTCTGAGAGAAGTGAACCAGGATATCTAGTAAAATCAAAGTCTTTCATTTTCTCACCTCTGCTACTATGGATACAGTATATCAGCGTTAGAGGAAGCTAGTTCAGCAGATCTGATGTACTGACTTACTTGCCGTACTTGAATTATCTTTATGGTTCCACAAGGCGTGAGGCACACAAAATCTAACACTCCTCCATTAACAAGTCACCCCTGACAAGGTACTGCTAGGATGGCACATGCGCCCAGGTGCAGCAGGAGACTGGGAAACTAATTTAAGAGAGTAAAAGGCACAGACCTGTTCTGCAGTAGAAGCCGTTTATAGATGTCTATGGCCTCCTGGTAGTGGGAGCGCATGTAGTGGATGGATGCCAGGCTCAGCTGGTCCTCCGTCACGTCCTCCAGGTTCTGGTGGAAACCCATCAGCTTCTTCTCATCGTTGAACTGAGACACAATATCAAGACAATGAAGGAATACATCATACAGAAATGTGATCCTGGTAACATAAAAAGCAAGACGACTGAGAGAAAAGCAAGAAGACGTGAATCACTCTTCGAAACAAACAGGTCATAAAAAGTGGAAATACTCTCAAGACACGGGCAGAAGGGTAATGGAGAAAAAAAGGTGTTTGTTTTTTTATCAGGACTGTGATGAGATGAAAGTTAAGCTGAAATACACACACAACCTATTACTCAACTACTCAAGATACCATACAATTCTTGACATTATAATAGTTATAGTATAATGGTTTTCCAACCTTGTGAGCCAAGTGGAAGAGTAGTCGGTTTTGCAGAGGTGACATTGGTGCTACAGACAGACAAAACAGACCACATTAGAGTAAGAGGCATCGTATGAACATCATAATCTCACTGTCAGCAATCACAGAACTGATTGAACAGCATTGTATGTGATCTGGTAAAAATGTACGCAATACCTGAGAAGTGAATTCAAAAAAAAATATCCAAACTGATTAATTGATCATCAACATAATTGGTGATTAATTTAATTGTTGACAGTGATTCAATTAATTGATTATTGTTTTGCCCATTTAGCAAAAGCCTGTAATCCACTGATTTCCTCTGTGTACCTCAAGCAACATAAAACATTTTGCTGTTTCAAACAAAAGCCTTCAAGAAATCACCTCTCGAATAAAGTCAGGTGCAAAATTACTGTGGTCAATTAAATGTTGTCCAAAAATACAATCTATGATTAAAAGTATGAGGACAACTCTCTGCACAAAGAATGGCGGGCTTTCTGTATGTGCATACTTTGTGACATTTGGACTGAATTAATTCGATTTTTAACTGAAATCAGGTGAATGAGTACGTCTTAATTAAACAAATTAACCAATAATTATTGATATTTAGATACCACAAGGTGTTATTACTAATTGTCCAAATCAATTGCAAAATATGTTTCATTAGATTTATTTTTCAAATGTGAAAACAATATAAACTTAGTGTGTGGGCTGGTTGGAATAGCAGGCAATATTTATTTCACATTCTGGAAAATTTATTGATGATCTACAGACAATCAAATGCTCAATAGAGCCACAGTGTACTGCTGATCAAGAGGATTTCTTTTCACTAACAAAACTGTACAAAATGTAGGTCAAGTGGTTACAAAAATGTACAATGTACTCTGGACAGTTTACCCTTCGATGCTGCTTCCTCAGCCTCTTTATAGAGCCCCAGAAAAAACAGGGCACAGGCCAGATAGACCCACACCTGTTCAGGACATTCAGGCTTACTGGTCAGAGACTTGTACTCCTGTCAGAACATGATGAGGAAATATTACACATGTGATCAGACCCTGTAAAACTGTTTGTCACATCCTTATCCATTTATCCAACAGGTATTTAAATACTGCATTTAGCATTTATTCATTTGAAATAATGTGCTCCTAGCTACATACACTCATTCAGGAACACACATACACAACAAAAAATACCTCCATTGCTCTCTTGTGATCACCCAAGTGAAAGGCGCAGTAGCCAATCCAGAGGTCCGCATGCTCCTCTTTCTCGCCAATACTTCTCTGAAACTAGAGATGACACAGCAACACGTCAGCAGCAGAGCAGCAGCATTCAGTGATACAGTCTTTCTGTAGCAGAGATATAGGAGCGACGGTATTTCTGAAACTTTCATTTCAGGGCATGACAGGTGATACTCTGCAGGAGGAAATGCATTTATAAAACAAAGAACAGTTAGCCCCTCTGTGAAGATGCAGTCATTATTTATTCAGCTCCAAGGAAATTCAACACAGCAGTTCCATCTAAGTCATACAAGGTATTCAAATTAAACAGTCATGCATTGATATTTTTTCATTACATTAAATTATCGCTTTATTCCTTAATTTTGAAAAATTGTGGTCTAAACAATCACCAGCAGGCAAGAAACAGATCACTTACTTATAGGTCAGGAGAGGGGAAACCCATTTCCTAGGAGTTGTAAGAAATTCGATGTAGAGAACATATTCCCATTAATATTTGTCATTTGAGGACGTTACTGATTTTGATATTTGGAATTAAAAAAAAATAAAATAAGAAAAAATGTAAAATTAAAATAATAATTTTATTATAACAGAAACCATTCTGATATGGACCCTTAGGAGTCTGTGACAAGGAATGAAAAAAATCAACCTGTCTGTGCTCTCTGGTGGACAAAATAAGTAATGGTGACATTGTTTTTAATTTACCTCAAAATCTACTTTGTCACTTCTCTACTGCAATGTCTTGTTACTCTTGGCCTACATCGGTATCAATATATGAACAATAACCCTGGCAGATATACCTGCCTGCCTATCTTTAGTTCAGAACTACACTTACACTGCACTTGTCTCTCCATAGTGAGCCCACTCAGAGCTCACCTGCTACACCACACATCCTCCATGTTTCCCTGCCTCCTGCTCCTATGTCTCCAGTGATATAATACATTGATAATAGACTGGACTAAATTCATTGGATGAAGTTCTCTGGACCCATTTATCTGACTTTTTAAAGGTTATGTATTTATTCCTCTTATACACTTTCTTAGCCCGTTTTGGGGATCTTGTGCATTTTTTCTAACTCTGCAAATGACCTTGGCACGTGATTATTAATCTTATTAGCCCATTTGGATTGAGTTAAGTTATGTGTATGTCTGTACCTCTAACAGTGTCAAGGCCCCAAGGTAGTCTCTCTGCTGCAGGTATTCCTCCAACCGGGGAACCTTTGTCTTGTTTTTCTTCTTCTTCTCACTGATGGTCGCAGGTGTCTCTCCTCCCACGGCTGGCTTTATGCGAGAGAGGATCTGCCAAGGTACAACATTTGATTTTCTCAAGTTATCTCATACTGTAGCTTTGAGTGGGTTGGGGCCAGCACCCAGAACAATTGCTCTGACAGGATAACTTATGAGACTGTTATAGGCGTACCATAATGATGCTGGCATGAGGTATGTAAAAACGGTAACTCACCATGTTGACGAGTCTTTCTTGAAGACGCACCTAGCAAAGGCGTGTTTATCACTAACCAAGGTAACGGTGGCTCTTCTTATTTATGAAAACACAAACTGTTAGCTGACACTTCGCTAGCTTACCTAACGTTAGATTTTAGCTAGAGCACGGTTCATTTTTCGTTGAAACCAACCAGATAACGCCGCCAACGTTAACTCAATTCTCTTACGACGAACATGGTCGTAATAAAATCATAGTTTAACAAGTTTTTCACCATCTCGTGGATGTGTTAGCTCTTGCTTAACGTTAGCGACCTAAAACTTAAATGCAGCATAGATAACTTCTTCCGCACTCGTGTTTTCAAATTAAAAGCAGACTTAAAGTTCCTCGCAATGTAGTGAGGCAGTTAACGCGTCCGGTGTGGATGTGACTGATATTATGGCCCTCCTTTGAAAACTTCTGAGGGGGACAAACCTCAGGTGGGACATGCGAATCGAAGAAAAAGCGCGGAAATTGGAACATTTTTGGACAACGGGTCTCGAGTGACTTTTATTTTGAAGTCAGTCAGCATTTGGGGCTGAACAGGAAATAGCTCGGCTCTTCTGTCATGAACTTGATTCATTCATGTGTTATTTGTTGCCTAGCGACGGTACAGAGCGCTATCGCGGCGGTCGTCGCGAAGGATTACGACAAAACTATTCATAGAAGACGCGTCCGCCCGTGAATCTCTGTACAAATACACAATACATGTTAACTGTGCCACCGTTGCCCCAGTGGCCTAATGGATAAGGCACTGGCCTCCTAAGCCAGGGATTGTGGGTTCGAGTCCCATCTGGGGTGGTACCTTTTGGGGTTAATGCGATGAGTTGATCACCTGACACCTTCAAAACATCCCGATTACTAGAAATACGCCAATTGATTATGTTTCCTGACATTCGTCCAAATACTGTATTGTAATATCAATAACTCTTCTAGACCTCAACAAGAGTTTCCATTATTTTGTGCGTTGTGAGTGACCTGTTCACAACCATCTTGAATCTCATCATGCGCAAAAAATCAGCAAACAAGTAAGAACTCAAAATAAATTATAAATAAAAAAAATAATAAAAAATTGTTTTCTTCGTGTTTTCCTGTTGGGTTTTGTAGCAGATATTCATGTTTAACCTTAACTGTCAGATTACATTGCAATGCTTAAAGCTTTAAATTACTGAAACCAACTTTTAAAAACAAATACCGAAACCCACATGAAAATGGACATGAGCAGACAAACATTACTTTTTATTATTCATGTTGACACTAGTGAGGAAAAAATGAAGAAACAGATGAACCATGATGAAAAGTTTAACTCACTGTCGGTGAGTGTGCCGCTCCATCTTGAAGTCCAGGTTTGTCAAAGGTGGGGACTGCAAGGAACTTGAGCCCATCCTCCTTCTTCATCCGCAGCACATCCAGACCTCTGGCCTTCCTGAACGCCTTCCCTACAAGTTTAGTGGGAGAGCTAGAGGGGGTTGTGGCAAGCAACAAATAAACCACAACAGAACAAATATTCTCAATAGCAGGCTCTTGTTATGATCAATGGGGGGAAAAAATACTGAAGAACAGTCTGTTGAGATACACAATCTCAATAGAAAATGTGTGCAGAGAATAGTCAACATATACAGCAGTCACATAAAATAACACACGAAATGCATAACTTCTTCTTTAGCAGATGACATTTGTACAATTGTTATGGAGATTTCCAAGATTTTTGATGATGATGAGCTGATCATTTGAATCAGGGTTGATTGTTTTGGGTAAATATGGGGTTTCTGGCTGACCTTGTTGAATGTAGTTTTGTAGAAGAAATTCAAACTCAAAATTTTAAGATTTACAATATTAATGACAAAATGATACAAACGAAATATTTATTTTTCCATAACTGAAAAAACAAGCTGTTCTCAGAGGAAAATAAGGTCCCCTGAACACTGTTTGAAGCTAGAAAGGTGGCAGGGTCCGCCAAATATAAACAAAGTAAAACAGTATGAAACTGTGTTGTCCTTTAAGATCAGTTTGTTTATTCAGTTTATTCAGTCATGAAAACAAAGAGAGTCTGTTTATTTAGTTTGTTTAGGCATACAAAACAGTTAATGAAGATCTTTAGCTGCTGACTAAACTTTCATCCCCAAAACTACATAATGCACCTTGAAACATTTAGCTACCTTTGCTACAAATGACCCATTCATTTATACAGAAAGACCACGCTTTACATCTTTGAGCATCCACACTTTCATTTTAGTGTAACGTCAAATTGGATTTGCAAACGCAACCACTGTGAGCATGTTAGCATACTAATGTTAGCATTCAGCTGAAAGCACTACTGTGCCTAAGTGCAGCTTTCAGAGCTGTGCTAGCATGGCTCAGGACTCTTTGTCATGTTTACTTATATACCTCTTGTTTCCTATGTTAGTACATATGACCCATCAGATTCTGTGGCAACATAAGGAAAATTAGATTTTGACTGCTGTTAACACAAATTCACTGGACACACAGGACATTTCACTTTAAGTTGTGCAGACTCGAAAGACAAACCAGGATATGCTGTGCTCAAACAAAGCCTGCTTTCGATGTTTCTCAAGGTCAAATGGAAATCAATTTCTTCAGCAAATTTTGTAGGAAAATATGTGGAGGCTTCAGTGACTTCAGCTGATCCAATGCAACCTTAGTAAAACCAGTGTCGTGGTTCATATTACTTTTGGCAGTCAAGCACAGCTAGCATGAACCAATGTCGAGCCTCCACTATTGGTACTTCTTGACTTCCTGACGAAGGCTTGATGCTGAAACTCATTAGAGTTTGTTTTTACAGTCTAACTTGAATGTGCCACGACATCAAAGGCATTTTAATTGTTTAAAATGGGAGTGCCTTGAACCTTCTTGAGATGTGTATGTCATTTATCTTTATACAAACTCGATTTGTAATAAAACTACATTGTCACATCAAGCTCGGCCTTTGTGTCATTTTGTTAGACCTTTGACACAAAATGCATCTGGAACCTTTGGAAGTCCAGTGGTTTGTGATCACTGGTGAAGCTTTGTCTGGTTCATAAGTTAGTCTTTAACAAATGCATTACGTATGTGTCCAGTCATCCTGCGATCCAGATATTGAGAATCCACTCAGTTATGAGGATTTGGGTGGAAACGAGGTGTAGCTGTAGCGCTTGCTCCTTCTTGCTCCTGATGATTTTAATACCAGGTACCTCACAGTTAAAAGATGAATTAGAGGCAATCCCTGGCTTTTGTAAGAAACTACTGAAGCACCCGCGGAGGTCACACTATGAATGCTTACATCACCTTGAATATTTTAGCATTTGATACAAACCTTCATTCATAAACATTAAACTTCAGTGACATGCCGATAAGCTACTTTACTCATACTTTCCTATTTGTAAGTGTGTTTTAATGCAGAAATGTTACATATTACATCTTTAAATGACCAAGTGTTGAGTTTAAACAGAAGATGCTTCAACCTTTCACAAGGTCAAATGAAAATACATTTCCAAGTCAAAATTGGGGAACAGTCGGAAGGCTACAATCCCTTCATCAGTCACGTCACAGCAGAGGAGGGATCACACTGGATCACATCTTGAACACAACACGCTTTGTGCTCATCCCGACAATTATCTTTAAACTTCTCCACCATGGAGTTTATGGTTTTGAAGATGCTCTTTATTACAAGCGTGTCTGCACAGTTTGGAAAGCATGTTTATGTGGAACATGAATACGAATGGCCTGAAGCTCAAAAGTACTGCAGAGATCATTACACTGATCTTTCCCCCATCACTTCACAGAGGGAAGAAATTAGTCTGAAAAATGCAACAATCGGGAAAGTTTGGAAGTTCTGGATCGGTCTCTACAAAGATGGAACAGACTGGAAGTGGTCAGGAGGAGGACACGCAACATATACACGGTGGGATGTGGACGAACCAGATGACAGACTTGACCAGATTTATGGTAGTGCTTGTTGGGGTGGTTGCCGCTGGAAAGGATGGCACAATTTCGGACCGAGAGAGTTTCACTTTTTCTGCATCAACCTGATCGTGATGGAGACCAAAATGACCTGGCAGCAGGCGATGCTGCAGTGCAAACAGAAACACAATGCACTCACTAGCCTGGCCTCTGAGACCGAGCACCTCCTGGCTGTGAGCAAGATCCAGCAGGACCACGTCACTAAGCGGGTGTGGATTGGTCTGCGTTACTTGCATGACAGATGGCTGTGGGTGAACGAAGACCCTCTGGATTATCAGGCCTGGCCCCAGGAAGGAGATCAGGACCACCTGTGTCCAATATGGAAACGCTGTGGAGCTTTAACCAAAGAGGGACGATGGGAGAACTGGGACTGCAGCGAGAGACTCAACTTCATCTGCTATTAAAGCTCATTCATGTTATTTAGGTTCGCAACATATCACTCTTGCTGGTAAGGTTAGCTTAAGTTTTAAAATGCTTAGTAAATGTTATTCACCTCTTTTTATAGAAAAGCTTTAAGACGTGTTTGAAATATTTTAGACTATTGTACTATTATGAATATTATTATGTCAGCTTAAGGCCAGAGGAGCCACAAATAACCAATACCTAACAATTATGTCTTTTATAACATTATTTACAGCATATTTATGTAACTATTTCATCTTATAATAACAGGTTTTAAATCCATATGATAGTACAGTGTCAGGGTGAATGGTGTGGCTGTCTCTATCACTTGTTTCTGCACTGTGTAACTTCAGTGAGAGGGTAGGATCAGTCTTACACACGTTTACTTCAACATACATGTTTTCAACACGTAACACAACAACACATAGCAATTTTATGATGTAATGAGTTTTGTTTGTAGTTAGCACCTACATTATGTCTGACAAATAGTGGTGTTGCACTCAGAAACTGTGGGGGGCACACAATGCCAATTTCTTCGTAATGTTGCTTTATGTATGTAATACAATGTTGAGAAATTGTGCAAATGTTTAAGATTAGACTTCAAACTGTATCTTTAGTCACAACCTTCCTGTAGTATACATTTTTAGACTTAATGCAACATTTATCAGTTTTATAACGTTGCTTTAAATAACCATGGAGTGTGCTTGTATATTAATATTAGGACAGGGCAATATATCTGATATATCTCTATTGTCATATGAGATTAGATGTCTTAGATCGTGATATGACATAAATGTTGTCTTTTCTAGGTTTCAAAGGCTGCATTATAGTAAAGTGATGTAATTTTCTGAACTTATCAGACTGTTCTACTTGTTCTAATGCTTGTCTTTACCCACTTTTTAAATTGTACTTGTTAATTAAAAATCTCAGTGTTGATATTTTGTCAAAGTACCAATAGTCATCCTTACAATATTGTCCAAAATCGATTTTTTTTTTTCTTTTTAGGTATTTGCTTAAATACGCATACTGGGATATTTGATTTTGTCCATGTTGCCCAGCCCTATGATGGTCTGCTGATAAACAATAAGAGAGCATTTCATTATTGTTTCATGTTATTAAAAAGTGTGTGTGTGTGTGTGTGTATTATGTATTTCAGCAAAAACATAAAAAGTATATATTGTCAGAAAAATCTGACCCAGATCTGCAGAAAAAAATGAAATCCTGTCTGTTAAATCAAACATTCATGAAATGCTTTGGCGGTGTTTAAAACATAACGAGACATAGTGGTGGTGGTATCTAATGGCTCTCTGACCATATTCAGTAGCTCTGGATTGTAGATAACAAGGCTGATTCTATATTTATTTATTTAGATGAAGGAAATATGCTAAATTAACAACAATTTAAAGTCAAGCTCTTTTTAATTAAAAAAGGCAAAATATTTTTTTTTAAAAAGACAAATTTATTGACGTTAAAAACCAGGCAGGCACAGCTTCTGTCTGAGCACAAACCACATATCTACAACAACAATGACAATATACAATATAATCGCCACAGGATCTATGAGGATTACAGGACTGGTGTGATGATGAATGTAATGGACGAGGTAAAACTTCCTGGTGTGAGTTACGGCACGGTTAGATACACAGTTTGTGTTACACAACAAACACTGAGGCATTTAGAAACCACCTTGGGTCAATACATTTCTATTTTTGCTACACAACCTTCCAGTTATATCACAGATCATGGTGGACCGTAGTGTCATGTAACCAAGACTCCAAACTCTCTTCAGTGTGTTTACACTTAGGATGCAGAATGATCAAGTCTCCCAATCTTCTCCACCGATGAGATCTTCCATTTGGCATTATATCTTTAAACATGTATATATGTATCAATATATCACCTCTTTTTCATATCAACAATAATAAATACTATTTATAACAAAGGGCACACTGTACAAGAAACATAAAAATATTGCTTCCATTTGTTACAACTAGTAGTTCTGTATTAAGTCAAAACCAGGAAGAAGCTGGAAAATGTCAACATCCGAATCTCTCCAGCAGCTACATGGATTCTGTTTTATAAACACAGTTGAACAATGATCAAACAATGCTTCACTCGCTTAATGTTGTGGAAATACACTCACAGGCTACTCATTTAACTCACAGCAGGTAACTCACTCCAACAAAGTCCAAAATATTTGAATGTTATCTTACAATTGAACCCTGTCATTAAAATGTTTAATGTGTAGAAAAAAGTCAAATGATGAAAGTGCTAACTTGAAGATATACTATGCAGATTTTTCTTCAAACGCAATGTATAGGACTCGTACAAAAATAATCTTTCTCAATCATCACTTCTGATCCACTTACAGAGAACCTGCCCTCTTTTTTCCTTTGTATGTTGCTGTGTTCAGGCATCAGCCATTGGACAATAGTGTGTGGGCCGCAGCCAATAACAGCGTGGGGGCAGGAATCTATATAAACGAAGCAACCAGGTTACATCGCTGTCTCTATCTCTCTCTTCCGCTCTCGGTCTCTCACAAAGAGCTGCAGGTCTGTGTGTCTGTTTGACCGAGGGTGGGGCTGCTGAGCTACACACACAGGCAGAGCAAAGAGACAAACAGCAGACAGAATGAATTGTGCACTGTGGCTGCATTCGCACAAAATCTTGAGGGGTTATGTGGAGGTGTTTGTTTGCATTTTGTAAATCGGAAAATAACGCTTTAGTTATCTGATTCGCTGCTTTGTTCTCCCTCTCTTTATTCATTCTCTAGCTTGCTCGACTAACGCTGCACTCTCTTTTTCTTGGTCTTGCCTGTTTAGCCAGTGATGAGGGGCCAACTCTGAATGGTGTGTTTACAAACAGCAACAACAAATCCTGCATAGTATACCTTAAAAAACACAGGAAACAATGCAAATTACATTGTTGTTTTTGTCCATAAAAAAGCATTTAAATCCTGATCTGATGTCATCACAGGTCTAAATATTTTCAGCTATATTTCTTAAGACCAGATGCTACTTAATCCTTTAAAAAGCACATCTGGTTTCACTTTGTTGAGGCAGAAATGCACCACAGTTGCATATAAACTGTAAATTAGCATAGATTTGAGCAGTGTGGCAACAAAGGCTTTACTGAGATTTTCTTCCCATAATGCAGCTGTGTGAGTGACTCTGATTGTCTGAGCCTGTAACATATTAAATATGTAAGTCTGCTTGATAATTGGCAAGTAAGAAACAGGGACCAATTGTATGCACGTTTCATAAATATGGCAGAAACCAGAGCTCCTCTCTCTGCAGTGCTTTGTTTTTGGTTACCTCAGCAGATGTATGGTACACCAGCTTGCTGAGTGTCCCGTTTGTCTCGACAGCAATTCATAAAGGCGACTATGCTGCCAAGCACAGCTACAGGCCCTCTGTCAAGGGCATCTTTTTAAGTAGTGAGAGGAGGAATAAGTTCACTTCACAGCAGAGAGTGTCACTTCAGTCCAAGATTGATATAAGAGTGTGTCAGGTATAGCATCAACAGTCTCAAAGTCACACACCCACACCCACAGACAGGCACATTTTCAGAAACATTTAAATAACAACAAAGAAACGCGCACACACACACGCACAATTCTCACTCTCTCTTTTAAGTCAGTTATCCACCTGGTTCCTCTTCTCAAACTCTTGATAGTGCTCGTTCTCTGTCTCTACCAGCTCCACGGCTCCCTTCTCTTCTTTCATGCAGCTTTCAGTGAGAAAATGCCGTATATCATTATCCCCTCGTATGTTGTCCTGTTTTACCGCGGCTCAACACTGGTGCTCTTCAGGATTTGAGGCCCATTCGAGCCATCAGCTGTTCGTAGACAGTCCAAGCCATGGCAGCCATCAGAGTGCGTCGGAGAGACCTGGGTACGGCCCCGCGGAAAAACCCACCCGTGCCATGCTCCTGAGGGAGAGAGCAGAGCAGGAAAGTTCAGTATGATATGTTACTGTTAATAAGAATAAGACAAAAACTGACTGCTGGGATTGAACGAGCACACACCGCGTAGATGTAGCGAATTGCATCTGTCGTACTCCAATGGGATGGGCTGATCTGAATGTGGGTCTTCACCACGTCAGCAGGCTGTGTGGCCAGCGACGCCATGACGCCTGCCACCACCCCACAGCCGAAGTTCACCAGCGGGGCGTAGGCTGAGGAAGCCACCTCTGAGAGACCAGGCATCAGGAAAAAGCATCGGAGTATATTAAATTTACATGATGTAACAATACAACAACAGTAGTTATTGTATGTAGTTAGCACCTACATTTCGTCTGACAAATTTCTACAGACCTGGCATTTGTATTTACGACAGTGGTGTTGCACTCAGAAACTGTGGGGGCGCCAAATCGCACAAAACTACATAATGTTGCTTTAATGTGTATTTTCAGGTGCACTGCTAATTACAACCTGACCATTGCAGGATTTTTTAGGTTTTGAGACTGATTAGGACATCTTTTAAGATAAACTTATTGGTAAATTTAAGATATTATCAGGCCTGGCCAGTGTGTCTGTTGGGCTCTACTGCAAAAAGAAAAAATACAGGAATAAGCAGGTGATGGACGGAAATAATCTCATATTCAAAAACCAAACATCAAAGAATTTCTAGAAAAAAAAAGAAAGCTAATTAAAGCAATTTTTCTATCTGCTCCAGTCGTGAACATCAGAAGTTGGGCACATTGAGATAAAAAGCTGGTGACACTAATTCTCCGGTCGGGTGCCATTTAACTATTGCAGGGGAAGAGGGCACGGCAAGATAACGAACAAAGCCTATTCCAAAATGTTTGGATGCTGTGGTTCTTTTCACTTTCTATGTTATTGGCATCAAACTCATATTACATGCATATTTTTATATATAAGTTTATCACTTTGAACAATAAATACCTCGTCTTTACACTGTACTCAACTGAACACAGGTCGATAAGGTTTTGCAAAGCGTTTCATTCTGCTTTTATGTTCTACACAGCGTCCCAACTTTTTCGGAATTAGGGCTGCAATGAAAAGAGCACCAGTAAAACTGCAAATTATGTAAAACTGTGTGGAAAACATGGTATTTATGTTTGTCATGTATTTGAGAAACACTACAGCCACGTTTTGTCTCTCCAGTGACAGGTAACATTTAAGTCACATGCTGCATGTACATTATGATTTATGTGTCCATACTTTTTGTATTGAATTTAGCTGCATTTTGTTTTAATCAATACACTGACTTTTCTACGTCAGCCCTGCCATATTTGTACTTTTTCCCCATCCTAATATCTGATGGCTCCAGTGTCAGTTTTTATTGATTTGCAAATGTGCATATAACAAGTGGAAGAAACGGCACCCCCTGAAAATGATGCATTAAAAAAACTTTTAGATTTAAGACACACAGTAAAAGCACTTAAAAGCTCTTTCTGAAGGCCAAAGATTAAAAAGCAGTAAACGATTCACTACACTTGATTGATCTTCTTTAATACAGGGACACCACTTACACAACCCTCTTCTCATCAGATCTATAGAAAGTGGTGCGCCACATTTTAATGACCTCCACTTCGATTAGCTGGTGCAGTGTGGCTCTCACCTTGAGGCAGCGCCTTCTTGGCCTGGCTGTAGAACATGACGTAGATGCCGGAGAAGGGAGCGTCTCGGAGCAGCGTGGCGGTCAGCCCAGAGAACAGAGCTCTGACTCCCTCTGTCTCATACACACTCCTCAGAGCCCCGGCCACGCTCACATAGTTGTAACAGCCACTCTGAAATAACATATAAACGTGAAATTAACACCATTATTTATGACATTCTCTCTTCTCTTCTCTCGCTGCTGTGGACCATCTGTTGTAGATTGTGATCATTAATGTATGGATTTATGAATGGTCGTTCATTGGCGTACTCGTCACCATGTTTATTAGCAGAAATCCAGGTTAATGAGAAACTGGAGGTGGACATTTCATGTAAGGACATTCTCACTCTTCAACATGTGTGTGTCATGCATTTAAAAGAGACCTAAGATAAATTAACAAACACAAATATCCTCCTCTGCAGCTTAAGGAGCTGTGTTTGCCTGGTTGCAGACCTTTTTTTCAGGTCTGCTGTTGTTCTCACTGATGTCTGTTTCCCCATTTGGTATCCAACCGACCAATCAGAGCTTTGTAGGCCAGATTAAGAATGGGGATGTCTTCTGCAGCTTTATTTTTGACTAAAGGACTGCTCCTTACACACAAGTCAAGTATGAGGAGTGCCGAAAAAACATACAAAAATCCTCCAACATATTGGTGAGCAAACAGCTCCACAAAAAGCAGCTTGTTTTCTTGTTGCTTGTGTTCTCGTAAAATGTGTTTGCCGGATCAGTAAAGTTTAATTTCTTGTCATCTTTTTTTTAAACGTGTCATGTGCTTAAGGCCTTTTATTCTCATAACGAAATAAGAATAAAGAAGCAGGTCATAAAAAGATGACCAAGACAAATCATACAATGCAATCACATGTTAACAACTGTCTTGAAATATAAACTGACCTTTTAACAAGTTAACAACATGAAATAATGATCAGCGAAGTATTCAAGTCCACAAATGATACGCCACATGTCAGGTCAGCTCAAAGAGAAAACAAAATGGTGGCTCACCTCGAAGCGTGTCTTGATGACTGTGAATGGCAGCATGCAGACACCAGCCACAGCTCTGGCACCCGCTCCAAGCAGAACAGCCTCGCCAGCATTGGGCGCCCTGTCCAGGAAGAAGTGCTGCTTCAGGGAGTAGAAGGTGCTGAAGTAGATGCCCACGCCGGGGATGCAACGCACAAATGACTGCCAGGGAGAAACAGAGGCAATAAACATTTCTCATATCCTTAATTAAGTTGGAAAAGGGAGCATTTAGACTGAAATATACTGACACATGGGCCACAGAGGAAAAGTCACTGTAAGGGAAGATAAGGAGAGAAAAAGAGAGGAGGAGAGGACTGAGCGCTGTTCTTCACTTCTTCACATTATACGTGCTGTGAGGTGAGAGCACATTGAAAACTGAACTATAAAAAAATAAATAAAATTGATATTGTTTGAGGGGTGCACTGGAAAAGGGTGAAGGGTTGGCTTGGATTGTTTGAGTTGGTTTAGACGGTGTTAGAAAAATGTCAGAACTAATTTGTATTTTAAATAATTAATTGTGTATTTCTTGTGTTTTCCTGTATTTTGTGAGTCAACAAAGTGCAATATATACATCGGATTATGACGGCGACAATCTGAAAACACGTGATGGCCTTTTCTGTCCATCTAAGATATTGTTCCAGATCAATATGGATTGTTCCTATGAACAGTCAAGTGATATTTACACACATGACAGGACCAGCAGACTCAATGTGGCTGTGTGTCTGTTGTGTTCTTCAAGCAGGAGGTGATGCTAATGTAAGCTGAAAGGCAGAAAGATTGCTGGAGAACAAATACCCTCACTGCCTACAAAGGGATTTATAACCGCAGGAATTGTTGGAAATGTTGAAAATAACAAACAAGGTCAGTCACTCACCGGTGAAACTCCCTTCCACAGACTGAAGAACTTCTCTGTCCTGATGACATTGATGAGAACAGTAACCATCCCCACCTTTGGTGCACTGCAGGACAGTTGGGAAAGGTTACAGACACATTCAAACATGTAAAAACATACTGACAAGAGCATTTAAAGTTAAAATAAATTATTAGCTGCTAACGTTTCCTGTTCCTGTCTTCAGTCAAAATAATTGCATCCAAGCAGCTTGACTGGGTGATTAGATGGTGCTGGTGTGACTAATTGGCCTATATGGGTCATAACAGCAGAGTCAGGCCGGCACTGCCTGCAAATGTTGTCCTACCATAACGTGCCTGTGTCTCTGTGCCCGGAGAGCTCGTTGGAGAGTGTGTGTGAGTAAAAGTCAAAGAGAAAAGAAGTAAAACCAGGCGAAATGTGCAGCGCATGTGTGTTTACACATTTAGACAATGAGATGCGCGCATGTGTGTGTGTGTGTTATGTTTTGCAAACGCACCCCGGCTTGGCATTGTTCTGCAGGGTCTGCAGCCGGGTCTTAACCAGATCCAAGGGCTGGAAGAGCAGCGTCGAGCAGGTGCCGCTGAGAGAGCCACACATAAAGGCTTTGAGAGCCGGGTGAGCCTGAGGACAAACACAGACAGACAGGCAGAGATAGAGAGGGGGATGGAAATGGGGCAATAAGGGAGGGAAGAGACAGGAGAGAGAAATGGCGGACAGAGAGCGGAGAGAGTGGAGAGAAGACGAAGGAGGATGAAGAGCAAAGAGAGACACGAAGGATTAGCCACAGTGTAAAAATCATCATGTGAAAATTCAAAATCTCTCTCAGCATCGTCACCTCTTGTTGAACTCTACAGACCGATATATCAGATATTTGCCTGTCACAGATATGACGGACGTATATTGGTATCGGCATGTTGTCTGGTAGGACAACTTTTATTTATAACAGAACATAATGCAGAAAACAGATGCTAGGGGTAACCTATCATTCTTAAATTAAAAAGGGTGCAACTATTAGCTACTATAAGGGTTGCACAAGCGCCAAAAAAAGCGGAGCCCAGTAAATGTAATGATTTGTTGCTTTTCTTTGTCATGTATGATGGTAAATGAAGAGTCTTTGGGGTTTGGACTGTTGGTTAGAAAAAAGAAGCACTGTGAAGACGTCACTTTGAGCGCTGTGAAATAGTAACTGGCTTTTCTGCCAATTATTTGACATTTTGTAGACTAAATGGTAAATTGATTAATAATCAAAAGATTAATTGACAATGAAACTAAAAGTCAGCTGCAAAATTATTATCTCAGACAAGAGGAACTGACTTTAATTTGAGAATATGCTCATATAACATTGCCATAACAAGCCTGTAGCACAGAGCAGAGGCCGGGTTCCCACACACTGGAGATAGATGATTGAGATGTACAGAGACAGTCCACACACACACACACACACACACACACACACACACACACACACACACACACACACACACACACACACAGGCGCTGTTGGGTAGAACTGAACTGAGACTAAACATTATCTGTGCTTACATGCCTCATGGACAAACAGCCAGCGAGGGCATGAGACGCAGACATGGACAGACAGACAGACAGAAAATACTGTCACTAAACACACGCACACTAAATTTAGCTGTATTTGAAGGTAAACAGTTACACCGAAAAACGACAAAACGAATTTTAAAAAACAACATGTAAACAGAAAAACATGTAAAGGAAACGTTTGTCTTCAGGCAATAACAATCACCACAATTACAGCAACAACAATTTTAATTAATTTCTGCACCGGACGTAAACAGTCTCATTTAATACATACTACACTTAGCTTCCACACACACACACACACACACACACACACACACACACACACACACACACACACACCACTTAAATGCACACATCATGCACAAACACACTCTCCTACCTTCCCCAGGATGCCTGAGTCTCGGCTCTGAGAATCCTGTTTTTCCTGCATTCTGCCCTCTTTCACCTCTCTCTCCCTGTGATGCTGCGATTACAAACAGCATATTATAAAATAAACCTCCATCTCTCTCACAAACCCTGTTTCCCCCTCTTCCTCCCTCTCTCTCTGTCTTCCTCGCGACCCACAATGGCTGTCTCCTGCTTCTCGTCCTCCCTCCCCCCCGTTTCACAGCCAAAGCAGAAGCTTAAACCAGCCTACGTTTTTCTATGGGTTTCTATCTTTATCTTTCAGGGACACACTCACACATCTGTATTTCACTCGCTTCCCCCCCCCCCCATCTGCAAAGCTCACTGTTGAACTGCATCTTTGTCAAACGCATGAGTCATGAAGTGGCTTTGTGTGTATTTAATGGCTGCATACAGATCTTCCAGCAACCATGTATCCCTGTGAGGTGGCAAGGAAACACATTTCCCCACAGATCACAATATGATGCGATTTATCTGATGAAATTTAAAAAAATATCCTATCCCACCTAAAATCAAACTTTGAGAACACCTGTGTGGCCGGAGAAAAACCTCTGCCATGTTTCCCCGGTGCCTTCCAGATCAGCTTGGTCCCATGTCTGAAATGATGTGATGACTGATGCTGTCAGATTTCGTTTTTCTTGTGATTTTGTTTATCATTTGCTTCCAGACACTTTCACAAAATCAGCAAGTCATCTTTAGAATTTCAAAATAAAGCGCACGGTGTTCTCATTACCATAGGAAGGAGATCGGCCTCGAACTTCACAATCTAGAGATGTTGCAATACCATTTTTACCATCCCAATACCTACATTTTGTGTATCAGCTGATACCAAGTACTGATCAGATGCCAGTGCATTAAAAACAATCCATATACAAATATATTATTTTCTTTTTTAACAGATGCATTAGAGATATCGATAAATGCATAAACTACAGGTTATGAACTTATTTTTAAAAAGTGAAATTATTATCAGTATCGGCTGAACAAATCCAAACCGTGCATCCCTAAGCTGCATACTGCTAACACTGAATGGATGTTGTGTTATTGATGTGTTGAAGTTACAGAAGTTGCTTGCCGTTTATGAATTAATAAATAAATGATCTGATTGGTGCTTGATGATTCCAGCCTTTATTATTTTAATGTCACACACACACACACACACACACACACACACACACTATTGTAATTGGTTACCCCAACATTAAATTCCAACTGTGTAATTTGAGAACCTAAATGCTAATTAAACTTAGAGTAATTAACTCTCTATCACATTCAGTACAGTGGCTGTGTGATGAATGGTGACCATAACAAAGTGGCAGCAGCCAGCAGCTGTACTCACCGCTAACTCCATTTTTGACCTGGATGCGGAGCCGGATGAGTCCAGTTTCTCTCCTTCTACTGCCGTTTTGCTGCTGTTAAATTTCAGCCAACCTCACTTCCATTGGAAAGATCAGATGACAGCCATGAGACACATTTCAAAGCAAAACGGACATTTGCAAGGTCTCTAAGAAGCCGGTAGCATCAAGCTAGGTTAGCTAGTTAGCGCTAGCTGTCAGAGTATGCCGAGGTTTCATCATCCTGAGGACAGACCAACATTGACAGGCCGGGTGCTTCGCAGTTAGCTAGATAAAGCGCCAAGTGCTGGTTACAACAAATAACGCTACTGTGAAGGCAAAAGTAAAACATGGCACACAATTTTTGGGGGAATAGTTCGCCGAAGCTTCAGTCAGCAGATACACCAGTTAACCAGCTAGCCACAGTACGTGAGCTAGCTTTAGCTCCTCTTACCTGACTTTGAAGTCTGTTAAGGACTGATGAAGGTGATGGTCACCTTATCCAGCTTCAAGAACACCATGTTTTGTATATTTGTGACGACCTGCGAACGTTTCGGAAAAGTCTAACGCTGGTAAACACTTAAAATGCCAGGCTGAATACAGAACTTTCTGGCAAGGCTCGTCCGCCAGCTAACGCAAGTGTTAGCTCACTGCAGGGAGTTATTAAACTTCAGTCTGGCTCCCGTCTGTACAAATATCTAACGCTGCTAAAGCCTTGACATGGATCGTGTCCCATAAGCTGTTCGGTCAGAGAGAAAAATGCATCGGCAGTAGCAGGTCTCCTACAAAACTGACAGATGTTATCGCTTCTTGCTGAGCTGCTGCGACTGTTAGCATCTGGCTAGCAAAGTTCACCTCCAGTGCAGCGTTGACACACACCATGTCGCTGTCACACACAACTCGAGAGAGCACCAACACCGCAGTACTCAACAGCGGATATTTAGTCTGTTAGTGTGGTCAGAGATGAAAATAGAAGCGATGGGTGCGAAATCTGCATGATATGGCACACATGTACCTTAAATAGGGAGCTTTTAGTAGATATTCTGCTGCTTTAGTCAGAATTTCTTTGAAAACAAGCCGGTTATGTTGTAGCTCAGTGCATTTCTCACAGTGGCCTCAGGGTGTCGCTGCTGTCTCATGTGTCAGACCTGAGTGGAAAAGTAGGAGCATGTTGTTGTTGTTGTTGTTTCAACATATGATTATTGTTTGTCCAGTTACAGTATGACATTGTGAAAGAAATAACAGTATGAATAAAAACAGACATATATGGAAACCATCCCCATGGTAAGTCACAATTATGACATATACATTCAAAATTATAGGATAAGAAGTCGAAAATTTTGAGGAAAAAAAGGGCAAAATTATGAGATAAAAGTAAATAATAATTATGAGTCTACGTTAAGACTGCTGGGTAAAAGCTGTGGCCTTCTGACTGATGAACTAATCAGGGATTGGTTGGTGTTCGGTATCCATTGTGAGCCTTTAAGTGTTGATGAAGGTTCTCGTGGTATTTCTAAATGCTGTATCGTAGGCAGCCGGACGTGTTTCAGTTTCTTGAAGACGTTTCACCTCTCGTCCAAGAGGCTTCTTCAGTTCTAACTAACTGGAGGGGAGCTGCAGGCTTTTAAACTCAGTGTGGGAGTGTCCTTACAGAGTCGTTAAGGACACGTGTGAGGTCGAGTAGTTGGCCCTCCTGTGTTGTGCCATTCATTTATTGAGAGGTTGTTTTGTCTCCCCGATGTACAAATCTGTGCAGCTGCATTGAACAGCATAAACTACATTACTCTGCTTATGCCTGGGTGTTTTGTGTTGCGGCACAAAGAAAAAGTACCTGTCATTGTGCAACCACAACAGGAAGAGGCACTTCAGTTACTTCAGGTAACGGCAGAACAACTGGAATAACTGGAAAGTCTGCACTGCAGGAGATAAAGGACCCTACTGATGGAGGAGGTGAAGAAGGTGAAAACGGATGGGCATTCACTCGCTGGGGAATGCTGCTGTTGTGTCAAAGTCTGTTCCCCCGCTGATATTTGTTTTCTCTCATCACCAGGATATGAGACTGTACAAAACCAGCAAACTTTCTACTAGATCTGTAAGTAACACAATCAGTTGTTGCTTTTTTTCTTCCTAAAACTTGACAGTGGTACCAACATTAATACCACAGGGAAATGCTAGGGAGAGGAAATAGATAAGTCATCCTCTTTAAGAAACATTTTTCACACATTTTATGATTTTAGATTTTGCAGCTCTCCAAAATGAGTGACAACAATGCCTGGGAATTTGCAAACAAGATAATAAAGGGTAGGGTCTCAAAGTCCCAGTGATATACAGTGATGTTGCAGCTTTACACAGATTAGTTTAATGTCTCATGGCATAGATGCGTGTTTTACAGTTCATCAATCATGGAAAGGCCTGCACAGATACAAGGGCCTCTCAGTCAGGATGCAGCGTCGTGGCTGCTCCTCGGAGCTCAGCAGCAGCACAGCTTCATCACCCTGGGCAGAGACAGCAGGTAGCAGCTCTGCTGGTGTCAGTTCAGCACCTCGGAAAGCGACGGACACACAAGACTCCCAGGAGAAGAGGACAGGAAGCTCCACCTGCACTCACCTGAGAGAGCTGAGACACAGCTGCAGCCAGTCACAGAGCACCCTGCTGCACAAACTCACCCGTTTACAATAGAGCACCACCAACAAACAGATCAGTCACTTTAACACACAGCATATTAATTAGGTGAGTAAACACAACTCATTTAATAAATCATGAAGAATAAAATCTGAAGGAAATAATCAGAAATATGTGACTGAAAAATGGTCATACTATATAAATGTTTTCCACACACAGTACAGTGGGGGAGAAAACAAAGACGCAGACGTCAACACAAAAGACAGACACTAATAGCTACTGATGTATCTGTCGCATGATTGTTCTCTCAGCTCTACTGTAAATGTCAAGGTACTTTATTAAACTTACAAGAGCAGATCGGGGAGTGGCTCAACGTGGGCGGAGTTAACCATTTTACTCCGCCCACATTGAGCCCCGCCCCCATCTGCTTACTGCAGTCAGGGGTATTTGCTCTCAGGAGCCCCGAGTGGCACAGTTGATATTACGACCAAAAGGGGGCGTGCCTCGGTGAAACGTCTCGACATGACAGCTGGGAGATTTCACACTTTGCAACTCGGGCGGGAGGTGTACCCATAGACATACCTATATATGTATGGGTGTCCCATGCATCTGGATTGCTGCATTCATGTTGTTGTTCAGTAGGTGGCGCTTAAATGCTCCAAGGAGTTCATCATCAACCTTCATGAATCACCACAGAAGAAGAATAGGCCCTGCCTCTGTTTTCAATTACGTCCTCAGATAAGATGTAAATATCCGGGACGCAGGGGTTTCAAATTATTCAGTATCTTTTCTCTGACCAGCGACAATGAGCGGAAGAGGCAAGGGAGGTAAAGGACTCGGTAAAGGAGGCGCTAAGCGTCACCGTAAAGTCCTCCGTGATAACATCCAGGGAATCACCAAGCCCGCTATCCGCCGTCTGGCTCGCCGCGGTGGAGTCAAGCGTATCTCCGGTCTGATCTACGAGGAGACCCGCGGTGTGCTCAAGGTTTTCCTGGAGAACGTCATCCGTGATGCCGTCACCTACACCGAGCACGCCAAGAGAAAGACCGTGACCGCCATGGATGTGGTGTATGCGCTGAAGAGGCAGGGACGCACCCTGTACGGCTTCGGAGGTTAAACCGATACTTCATCAGATCTACAACAACAAAGGTCCTTTTAAGGGCCGCCCACACATCCAAAAGAGAGCGTTTGTTTTCTTCTGTTAATGTTTTATTGGATCATAACATGTATTGATATTATCCCGTTTATGATTGTTTTTGGACGGCAGCACTGACTGCAATGAGCCATTTCTATCTGTAGAAAATAAAAAGATCACTGACATTGCCCAACGATCCCCAGATCTCTAATGCCTATATGGCATACCAAGTGGTCAGGTTGGAGCAACGTTGGGACAACTTAAGATTGTTCAATTGAGTGTGGATGTACCCCGTCACCTAGACAGCCCATTGGGTTTTTTTTTTTTTTAATATAGCCTACATAATCATTTGTTGTTGCAATAATGAAGCATGGTCACTAGTGATTAAAATGGCATGCCAAGGAAATTTACGAGAATAAATCTGTTGTCTCCAACCAGTAGTATAATTTAATCTAGTCATTGTTAAACAAAATTTCCTGATCGGTGAAAACTCCAGTCCTGTTCGTCATCGACGTCTTAATGTGTGAATAATACATTTCACAATTGCATTAAAATTAATTCGAGGAATACCAGAACTGACGCGGGAGAGTTCTGGTAATCAAATCATTTCCTTGTTCAAATGTTAATTAAACAGATGCATACAATATAACTCGTTAAAAGGACAGTTGATTTCGTCATGACTTACATGTTTAACAACAGTTCACACAACAGATCAACGTGGAATGAAGCTTTTCAGAGGAAGTGGTGGCTCTTAGAAGAGCCTTTGGGGTTGTTGATGTCAGGATGAGTTTACTTGGAGCTGGTGTACTTGGTCACGGCCTTTGTTCCCTCAGACACGGCGTGCTTGGCCAGCTCACCGGGCAGCAGCAGGCGGACGGCGGTCTGGATCTCCCTGGAGGTGATGGTGGAGCGCTTGTTGTAGTGAGCCAGACGGGAGGCCTCACCGGCGATGCGCTCGAAGATGTCGCTCACAAAGGAGTTCATGATGCCCATGGCCTTGGAGGAGATGCCGGTGTCGGGGTGGACCTGCTTCAGCACCTTGTACACGTAGATGGCGTAACTCTCCTTCCTGGTCTTTCTCCTCTTCTTGCCTCCCTTTCCAGCGGTCTTTGTCACCGCTTTCTTGGAGCCCTTCTTGGGCGCAGACTTTGCTGGTTCAGGCATTCTTGTCTCTTCGCTCAGTTCAACGACGAATGTGTTTGACTACTGAGAGCAACTCTTTTGTATAGACTCCATGCAAATACTACTGTGTGATTTCCCTCCCGTGATTGGTTGAGCTGCTCACTGTGGTCTCGCTGTGAGAGCTGACATGCAGAAGGACGCGGTGAAACTATCTGAGACCAACACAAAGGAAACACTTTGGGAAAGACTCTTACTAAAAGTGTTCGGTGTGACCACAGACCACACAGCCTGAGTCTTCTACATTTAATAAGTCTTTGTTACAAAAACATAAACTGTTCTCAGTGAAGACGCTACATTTTAATACTAGATGTTACAATGTGATGTTAGAATGAAAGAGTTAGAAATAGTGAAGCATGCTTTATTTACAATGCATGATAAGTTAAGTACTATTAAGTGATTTTCCAACATAGTTTTTTTTATGTTGTCTCTCTACACAGCTCACCAAATGTAACTTCACATATAGGTGAGATTAAAGATGAGGGAATACAGGCCATCCATCATTTAAAAGCCCCGGTCCAGACTGTCTGCCCACTGAGTTTTATTGATCTTAAACCTCCTCATGTTGATGTATAATGAAGGTCTGCACAAGTTGTGATATGTTTATCACATAGAAGTGGTGATGACACTAATATAATTAATTACAGACATCTGACCATTGGGACTACAGACTGAAATAATGATGAATTGATTGAATTATATATTGGATGAAATTACACATTGATAGCCACCCTTGTTTAAAGGGGCACTATGTCGTTTTGGAAAATAATTTCAAACTCAGAATTTTAATATTTACAATATTAATGAGGTACTAATACAAAATCTTCTTTTTTTCCCATAACTGAATAAACAAGCTGTTCTCAGAAGAAAATAAGATCCCAAGAACTCTGTTTGAAGCTAGAAAGGTGGCAGAGTCCGCCAAATATAAACAAAGTCAGAGTGAAAAGTTTTATTAACCCTAACCCTTTCTGACAGGTGGCATTCCTGCTACTGTAGATATATTTATTTATTTTCATTTCATTTTTTAAATGATTCATATTTTGTTACATAGCGTGTGTAACAAAGAAAATAACGTAAACTATTCTAACTATTCCTCGATCATGTGTACCAATTAAAAAACATTTGTAACCTAATTTTTGTCATTTATTGTATTATTAAACACCTTTTAACCCCAGGTAGTGTGTAGTATGCATACGTTTTGTACACTGATCTACTGATACAACAGGTCCAAAGGTTGGTTCTGACTCTTTTTAAAATCCTCATAATCATCTCAATCACTGATTCGTTTTGATCAAACTGTTTTTATAATGCTGTCAGAAGAAAAAGTCAATAAGTTTATCTGAACTGCCAAATTACTGTGAGACCTTTGAAGGAAGTCCAAATCCTTAATTTCAGTCTCAGCAGAATACAAGTGTGAAAATTAAGTCTTTCAATATCCAGCGATGATACAGGCTATACATTACCAAAGCAGTGTCGCTGTTACATTTTAAGACACTTCAGCTACTATGATGTCATTAATTGTTCACAGTAGATCTATTAAGAGTTTATTTATATTAAAACGAGTCCTCAGCAGGAGAAATGTTGACAGCCACAGTGAGCTGCTCTGTCTGACACCACAACCCTCGGCCATCATCAGTGTGTTTGCTGCTGCCAGAATAACTCGAGTTTATTACAAAGTGATCACCAACAGATGGTTGTTTTTACTTTGAGTCCCTGAACAAACACGTGGACCAGCTGGAAAACTGCTTTTGACGGAGCTCTGATGCATTTTAAAACATTTTAGGAGAGAAATGAGTGGGAAAAGTCGCTGAGCAGTGCTGGTCACGACGGTGAAAGTGTGAGGTTTGGAGGCTCCTGCAACAAAATGCAGAGAGCATCAGAGCTCTACATGACTTCAATATGAAGAGAAACAAGTCCGCTATCGGCTCCTTCACTGTCAGCCTCCAACACTTCTCCCACATTTAGTCTGGAGTCTTTTATCGATGAAGAGAAAACACAAGTGGCCCGGCATTCAGACTGCCCAGAGGAGACACGGCCTGGGTTGAGTCTCCACGGCTCTCATGGTGTGTTTAAGGACAGCCTCCTGCTCTGGATTCTCCATTCGTCCAGTCAGACTCTCGTGTTGTCGTGAGTAGGATCAGAACTTTGACACAAAATGGCAGAAGTAGCTCCAGCTCCCGCCGCCGCTCCGGCTAAAGCCGCCAAGAAGAAGGTGAGCAAGCCGAAGAAGGCTGGCCCCAGCGTCAGAGACCTCATCGTGAAGGCTGTGTCCGCATCCAAGGAGAGAAGCGGCGTGTCTCTCGCCGCTCTCAAGAAGGCTCTGGCTGCCGGAGGCTACGATGTGGACAAGAACAAGGCCCGCGTCAAGACCGCCGTCAAGGCTCTGGTGCTCAAGGGGACTCTGGTCCAGACCAAGGGGACCGGAGCGTCCGGCTCCTTCAAGATGAGCAAGAAGGTGGCTGAGCCCAAAGCCAAGAAGCCGGTTAAGAAGGCTCCTGCTAAAGCCAAGAAGCCCGCAGCCAAGAAACCCGCAGCGGCTAAGAAGCCCAAAGCTGCGGCCAAGAAGCCAGCAGCCGCCAAGAAGTCCCCGAAGAAGGCCAAGAAACCTGCGGCGGCCAAGAAACCAGCCAAGAGCCCCAAGAAGGCCACCAAGAGCCCCAAGAAAGTGGCCAAGAAGGCCCCTGCAACCAAGAAGGCTCCCGCAAAGAAGGTTGCCAAGCCCAAAGCCAAGAAGGCAGCACCCAAGAAGAAGTGAGCCGTCACTGCAACATCACACGTCCCGATTAAAGGCTCTTTTAAGAGCCACCCACACCATCCTCAAAGAGCTCAGTCCTGATCCTCTACTCTTTGTCATATCAACGAATATAACATTTATTTTCTAATGCAGAGAACCAAAACAAACATACGACGAAAACAAAGGTTCCCTCATCAGGTACGAGAACGATCACAATCCACCATCAGTATAATATCTCACATGAGTGGACATGCATATACTGCCATCCGCTCTGCTGCACCTCAGCACTCAGGGAGTCACATACATTTAAGCCCGTAAACTATGCTGCTTTCACACCCTCATATTTTTTTTATACGCACTATATAATCTAACATTAAAATATTTATTGGAACATTTTTAATGTCATACGGTCTTATTGCATTATTTTCCTTTGTACATACTTATTGCTTTTGTGCAAAACATTTGCTCTACACTTTATTTCTATTGCATTGTCAAATTAGACAAAACCTACAAATAATATGGTCTTTATAAGATATTAAACATATATTAGACACTGATTTATTCATCCAGTTTTTTAAAGTTATTTTTAAATTGGTTTAAGACAAGTATTTCAACAGTTAACATTCCTTTATCCTTTTCCTCCCTCCAACATATACTGAAATAAACCTGAAACAGTGTTTGAAATTAAAAAAAAAAGACAATCTGTTGTTACCTATATATTACATTACAATGTTACTGTCTGTGTACAGTAATAAATGACTTATTACACTACTTTTTTGTTACTTTCAACAGAATGCTTAAATAACCTATGCAGAATAATTAAATAGCCTAGACAGGGTCAGTGCATTGCTACCATCCTGTGGTGGCTCACTGAACTCAGTTCATCTGGACCCCCTGCATTGATGGATGGATGCACAGGCTCAGTTAGAGTTTAAAGTCTTTTAAAGGATATTTACGTAGAAATCATCTTTAAACAGTCTGACAACAACATTGTTGATGTTTTAACAGAACATCCCATCTTACTGCGTTCACCCCATAGTGAAAATAAAGCTTGACAAAATGTTTTTATTCTTTTTCTTACTTTCAATACACCACGTTTCATTCCTTTAGGTTTTATATCTAAAACATACAATTATTCACTTGTCATTTTCTGCATTTGCCGTCTTACATAATAATTACTTATTTCTTTTTGTTAAGCATGAAAATGCATAAAACTTTTTTCACTAACAATGAAACATTATGATGAAGCCTGCATTACTATAGATGTAAAGATATCTACTTCACTTTACTTAACAATACAATTGCTCATGATACAGCATGAACTACTACAGCACAACCATGAATCCTTACTGCAGGTGATTGTTGAAGTGTGTGTAGGTGAGCAGTCATGAAGTATTATAAAGCCCATCAGTCAATCTCAAGTTTATAACTAGTATCCTAAGACACTTTAATTATAATTCACATGTTTATTGTTGACAGTGTATCAGAACAAATAATTACTGATAAGTGAGGCCATTTGACAGTCTGAAGATTGTCTCGAGAAATCACTAGACTGGTCATTAAGACGGTTTAAGCTGAGTAATTGTTGGAAAAGAAAAAAGTAAAAAATTAAGTGTCATTATTATTGTTACCTATAGACATTCAAGTTGCAGTAACGATCATATCTAATTACAGAAACAGTGAAGGAAGCAGCTCTGTAGGAGAAGTGAGGGGGCTCTGAAAAGAGCCGTTGTGGTTTGTGGGGCAGCAGACAAGTTAAGCGCGCTCTCCGCGGATGCGGCGGGCCAGCTGGATGTCCTTGGGCATGATGGTGACCCTCTTGGCGTGGATGGCGCACAGGTTGGTGTCCTCGAACAGGCCGACCAGGTAAGCCTCGCTGGACTCCTGCAGAGCCATGACAGCGGAGCTCTGGAAGCGCAGGTCGGTCTTGAAGTCCTGAGCGATTTCTCGGACCAGGCGCTGGAAGGGCAGCTTGCGGATGAGCAGCTCGGTGGATTTCTGGTAGCGACGGATCTCTCTCAGAGCCACGGTACCGGGCCTGTAACGGTGAGGCTTCTTCACACCGCCGGTGGCCGGGGCGCTCTTACGGGCAGCCTTGGTGGCCAGCTGCTTCCTGGGAGCTTTGCCTCCGGTGGACTTACGAGCTGTCTGCTTGGTTCTTGCCATTGTTTCTTCTTCCTCTGAACAGACAGGAGAAAAGTGTAGTGAAGAGAGGAGACTGGCTGCTCTTAAACTGTGGGACCGGCTGTGAAACGGTGACGCTGCTTCAGACCTCCGGCTCCTGATTGGTTAGCGGCTCCTCTCGGAGCTCAGCGCCGCCTGGAGGAGTCGACGCCCGCCTGAATCTCCGCTGCTTATTGGCGAGAAACCTGATCAAAAAGACCGCCTTAATTCAGCCAGGGGCCCCTCTGCTGAAAGCCTCTTCTCTGGTTGGTCTGTTGGAGACCCGCACACGCTCCGCGGACATAAAAAGGAAGGTTGTGCGTGTCGGCAGTACATTTTCTGTGAGTCGAGACTCTAGAAAGACCTGAAACATGAGCGGAAGAGGCAAAACCGGCGGCAAAGCCAGAGCAAAGGCAAAGACCCGCTCCTCCCGTGCCGGGCTCCAGTTCCCAGTCGGCCGTGTCCACAGGCTGCTGCGTAAAGGTAACTATGCGCAGCGTGTGGGTGCCGGCGCCCCCGTCTACCTGGCGGCTGTGCTGGAGTACCTGACCGCTGAGATCCTGGAGTTGGCTGGAAACGCTGCCCGTGACAACAAGAAGACTCGTATCATCCCCCGTCACCTGCAGCTGGCTGTCCGCAACGACGAGGAGCTCAACAAGCTCCTGGGCGGAGTGACCATTGCTCAGGGCGGCGTGCTGCCCAACATCCAGGCTGTCCTGCTGCCCAAGAAGACCGAGAAGGCCGCCAAGAAGTAAATCGTAGCCTACCGGAGACTACCAACACAACGGCTCTTTTAAGAGCCACACACTCATTTCTGATAAAGAGCAGTGTTTCTTATGTCTACGTGATGATCCAGTAGTTCATCGTGGTCCAACTCGATCAGTCCCACAGAAAATGCTTATCTTTTCAACAAAAATTGCAGTAGGCCTAGTTACGATATAATATAATGCATTATTGCAGCTAAAATGTACTATACTTAGACACTACCATACCCAATTACACACCAAATAGGACCTCCTCATACACTATTGCATGCAATTTCACAAAATTATGCAATAACAAATCAAATGCAAGACCATATCACATCCAAAATACTTACTCCTTAGATGCAATTGTACCCTTTCTACAAAATAATCCTGTAGACACCACACTTAATTATACCAACGATGGCTAAACCCAGGCTTTAATTTGACAAATGTAGATCATGCCGTCTTTCAGAAATTCCAGTCAGGTGTTAGGTCCTTACATAGCAGAGAAACTGTCCTCTTCAAATCAAATCAATTTTATTTATATAGCCTAGCCCAAAACACAATCACATTGACTCAGTGGGCTTTACAATCTTTACAGTGAGCAACATCCTCTGTCCTTAGACCCTCCACAGGAGTGAGAAAAATATTAAATTGAGGAAATACAAAAATAAAAAAAAAACTTTAAACAGCGGAACAAAAAAGATGGAAGAAACCTCAGGAAGAGCCACGTTAGGAGAGGGATCCCTCTCCCAGGTTGGACAGGCATGCAATAGAAAATCACAATCACAATTTACAAATTGCATTTGTATTGCATTTCACATTTTACACAAGTATTGATAAAAGGAAATAGTGAAACAGGAGAGAGAAGTGATCTATCGGAGTCCAGGGTATGACCATCTAGATCCATCAATATGCGAGACAGCGGGAGCCAGGAGAGAAATATGTTCCCAGGGCCCTGTGGTCCAGCAGAAAGGAGCCTGAATGAAAAGAGAGGATGGGGAGGAGGAGGAGGCGAAAGATACAGAGAGAGGACAGTGAGAGAGTGACACAGCTTGCAGCTTGAGGGAACAGAAAACAAAAAATAAAAGTAAGAGAAACGCAATGTCTATCAGAGATAAACTTGCAGCCTTGTGCCATTTTCCCATAACATCTGCCGGCCTGGCTCTACTCAGTTTGACTCAGCTCAGTAGCCCGGGGCGGCATTTCCACCACACCTGGGCTACCTGCTTGAAGGTGTGTCTTAAACTAACGATGCGCTTGTCCCGATCCCTGCAGCGCTGTCTTAGAATCACCGCTAATTGGCTCTGCTAATTCAGTTACAGACACATTTCATTTTATTATAACTTCTTCACAATAAAAGCCACTTGTTATTCAGTCATTTACAAGCTTTTATTATGAAACAGCATTACAGGAAACGGTCGGAAGAAACAGGGGCACCCGGGGTAAACACACACACCGACACAGGGAGTCTGAAATAAAGAGGGAGGTGGTAATCTAGTCAGCGCTGCTGCCTCGAGGGGCCTGGTTAGCTTATTTTTTTATATTACAAATGTAATGTCAGGGAAACTGGAGCAACCCGGAGTAAACCCATTCTAACCCAGGGAGAACAGAACGAAACAGATCAAAATTTCGTTACAATTTGGTTTTAAAAATATTTTTTAAATAAATGTATTCGCATGTCTGCTTTTATCTATTTTAAAGCACAATAATAACCTGTGCTCTCAAACTCTTGCTGGCTACAAGCCAATAGATTTATTGAGCAAATATATTTTTGTTTGCTCAAATGAAATTATGTTTTGCTGGTACATAATTTCTCTTCAAAATATAATTCATGTGCTTGCAAGATGTATTTGTCTGTGCTCAAAATCTCCCATTGCTCCTTCACGAATGTGGCACAAATATCAGCCATAGTTTAAGTGACAGTTTTAGTGCCAATCCTTTGCACAGTGTGATTGTGGCTGACAAGTCAACAATAAATAATATTCCTATTGGGAATAACTTTGACTCCTGTTTGAACTACATTTAGCTGAATAGGGTTGCCTAATTCTACTACTGTATTTTTACATGGGTCATAGGGTGGTACTTGGAGAGCCGGATATTTTCTGAGGTGGTACAGGGTGTAAAAAGTTTGTTAAGTTAAGTTTTGATAAGACCTCAGAAAATCCTTTGACCACTGAAATGTGGAATAGGACATAAATACATGATTGTAAAGACCTAAAGTAGTAGTTAAACATGTTTTGTGTAATCTAATTGTTGACATAGTAGAAACCAGTGGATTGTAGCAAAAATAAATATACACTCTCTGTAGCACAATATCTAAAACATTGTTATCTTCCTTCAAAGGGAATTAAAGTAACTTCTCCTTTATCTTGTTTTTACCCATTTTGTTCCAGCATTCTGAGAGAAAAATGGCATTTTATGAATCCAGTTAATCTCAACTCCTCAGCGAATATAAGTTCCTGAAAGTTCTGGGAGAGGGGACCTTTTACTTAGTGCAATTAAAATGACCTTAACAGGTAAAGCTCTCTACAAACATTCCTATATAAAGATACAGTGATTAATTGTACACTGTTGTAACACAGTATGCACACAGTTTTAGGTATCACAATATGAAGCTCTGCCTTTCAGCACTCTCTCAAGACTTTCAACTTCAGCAGTTTCCCCTGACTTCACACATGTTAACACATTAACTAACTGTAAAAAACTAACTATGTCCAACTTGCCATGTGTCTCCAGGTTTCCATGATGAGGAGGATCAAGCACTACAATATTGAGAAATACAACATTGTCAAGTTTAGCAATTTTTTCCCAACCAAATGTGGAGAGGCACTTGTGTTTGAGCCGTTGGATATATATAAAGCAACGAACACTCAGTCAGTTTAAGGCTTTGTTACATTCTTACTGACCATGTACTTACAGTTGGCCATAGCACTTGTCTGACAACATAATGATGGTGAATCACCAAATACGACCCTTAGAGATTAAGCTGATAGATTTCGGTGTGGCCATTTCCTGATCAGAAGCCAGGAAAGGAGAGATTCTGCAAGCATTCCATATTTGGTTATAATCATAATTATAATTATAATTATTATTTGGTTATTATTGTACTGGAGTGAGTTAGTAGTTGACCAGTTTTATTATGAAGAAACAGCTGTGTGCTTCCTGCCTGTAACATGTTAATTCCATGTGCTCATCTTTCCAAAACATGACAGTGTAAACATCCTGTGTAATGTTTCTATTGCGCATTTAGTCCTCCAGAAACTATTTTGGCCCTTCCATTTTCTGAGGCCATTGATATGTGGACCCTGGGCTGTGTGATGTACATGATTGTCTGGTGCTATCTACCATTCATAGGACATTCTGAATATGAAATAGTAAGTCATCTACTGTAGTCAGACAATTTGTCAATTACTTGCATTTCTTCCCTTGTGCTTTTAAAAAAAAATCTAATTAGTGCTCCATGTACATCCCACATGTATGATGAGAATTCTAAAGCTAGTAATCAGAAATAAATTTTAAGAACATAGGGAATGAAAAACCGTCTTGGTCTTTTCAAATAGATGAAAATGCTCTGAACTTACTTTGAGTATGGCAGAGGGAAGTAATTTTATGTTTAGTGGTTCAAACAACTTTGTACCCTAGCTATGATGGGAGGTCTTAGCATTAGCATGCTGTCAAAAAGACACAACATGCTGATGCTAACCAACCAAATTCAGATACAGGCGGGTCATTACTCTGCCCTCCTGGGGAAAAATATTTTCCTTCTTCTTGCATATTTTGATGTAACGCTGTGTTTAATCCCCAGATGCAGTGCATTGTTGAACCCCTGGGTCAGCCAGCAGTCCATCTTCTTAACCCTGTAAGACCCACTGTTGCAAATTTACAAAATCACTTTTAACAATTCTAAAAAAAGGCCTGCAAATGTTTTTTTTTTTTTTCCTCAAGGCCACATTTACATAGTTAATGGGTCCTATTGTTTGTCCTCACAATGCTATTGGATAGAATAAGTGTTTATAGGTCCGGTCATCTGGCCATGAACTCACTCTACCTGCAAACTTCCCGTTGAGCTCATTTCCTTATTTTGCACGACTGGATTTGTCAGGATTCAAGTAAGTAAAATTCCTTAAATATTTTTTTTTTGCGTTTATTACAATGTCTAGAACATGTACATATTTAGTTATTATGGAAAACATTCATCAAATTTGATTTAGAGCTTCTTATGTCTATGTTGAAATTCTACAACGTTGGGTCAGAGAGGTAGTCAAAATAGCCTGTGCTCCTTACACATTACATAAGGACACTGCACTTCTCACATGGTCACAAATTGAAAAAAAAATGTAGTAGAAATTTAAAGTGGATGATTCATTGTAACTAAGCTCTAAATGTGCTTTCCTGTTAATTTTTTACTTAGTTTAGCTTAGACCATAATTAAACACATGAATAAATTGTATGGGGTATTTGAAACTCCCTGTATCTTTGTAGTTTTTTGTTTTTTAACTTCCAAATGATCCTGAGCTATTTTTCTCAGTGTTGCCCAAGTAGCAGTTTGTAGCATTAGGAGATAGAAAAACAGGTTCTGAATGTTCTGGATTTGTTGGGGGGATGCCTGTTGCATTGTTCAGGGACAGGTGGTCTTGAATGTGAACCTGTAAGTGCTCTGGGGGGACGCACGTGTTCCTTTTAGTATGATAAGTAGAGAGCATAAAAGGCCAGCCAGACAGTATTGTTTGAATGTAGTGGAATTTTGATTAGCATTTGTACTGAAATGATAATACTTATGGACATACTAATGAAAATACTTAGATCTCTTTTTCTGGTTCAGAAATCACCAATGATGCCACCTCCCTCCTCACCCCACTGGAGTACTAGAAGGACAAACTCTGGGAACTCAGAGCATGGCTGAATTCATTCAGGGAGAAATGCCTTCAGGTGGTACCTGAAGAGCACAACTCTGTGGATGAAATGATGACATGGATACACAAACACACTGTGTAGCAAGTGCAATGTTCGCCTGTGATTCACAGATGAAAAGAACTGTCTTAGGGACTATCACTGCAAGTGAACACAGACTTCATTCAAACCACATCGAAAGTGACGGAGGAAAACGTATTGTAAATATATTTTTATTAATAAATGTTTATTCATAAAAATATGATTGTTGTGTGATTATTACTCATGATATATACTGTTATGGGGCTAAGTAAGCAATCAACCCTGCAAATGAATTCTTAAATGTTCTGTATATCTATTCAGACAAAGTGAGAACAAACAGAAATTCTGCTCCCAACGTTGCAAATTTACATTTCCCTAAAAACTTACTAACACGTAAAAAATTTGAAAACTCTTTAATATCTACATCAGAGGCCTCCTAAAACAATATCTGAGAGGTCAAAAAATGTTTTGCTCATTTTTTTTTTCTATATTTGGGTCTTACAGGGTTAATGGTGGTCTAAAGACAAACTATTGCTTCAACAAGACTAAGTCCAACAGCTGGCAGCTCAAGGTACCACAATGCAGTTATTTAATCTTTTATCAGAATATTTTCTTGTTCGGATAACATGTTAACATTTCCCAACATTTAACAGTTAATCATTCGGATTGACTTTATTACAACATCACAACATTAATACAAACACTTTGAACCTTCTTTTAGAGGAAGGAATGTGGAATGTTGTGCTCATAACTTTGAGAGACTCGACAATGTCTGGATGATCTGAAAGAAGTAAGTGAGAAGTAAATTTCATCGTCACTGTCATATACGGCAGTATAATTTAGTAGAAATGTGCTTGCGCATATACTAGGTGTTATACGGTAATGTGAGGGGTGCCCGCGCGGAGGCCAGTTCTGTTTATACCTGCGTGTTGACGGATGTTCAATAAAGCTTCAGCTAAACTAGAGAAGCCTTCTTCACAATTATTTGCAGTCACTATGATCGATTGTCTTTTCATGATCATGAGGATGACGTGACTGATGATGGACTACCTGGTGTGTGTGTGTGTGTGTGTGTGTGTGTGTGTGTGTGTGTGTGTGTGTGTGTTGCTTGAAGATCAGGAGAATGCAGTTAGGTGAGATGATGAAAAATAGAATCAAAATCTGTTGCCTTTCACTCACTTCCACATAGAATCCACACACTAGCTAGAGCTAGTTGCAGCGTTAAGACGTGATGATAATAACAGGAATAGCAGTCTAACTTCTGTGTTCATCACTGTGACGTCCTCAGTGAAATTCACAGGAAGTCTTCGACATCTGAGGACTGAACCACATGTGGTAACAGTCGCCTCCACTTACAGCTGAGATATTTAGTGTCCTTTGATTTTTAGACGACACAGGGATGAAGAAGGTCCACATTGCTGTCAAATTAAAGCCATCGTTGGTATAAGTGTGGTGTCTACAGGATTATGTTGTAGAAAGGGTACAATTGCATCTAAGGAGTAAGTAGTATTTTGGATGTGATATGGTCTTGCATTTGATTTGTTATTGCATAAGTTTGTGAAATTGCATGTAATAGTGTATGAGGAGGTCCTATTTGGTGTGTAATTGGGTATAGTAGTGTGTAAGTATAGTACATTTTAGCTGCAATAATGCATTGTATGGACTTTGTTATTTTTGTTGAAAAGATAAGCATTTTGTGTGGGACAGTGATCGAGTTGGACCACTATGAACTACTGGATCATCACATTGACATAAGAAACACTGCTCTTTATCAGAAATGAGTGTGTGGCTCTTAAAAGAGCCTTTGTGTTGCTGGTCTCAAGCAGGATGATTTACTTCTTGGCGGCCTTCTCGGTCTTCTTGGGCAGCAGGACAGCCTGGATGTTGGGCAGCACGCCGCCCTGAGCAATGGTCACTCCGCCCAGGAGCTTGTTGAGCTCCTCGTCGTTGCGGACAGCCAGCTGCAGGTGACGGGGGATGATACGAGTCTTCTTGTTGTCACGGGCAGCGTTTCCAGCCAACTCCAGGATCTCAGCGGTCAGGTACTCCAGCACAGCCGCCAGGTAGACGGGGGCGCCGGCACCCACACGCTGCGCATAGTTACCTTTACGCAGCAGCCTGTGGACACGGCCGACTGGGAACTGGAGCCCGGCACGGGAGGAGCGGGTCTTTGCCTTTGCTCTGGCTTTGCCGCCGGTTTTGCCTCTTCCGCTCATGTTTCAGGTCTTTCTAGAGTCTCGACTCACAGAAAATGTACTGCCGACACGCACAACCTTCCTTTTTATGTCCGCGGAGCGTGTGCGGGTCTCCAACAGACCAACCAGAGAAGAGGCTTTCAGCAGCGGGGCCCCTGGCTGAATTAAGGCGGTCTTTTTGAACAGATTTCTCGCCAATAAGCAGCGGAGATTCAGGCGGGGGTCGCCTCCTCCAGGCGGCGCTGAGCTCCGAGAGGAGCCGCTAACCAATCAGGAGCCGGAGGTCTGAAGCAGCGTCACCGTTTCGCAGCCGGTCCCACAGTTTAAGAGCAGCCAGTCTCGCTCGCTTCACTACACTTTTCTCCCGTCTGTTCAGAGGAAGAAGAAACAATGGCAAGAACCAAGCAGACCGCTCGTAAGTCCACCGGAGGCAAAGCTCCCAGGAAGCAGCTGGCCACCAAGGCTGCCCGTAAGAGCGCCCCGGCCACCGGCGGTGTGAAGAAGCCTCACCGTTACAGGCCCGGTACCGTGGCTCTGAGAGAGATCCGTCGCTACCAGAAATCCACCGAGCTGCTCATCCGCAAGCTGCCCTTCCAGCGCCTGGTCCGAGAAATCGCTCAGGACTTCAAGACCGACCTGCGCTTCCAGAGCTCCGCTGTCATGGCTCTGCAGGAGTCCAGCGAGGCTTACCTGGTCGGCCTGTTCGAGGACACCAACCTGTGCGCCATCCACGCCAAGAGGGTCACCATCATGCCCAAGGACATCCAGCTGGCCCGCCGCATCCGCGGAGAGCGCGCTTAACTTGTCTGCTGCTCCACAAACCACAATGGCTCTTTTCAGAGCCACCTCACTTCTTCTACAGAGCTGCTTCCTTCACTGTTTCTGTAATTAGATATGATCGTTACTGCAACTTGAATGTCTATAGGTAACAATAATAATGACACTTAATTTTTACTTTCCTCTTTTCCAACAATTACTCAGCTTAAACCGTCTTAATGACCAGTCTAGTGATTTCTCGAGACAATCTTCAGACTGTCAGATGGCCTCACTTATCAGTAATTATTTGTTCTGATACACTGTCAACAATAAACATGTGAATTATAATTAAAGTGTCTTAGGATACTAGTTATAAACTTGAGATTGACTGATGGGCCTTATAATACTTCATGACTGCTCACCTACACACACTTCAACAATCACCTGCAGTAAGGATTCATGCTTGTGCTGTAGTAGTTCATGCTGTATCGTGAGCAATTGTATTAAGTAAAGTGAAGTAGATATCTTTACATCTATAGTAATGCAGGCTTCATCATAATGTTTCATTGTTAGTGAAAAAAGTTTTATGCATTTTCATGCTTAACAAAAAGAAATAAGTAATTATTATGTAAGACGGCAAATGCAGAAAATGACAAGTGAATAATTGTATGTTTTAGATATAAAACCTAAAGGAATGAAACGTGGTGTATTGAAAGTAAGAAAAAGAATAAAAACATTTTGTCAAGCTTTATTTTCACTATGGGGTGAACGCAGTAAGATGGGATGTTCTGTTAAAACATCAACAATGTTGTAGTCAGACTGTTTAAGGGTGATTTCTACATAAATATCCTTTAAAAGACTTTAAACTCTAACTGAGCCTGTGCATCCATCCATCAATGCAGGGGGTCCAGATGAACTGAGTTCAGTGAGCCACCACAGGATGGTAGCAATGCACTGACCCTGTCTAGGCTATTTAATTATTCTGCATAGGTTATTTAAGCATTCTGTTGAAAGTAACAAAAAAGTAGTGTAATAAGTCATTTATTACTGTACACAGACAGTAACATTGTAATGTAATATATAGGTAACACATAAAGTAACAGATTGTCAAATGTTTTTCAATTTCAAACACTGTTTCAGGTTTATTTCAGTATATTTTGGAGGAAGGAAAAGGATAAAGGAATGTTAACTGTTGAAATACTTGTCTTAAACCAATTTAAAAATAACTTTAAAAAACTGGATCAGTGTCTAATATATGTTTAATATCTTATAAAGACCATATTATTTGTAGGTTTTGTCTAATTTGACAATGCAATAGAAATAAAGTGTAGAGCAAATGTTTTGCACAAAAGCAATAAGTATGTACAAAGGAAAATAATGCAATAAGACAGTATGACAGTAAAAATGTTCCAATAAATATTTTAATATTAGATTAGCCTATATAGTGCGTATATAAAAAAAAATATGAGGGTGTAAAAGCAGCATAGTTTACGGGCTTAAATGTATGCGACTCCCTGAGTGCTGAGGTGCAGCAGAGCGGATGGCAGTATATGCATGTCCACTCATGTGTGAGATATTATACTGATGGTGGATTGTGATCGTTCTCGTACCTGATGAGGGAACTTTTGTTTTCCTCGTGTGTTTGTTTTGGTTCTCTGCATTAGAAAATAAACGTTATATTCATTGATATGACAAACAGTAGAGGATCAGGACTGAGCTCTTTGAGGATGGTGTGAGTGGCTCTTAAAAGAGCCTTTAATCGGGACGTGTGATGTTGCAGTGACGGCTCACTTCTTCTTGGGTGCTGCCTTCTTGGCTTTGGGCTTGGCAACCTTCTTTGCGGGAGCCTTCTTGGTTGCAGGGGCCTTCTTGGCCACTTTCTTGGGGCTCTTGGTGGCCTTCTTGGGGCTCTTGGCTGGTTTCTTGGCCGCCGCAGGTTTCTTGGCCTTCTTCGGGGACTTCTTGGCGGCTGCTGGCTTCTTGGCCGCAGCTTTGGGCTTCTTAGCCGCTGCGGGTTTCTTGGCTGCGGGCTTCTTGGCTTTAGCAGGAGCCTTCTTAACCGGCTTCTTGGCTTTGGGCTCAGCCACCTTCTTGCTCATCTTGAAGGAGCCGGACGCTCCGGTCCCCTTGGTCTGGACCAGAGTCCCCTTGAGCACCAGAGCCTTGACGGCGGTCTTGACGCGGGCCTTGTTCTTGTCCACATCGTAGCCTCCGGCAGCCAGAGCCTTCTTGAGAGCGGCGAGAGACACGCCGCTTCTCTCCTTGGACGCGGACACAGCCTTCACGATGAGGTCTCTGACGCTGGGGCCAGCCTTCTTCGGCTTGCTCACCTTCTTCTTGGCGGCTTTAGCCGGAGCGGCGGCGGCGGGAGCTGGAGCTACTTCTGCCATTTTGTGTCAAAGTTCTGATCCTACTCACGACAACACGAGAGTCTGACTGGACGAATGGAGAATCCAGAGCAGGAGGCTGTCCTTAAACACACCATGAGAGCCGTGGAGACTCAACCCAGGCCGTGTCTCCTCTGGGCAGTCTGAATGCCGGGCCACTTGTGTTTTCTCTTCATCGATAAAAGACTCCAGACTAAATGTGGGAGAAGTGTTGGAGGCTGACAGTGAAGGAGCCGATAGCGGACTTGTTTCTCTTCATATTGAAGTCATGTAGAGCTCTGATGCTCTCTGCATTTTGTTGCAGGAGCCTCCAAACCTCACACTTTCACCGTCGTGACCAGCACTGCTCAGCGACTTTTCCCACTCATTTCTCTCCTAAAATGTTTTAAAATGCATCAGAGCTCCGTCAAAAGCAGTTTTCCAGCTGGTCCACGTGTTTGTTCAGGGACTCAAAGTAAAAACAACCATCTGTTGGTGATCATTTTGTAATAAACTCAAGTTATTCTGGCAGCAGCAAACACACTGATGATGGCCGAGGGTTGTGGTGTCAGACAGAGCAGCTCACTGTGGCTGTCAACATTTCTCCTGCTGAGGACTCGTTTTAATATAAATAAACTCTTAATAGATCTACTGTGAACAATTAATGACATCATAGTAGCTGAAGTGTCTTAAAATGTAACAGCGACACTGCTTTGGTAATGTATAGCCTGTATCTGCTGGATATTGAAAGACTTAATTTTCACACTTGTATTCTGCTGAGACTGAAATTAAGGATTTGGACTTCCTTCAAAGGTCTCACAGTAATTTGGCAGTTCAAATAAACTTATTGCCTTTTCTTCTGACAGCATTATAAAAACAGTTTGATCAAAACGAATCAGTGATTGAGATGATTATGAGGATTTTAAAAAGAGTCAGAACCAACCTTTGGACCTGTTGTATCAGTAGATCAGTGTACAAAACGTATGCATACTACACACTACCTGGGGTTAAAAGGTGTTTTGCATTAGCAGTGTTTAATAATACAATACATGACAAAAATCAGGCTACAAATGTGTTTTAATTGGTACACATGATGGAATGTGAAAATAAATAGTTTACATTATTTCCTGAAACACATTTTGCTTTTGTTACACATGCTATGTAACGAAATATAAATCTCTCAAAAAATTTAATGAAAATAAATATACTATATCTGCAGTAGCAGGAATGCCACCTGTCAGCATGCACAAGCACCACGGACAGCTCCATCATCTGTTACCTGTTGAATGAACCTGAAACTTTTATTCTGACTTTTTTCAGATCAAACTTATTGTCCTTGTTTTGAAAATTAAACTTTTTCACCATGACTTTCTGTTTAAGATATGACTGATAGCGTGGATACAGTCTTAGTGTAAACACTGAAAGAAACAAAATCAACGAATGCTCCAAGAAATAGCTTAGCTGTGTGTGTGTGTGTGTGTGTGTGTGTGTGTGTGTGTGTGTCTCAATAAAATGCACATGACATGCTCTCCAGATTTAATTTTTACATAGTTTAAAGAGGGAACGGGGCACTCTTTATTTCTTTGATGGAAGGCAACACTGGGAGTATTGTACTGGTGCACAGCTATCTTTTCAAAATCAAGCTAAGCTATTTCATCTCCTCAATACCTCAGCATTTTATTTTATTTTATAACTACTTAAGCATTTTATTGTATAAAGTACTTTATTGTTTTTTGTATATCTATCTATCTATTTATCACAATTCTACACTATTTTACTTTGTTTGAAGCAAGAAAGGTGGTCCACCAAATATAGACAGTATTCTGGGAACCTTATTTTCTCTGAGAAGAGCCTGTTTATTCAGTTGATGAAAAAAAAAAAAAATTCTGAGTTTGAAATTCTTTTCCAAAACGACATAGTGCCCCTTTAAACTCTGATGGCTATCAATGTGTAATTTCATCCAATATATAATTCAATCAATTCATCATTATTTCAGTCTGTAGTCCCAATGGTCAGATGTCTGTAATTAATTATATTAGTGTCATCACCACTTCTATGTGATAAACATATCACAACTTGTGCAGACCTTCATTATACATCAACATGAGGAGGTTTAAGATCAATAAAACTCAGTGGGCAGACAGTCTGGACCGGGGCTTTTAAATGATGGATGGCCTGTATGCCCTCATCTTTAATCTCACCTATATGTGAAGTTACATTTGGTGAGCTGTGTAGAGAGACAACATAAAAAAAACTATGTTGGAAAATCACTTAATAGTACTTAACTTATCATGCATTGTAAATAAAGCATGCTTCACTATTTCTAACTCTTTCATTCTAACATCACATTGTAACATCTAGTATTAAAATGTAGCGTCTTCACTGAGAACAGTTTATGTTTTTGTAACAAAGACTCATTAAATGTAGAAGACTCAGGCTGTGTGGTCTGTGGTCACACCGAACACTTTTAGTAAGAGTCTTTCCCAAAGTGTTTCCTTTGTGTTGGTCTCAGATAGTTTCACCACGTCCTTCTGCATGTCAGCTCTCACAGCGAGACCACAGTGAGCAGCTCAACCAATCACGGGAGGGAAATCACACAGTAGTATTTGCATGGAGTCTATACAAAAGAGTTGCTCTCAGTAGTCAAACACATTCGTCGTTGAACTGAGCGAAGAGACAAGAATGCCTGAACCAGCAAAGTCTGCGCCCAAGAAGGGCTCCAAGAAAGCGGTGACAAAGACCGCTGGAAAGGGAGGCAAGAAGAGGAGAAAGACCAGGAAGGAGAGCTACGCCATTTACGTGTACAAGGTGCTGAAGCAGGTCCACCCCGACACCGGCATCTCCTCCAAGGCCATGGGCATCATGAACTCCTTTGTGAGCGACATCTTCGAGCGCATCGCCGGTGAGGCCTCCCGTCTGGCTCACTACAACAAGCGCTCCACCATCACCTCCAGGGAGATCCAGACCGCCGTCCGCCTGCTGCTGCCCGGTGAGCTGGCCAAGCACGCCGTGTCTGAGGGAACAAAGGCCGTGACCAAGTACACCAGCTCCAAGTAAACTCATCCTGACATCAACAACCCCAAAGGCTCTTCTAAGAGCCACCACTTCCTCTGAAAAGCTTCATTCCACGTTGATCTGTTGTGTGAACTGTTGTTAAACATGTAAGTCATGACGAAATCAACTGTCCTTTTAACGAGTTATATTGTATGCATCTGTTTAATTAACATTTGAACAAGGAAATGATTGATATGATTACCAGAGCGCTCACGCTTCAGTTCTGGTATTCCTCGAATTAATTTTAAATGCAATTATGAAATGTATAATTATTCACACATTAGGACGTCGATGACGAACAGGACTGGAGTTTTCACCGATCAGGATTTTTTTTAACTGACTAGATGAAATGATACTATTGGTTGGAGACAATAGATTTAATCTCGTAAATTTCCTTGGCATGTTATTTTGTATGATGTGGGGTATGCCATTTTAATCACCAGTGACCATGCTTGGATTATTGCAACAAATTTGTATAAAAAAACTGAAGATCACACAGGGTAATAGAAAACCCAATGGGCTGTCTAGGTGACGGAGTACATCCACACTCAATTGAACAATCTTAATAGTTGTCCCAACGTTGTCCAACTGACTGACCTGACCACTTGGTATGCCATATAGGCATTGGAGATCTGGGGATCGTTGGGCAATGTCAGTGATGTATTTATTTTCTACAGATAGAAGTGGCTCATTGCAGACAGTGCTGCCGTCCAAAAACAATCATATAGACGTGATAATATCAATACAGTAAAACATACAATAAAACACATTAACAGGAGAAAACAAACGCTCTCTTTTGGATGTGTGGGTGGCCCTTAAAAGGACCTTTGTTGTTTAGATTTAGGGAAACAGCAGCTTAACCTCCGAAGCCGTACAGGGTGCGTCCCTGCCTCTTCAGCGCATACACCACATCCATGGCGGTCACGGTCTTTCTCTTGGCGTGCTCGGTGTAGGTGACGGCATCACGGATGACGTTCTCCAGGAAAACCTTGAGCACACCGCGGGTCTCCTCGTAGATCAGACCGGAGATACGCTTGACTCCACCGCGGCGAGCCAGACGGCGGATAGCGGGCTTGGTGATTCCCTGGATGTTATCACGGAGGACTTTACGGTGACGCTTAGCGCCTCCTTTACCGAGTCCTTTACCTCCCTTGCCTCTTCCGCTCATCTTGTAGCTTGTAGTTTACTGCTTCAAGTGTGCTGCAAAGAGCCAGGCATGCGCAATATAAACCTTATCTGCGGACGTAATAGAGAAGACATGGCGCGAGCTTCACTGGGCGGTGCTTCAGTGGTCATTAGCAGCTGAAAGAAACCATTGTTCCTTTTTCATTATCTTTGAAAATTAATAATAGATTTTAAAACAAACGATCGTGCATATGAACTGATGAACCTCTCGTTATGTGTTGCTGTGTGGGGAGAACAACCTGAATCACTCCTCTGTCTCACATATGGTGAACTGTCCCCATGTGGTTGAGAGACTGGAACATTTTGTCCATTTCTCCTCATGGATCATTTGCTGAGTTGATCTTTTATTTACTGTGGAAAGTTCTGCTCATTACCTACACTATGAGGCAGTGCTTTCTCTGCAGAGCAGGTTTGTTTGTCAAAGTGTTTCAGTTGCTGCTCTGTGAGCACAAGATCACATCAAATGTTCTATTTTGGTTCTAACCTGTCCTCTGAAAATACAAATACAGTAGCTATAACATATACACACACACACACACACACACACACACACACACACACACACACACACACACACACACACACACACACACACACACACACACACACACAGACATTACCGAGACCAGAGAGTACCGAGACTGAGACAAGGCCAAGACATTTGGAGGTCGAGACCGAGACAAGACCGAGACTTTTAGAGGTCGAGACCGAGACAAGACCAAGACCATATATATCAAAGGAAAATCATAACAAAACATCAAAATGTGAGTTTTCTTTTTTTAGCTGGGGGAAATCTTTACACTACCAATGATTTGAAGTTATTAGCTGTTTTTGAAAGGGTCCTTTTTCACTCTTATCAGTAAGGCATGGACAAAAAGCAGGGGAAGGTTAAAAGGACTTTATTGTAACAACAAAGGAAGTAGTAGGAGCAGAGGCTGGCGTGTGGCTGGGCGGCTGACTTAGCCATGAGGTGGCTCTGCAGGTTGGCTCTGGTGGTGGCTCAGGTGAGGGCATGGTGAAGAGGGGGTTCTGTGAGGTGGTTTGGCTGGTGGCTGAGTCGAGTGAGGCTGCCTGATCTTCAGACAATACAACATCCAGGGCCTAAATTGTACGGATGAACACAACCATTCTAACCCTAACCCTCTGAGGAGTGAAACAAACATTTTATTACATCATACATGGGATGGTCTGGGCGCCACATTGGAGACCGCTGGCAGGTGGGATGGTGGACTGAGGCCTTGGAAGCAAATCCAGTAACTCTGCAAATGTAAGAATGTCTGCATCTGAGGTGGACGGCTGAGGAGCGGAAACCAAATTCTCCACATCACAATAAGTTCTGAAAGGAGGTCCGAAAGGAGGTCCGCTTCCTCTTCTTGGGAGGGTTGGCAGAAGCAGCAGTTTGCTGACACTCTGGGTTCTGGTCCCTGCAGCACGGACACTCGTTGTAGGCAACATCACCCTGCAACAATACACACTTATGTCAGAATGAGGTTTTACATGTAGAGAAAAGCACAATAGACCTCTTTCACAGTACACATAGTAGCAGTTCCTCTTAGCTATTTCTTCTCATAGGCTATGTGATTCAGCCGTTTGAGATTTAATATTGATTCGTCATATGAGAGATATTTTCTTTTTAATTATTTTTCAATAACTTGTTGACAGACTTCTATTTCTTTCTTATAATTTATGGAAAATGGACCTAAACTTTGATATTTCGCTTTAAAAATGGGCTAAAATGTATAAGAAATATTTTTTTAGATTGATCCTGCAACAACATTTAGGTAAACTTGTGAGACTAGATTATTCATTCAAAAAAAACCCGTCAGTCCTTTCAGAGGAGTTTATCAAGCCATCGTTTTGTTAAATTGTATTTAATTCAATAAGATGACATTTATCATTAGTCTAGGTGAGTAAATGACAGATATTTCTATATTATTAGCTTCACACTGTGTGTTGGCGTGTTAATTCCAGAGTCTGTTAGCAATGTAAGCCTATTAGTTATAGTAAAATACACAGAAAACACAGCAGACTTACAAGAGCTCAAATCTCACATTTTCCATGATGGAAGTCGGTTGTGTCACTTTCGTTGGTCTTTGTGGGTCTTTGTGAGTCTCTGTGAGTCGTCAGGATGTGAAAAGTCTTCAGTTGATGCGACAATTGAACAGATATCTTTGAGTGAAACTTGTAGAAAAGCTTTCCTTCAGCTTCAGAGATTTTTTTTATGTTTAAATGATGATTTAAATTAGTTACTGTACTTGAAATCATCTTCATATTTCTAAATAAAGTTATGTTGAATCAAACAATCTCAATCAGACTGACACTGTGAAAACCTGGACCCAGCACAGTGTTAGTCCAGTAGGAGACAGTTTGGTTTCTGGGTGTGAGGACAAATAATGAACTGCTATAACAGCTATGTGCTCTGTTCTTGATAAACTTGGAGGCAGCAGGTTTACAAACACAAACCTGATCATATATCTGCATGAGGACATGTTAGTGGACCTCTGTGAAAGTATCCCTTTTGTCAGCATGTTGACTTGTCATAGAAGGAAAACACATGTCTCTGTTAATGTCAAGTGTCCTGGTGAAACATGACAGAGTGACAGTGAGCCTCCATTCATCTTATTATTGACACACCAAAATGTCTCTGATTAAGTCGGTTGTCATGTTGCAAACAGATGTTGGTCTGGATGCTCTGCAGCTGTTTCTGAGCAGATAAGTGGTAGAACTGGAGGGGTTATTTGATGAATTGAGGAAAATATCAAGTTATATGGTGTTGGCCTTTATAACATGTCAGGTAGAAGCAGAGACAAATAACTTGGAGCAGTATTTACACTAAGATAAAGTACAACATGATATATGCTCTTTGGATAGGGGTGGACTCAGGCTGTCTGGAGCCAGATCAAGGCCACAAAAAAGATTTAATTTAAAGAAAATTAAATTTGAAACTGAAACTTCAAGTTTTGATCTATGTGAGGTCTCATTTTTTTCAGTTGCAGATTTGATGTTTTCAGATTAAGATCTTATTTTTTTCGTATTTTCCTCTTCCTCTCTTTTCATTCAGGTTCCCTTCTGATGGGCCTCTGGCCCTTGGGACCATCTTCCTCTCCTGGCTCCTGCTGCCTCACATATTGATGGATATGGATTGTCATACCCTGGACTCCGCTGGAACATTGCTCTCCTCTTTTTTACTGTCTCCCTCTGTATTTATGTAAAATGTGATGCCTCTTCACTCTGATCTCTGTTTTACTGCTAATTATTACCTGCCCTCTTCCAGGTCACAACGGTGGAGAGGAGGTCCTGTGGCTCGGGCACAACTTGGCGATGCCTAGGCCTGCTAAGTTGTCTCCTGGATCCACACACTTTATATATATTATAATTTGTATCAGATATTCTGTCAATGCAACTTGTAAACTGGGATTTTGTTGTTCTGTTCTGTACATGCGACATCTATTGCATGAATGTCCATCCTGGGAGAGGGAGCCCTCCTCTGTGGCTCTTCCTGAGGTTTCTTCCATCTTCTTTCTTTCCCCCCTGTTAAAGGTTTTTCTTTTTTCCTCAACATGTCAAGTTTTTCCTCACTCGAATCGAGGGTCTAAGGACAGAGGATGTCATTCACTGTACAGATTGTAAAACCCATTGAGGCAATGTGATTGTGATTTTGGGCTATATAAATACAATAGTTTTGATCTGATTTGTATTCAAATCAATTTTTTTTTTTTTTCTTCTTTTATTTTTCCAGTGTCATCGTTTTGGCCCCGATTTGGCTAGGGGTGCAGAGGGGTGCGTGGCATCAGGTGAGAGGGGCTGGGATTGTGAGTGACTGGACGTTTTAAACGTATTGACTATTCATTATGATCTGGAAAAGCCACAAAGTTAACCAAAGACCAAAAGACTTCAACCTGCATAAATAATTTAAATAAAACTTACCCTTTTCCTTCGAGGACCAGCAGGGCCCACCACAGGCTCAGAGGAAGGTGATGCAACATCCTCATAAGCTGCATCTATTACTAACAATGTATTTTCCCCCCAAAAAATGTACACATTAATCTGTCAACATATCACAATGCTACTTTACACAAAACAAACAACACTAACCTGATGCTGGGCCAGCCTTTTGGGTGAGGTGCTGGAATGTTCAGGTTCCCCAAGCTGGGTACCCTTTAAAGAGAAATAGCAAAGTATGTCTTAATGAATACGTACTAATACTAGTCAAACTGTCTACAGAAAACACTTTTTCATCAATTCATCAACATCAACTTAAAGAATTACAGCACACATTTTATTACCTTTGTGTTGCCTCCAACAAGCGTCCACTTAGAAAGGTCTCGTGGACGTGACATCTTGACTTCCCCAGTCACAACGGGTTTTGGCCAGACATGTCTAATGGGTGCTGATGGCCTGGGAGACACCTCTGCCTTAGGTGCAGGTTCCAGCAACTGTAAAGCTGCAAAATAATCCAGCAAAGACACAAGTCTCGGTATCCCCTCATTGTCACTCAGGTGGACCTGCAAAGACAACACATTTCAACAGACTTTTAAAAACGATGTCCTATCAATGTGATGTGTCATGAATTTATCTTGTGATATTAATTATAAAAACAAGTATAATTCCCTCTTCTACATATGCCTCTCATTAACAAGTTCTGTACTTACACCATCTCTGCTCCATAGGTCAGGCTCGCTAGTAGGGTAGTGTGCTGCAATATCATAGTACTTCACTCCTACACAAGAAAACAAGCATATTCATTACATTGCTCATATATGTTGAAAGTAGACAATGACAAAGCCATGGCAATTATGTCGCCTTGTCGATATAAAATAGTAAGCAATTTTATAGTAGTTACATTATTTCTTCAACTCAGATTGTCTACAACAACATCACTTGATCTACATGCAACAGATGGTTCTCTTATACGCATACCCCAAGTATGAGCCTGGCTACGATAAACATCGCCAAGGTGGTCCTGCCGCTTCAGGTCAATGTTCAGACGTCGAGGAAAGTCGACAACATAGACCTACAAAACACAGAAAATTATTACAAAACTACACTCCTGCTACAATGTATTAATTAATGAAAAAATATAAACAGCTGTTCTACAAATCATACATCCAAATCACCTACAATACAGAGTCATACAAATATTTTTTCAAATAATAAAGAGTAAATATAGGTTACAAAGGCCTACCTTGGGCCACAGACTGCAGACACTGGCCCGGAGCCTACCAAAATCCTCCCCTGCCTTGAAGATGGTCATGCTCGCTGTCAGGTTGTTGCTCGGAGCCAAAACACAAACTGATTTGGGGACCACAGGCACAATTGCTTGCTCCACCTCGATCCTCAAGTCAGCTGCACTGCCCCCTGGTGTCGACATGAAACCAAAGGCAACACGACCCTCTAGAAGCTCCACAATGCCATCCACACAGCCTCGCAGATTGGAGTCACCAACAACAAGCACAAACTAACACAACACAAAAAATAATATTAACATTGCCATCATGGATCATTCACGAAAGATTATGTTCACAGTTTCAAAATAATTCACACCTTCTTATCAGGAGACAACGCTGGAATGACCAACTTGTGGGGGCGTCCCGTAGAAGAAGAGATTGGCCATTCGTTCACACAATGCCTGAGACCTATTTAAAAACAAACAAGAACAAACAAGAACCATTACTGACACAGTACAAACCATACCTGATGTTACTACAAGAAACACACAAACTCTCACTCAAATACAACACAAAAACATGACAAAACATATTTGTAATGCCACAACTAGAGTGCACACAGAAATTTGGAAGACATAATGAGTAGCCACTTACATGCAGAACGGTCGTTGGCAGGTCGTTGAGGTTCCTTCACAAGCCAGCGACGCTCCATCATCCTCCGTTTAGCAGCCTGGGAACGCTTGTAAGACTTTAAACGAGGCATCTGAAAATGTCCATACAACATATTCCCATTATTTCCAACAAGATATACTTTAGGCAGTGTAATCTGCAATTTAAAAAAAAAAAAATTTATGCCTTGACTGTGCCTTCCACTCTCTACTAAATATCCTCATATAACAATAATAGCAATACTAACACATCAAAATAAAATCAGCTTTTAAACTACAGCACTATTGTATGATATCCTGTACTCTTTTTCATGGAGGTTGTTTCTCATGGTCATACCATAACAACATAAATACTACTTAGCAAACTATAGCTATACCTAATACATATAACATCACATTGTGCGTGTTGAATTCTTTATCTGTCTCTATAAATGCTAATGACTAATGACAAACTTGCACACATGAATGATGTACTATTGTAACAATAAAATAACTGTTGTATTTTACCAGAATAAATTTGCTATTTTATACATATGAAACTACAAAACAAGAAACATAAAACAATGCTCCCTTCCACATTATTCTTATATTATTTATAATATGCAATACTCAGTATTTCTTCCATCAATAGGTACAGTGTACAACAAATGTATACTCTGCTCTTACAAAAGCTAACATAGTGCTTACCTTGCAAGATTGGTAGATCAATGTAGTTCACTGAAACAACTATGCAGGTTATACCAGCAAAGCAAAGGTACCAAGTGAATTGGTACAGTCATTTGTTACATTGCTAGCTTTACCTTGCTTGTGTATGGGTGGAGCCATGTGAAAACAACCAATCAGACCACAACACATCACTAAAGCCCATCACCATACTAAGTGCTCTGTTATTGTCTTCTGCATTCCATCAGAATTGCCCATCAGCCATTCATCCTGAATGCTCATTAGCAGACCAATACAACATAATCTCTCCTGTTAAATACAAAAGAAATGCCCTGCTCAAGTCCCAAGTGTGTTAGCATCAACAATTGCAACCACGTCACATCAGAAATTGGTTTTTGTTTTTTTGTTCTGTCCATAATATGTGATTCACTTGATTGATGCTTCATTAAATATCTCCCTAAGAGGCAAATCAACAATGACTTTAAAACCATCAGTTTCAATATCAACAGACAGTTTTCCAAAGTTACTTTTATCACAAATCATATTAATAGTTACAAACCCAGTACCTAACCAATTTTTTTATGTCACTGCCTTTACATATCACAACTCTGTCATAATACTGTTCAAATACTCATCTCCTTAACTATGCACTTTTTTACTTGTTTGTTACTGCCAAATACAAACAAAACACCTCACTATAAACCATCATGCAATGAGAAATTCACCAACATAAACCTTGACTCAAAAGACTTTTGCCCTTTTTCAGGCCAAACATAGCTCTACCAACTACTACTACCGAAAACACTACAGTCATGTAACACAAGATGTTCTCCACATTGTTGTGTGTTAACTTTATACTTATAATAATGCTTACTTCACTCCATCAATAATCTTAACTTCTTGATTAAAAAACAAACACAAAAATAACTAATGTCTAACACTAACACATGTGGAATACTTTTTTTTTTGCCATACTGTAAGATGACAATTGTTTTATGTGTGAAAACTTATGACAATTTTCAAACACCCTCAATACCATAGAACATTTATAAAAAAGGAAACTAACACGCACAGATACTTTGCAAAAATTACCTTTTTATTTACATTTTACAAAATATACACACAACCTTCACCAATTAAACTTACATCCACACTTAACCATGAATTAAACAATGCGCAAAGATGTTTTTAAAGTACTTCTACTGTACACATGGAAACAAAATACAATATCTAATAATAATTATCAAGGGGAAAGTCATGGCAGTCATGAATATGATGTGTATGATGTGGAGAAAACAACCTGTAAATGTCATGTAAATCGGATGATGTTTGTCCTCACTGCAAATTGCTGAGAGTAAGATAGTGCTTCAGTTGCCTTCTTTCAAAAATGTATGCATGTGTTATGTGTGAAAGAAAGTGTGTGTGTGTGTGTGTGTGTGTCTTTTGGTTTTACTTCTGCTTTGTTTTGCCTGTGTAAAGCAGTTTGTGCTACATTTTATTTGTATGAAAAGTGCTATATAAATAAAGACTGATTGATTGATATGAGGCTGACTTCCTGTGTCCAGAGGGTGGCGCTATGGATGGTGTAGATGAGAAAATGTCTTCCTCCCAACCCGGTTTCAGCGTTTTGGCCCCGATTTGGCTAGAGGTACGGAGGGTCGCGTGGCATCAGTTGAGACGGGGATTTTGAGTGACTGGACCTTTTCAACACGTGTCATTCACCTTTTCATAATCTAAAAAGGGATTCAAATAAAGTGTAGTTACAGTAAGTCACCACAGTATGGCAGTCACTTTTTTGGGGAAAACAAATAAAGTTGTCTGAAAATTGTCTGGAGAAAACACCCGACTGATCATTAACAATTTATATTAAGTAGCTAATTAGGTAATATGAGAGAAAATTATTAAATGTCATTATCTTGATTACCAATAGTCATATATTATACATTAATTTAATCAAGTTGCAGTAACGATCATATCTAATTACAGAAACAGTGAAGGAAGCAGCTCTGTAGAAGAAGTGAGGTGGCTCTGAAAAGAGCCGTTGTGGTTTGTGGGGCAGCAGACAAGTTAAGCGCGCTCTCCGCGGATGCGGCGGGCCAGCTGGATGTCCTTGGGCATGATGGTGACCCTCTTGGCGTGGATGGCGCACAGGTTGGTGTCCTCGAACAGGCCGACCAGGTAAGCCTCGCTGGACTCCTGCAGAGCCATGACAGCGGAGCTCTGGAAGCGCAGGTCGGTCTTGAAGTCCTGAGCGATTTCTCGGACCAGGCGCTGGAAGGGCAGCTTGCGGATGAGCAGCTCGGTGGATTTCTGGTAGCGACGGATCTCTCTCAGAGCCACGGTACCGGGCCTGTAACGGTGAGGCTTCTTCACACCGCCGGTGGCCGGGGCGCTCTTACGGGCAGCCTTGGTGGCCAGCTGCTTCCTGGGAGCTTTGCCTCCGGTGGACTTACGAGCGGTCTGCTTGGTTCTTGCCATTGTTTCTTCTTCCTCTGAACAGACGGGAGAAAAGTGTAGTGAAGAGAGGAGACTGGCTGCTCTTAAACTGTGGGACCGGCTGTGAAACGGTGACGCTGCTTCAGACCTCCGGCTCCTGATTGGTTAGCGGCTCCTCTCGGAGCTCAGCGCCGCCTGGAGGAGTCGACCCCGCCTGAATCTCCGCTGCTTATTGGCGAGAAATCTGTTCAAAAAGACCGCCTTAATTCAGCCAGGGGCCCCTCTGCTGAATGCCTCTTCTCTGGTTGGTCTGTTGGAGACCCGCACACGCTCCGCGGACATAAAAAGGAGGGTTGTGAGTATCGGCAGCACATTTTCTTTGAGACGAGACTCTAGAAAGACCTGAAACATGAGCGGAAGAGGCAAAACCGGCGGCAAAGCCAGAGCAAAGGCAAAGACCCGCTCCTCCCGTGCCGGGCTCCAGTTCCCAGTCGGCCGTGTCCACAGACTGCTGCGTAAAGGTAACTATGCGCAGCGTGTGGGTGCCGGCGCCCCCGTCTACCTGGCGGCTGTGCTGGAGTACCTGACCGCTGAGATCCTGGAGTTGGCTGGAAACGCTGCCCGTGACAACAAGAAGACTCGTATCATCCCCCGTCACCTGCAGCTGGCCGTCCGCAACGACGAGGAGCTCAACAAGCTCCTGGGTGGAGTGACCATCGCTCAGGGCGGCGTGCTGCCCAACATCCAGGCTGTCCTGCTGCCCAAGAAGACCGAGAAGGCCGCCAAGAAGTAAATCATCCTGCTTGAGACCAGCAACACAAAGGCTCTTTTAAGAGCCACACACTCACTTCTGATAAAGAGCAGTGTTTCTTATGTCAATGTGATATACAATAATTAAGTCAGCGTTGTAAATCTACCATAAGTAATGGGACGCCAAAACAAGGAAGTAACTGACACAAAATGGATGCGTAGCAGAGAAAATCCAAGGCTTCATTGAGATCGCTAATATAACTAGTAAAGGTCCATTCAAACACTTTGGCTGCTGGAATAAAAATTCCTTGAGCTGATAACAAATGTTGAATGAAAGTAAATGCATTGCAAATCAAAAGGCAATGCACATAAAAACTGGGATGGGGCAGCGGATGATCAGGTTCATTATTCATTTACTGTCGGGACCAGTGCAATTTTAAAAAGGGGTGTAATAACAGTATGTTTAACTGATTTTTATCTTCCTGAGTGTTAATCAAGTATTTTTTTAAATGAAGGCGCAGTAGATTCATGTGTTGGATATTACACGGATGGTTGGATTGTGATCGTCTCTGTGTTAGTGAAGAAGTTATCTTATGACCTGATGAGGCAACCCTTGCTTTCGTCTTATTTTCTACTTATCTGTATTATTAAAATATATATTTTTTTATGCGTGGTCATAGTGATACAACTAACATTACAGGGACAGGACTGTGCTATTTAAGGATGCTGCCTCACTTACTTACTATTTCTTTCTGGGGGAAAACAAACAAACAAAACAAAAAACAACAACACAAGAAGCAACACCTAACATTATATTTGTAACATCTGGTAATAAAGTGTAGCGTCTTCATTGAGACTACACTGGGACACAGTTTTATGGGGGACCGCAAGTGTCACGGAAATAGTAATAAGGCATTTAACCCATTGTACGAATTAATATATTAATATATTAATAAATACACTAAGTTACAATGTAAATTAATTATTTCATATTTTGATGGGCAATAAGAAGAGGAATTATAAATAGAAGTTACAAATGAAATATTAATCCATCAATGAATAATTCAAAAAAAGGGATTTACAGTAAAAACATTTAACAGTCAATAAGTAAAACATTTTAAAATGCGTTTATGTATTCATGAATAAATAATTGAATTTAAAAGTGTCATGGAGAGGTTAAATAGAGAAGCTAAATGACTCCGCAAATGGAATAGCTAATAGGAAAAGGAGAAGTAGCGTGTACATGGAAATTCTCAACTCAATTTGTGAATCCCGCCAGTGCCGGCCCTGACCAATTTGGTGCCCTAGGCAAGATTTTGGCTGGCGCCCCCTTGCATCGCAGTCAATTTTACAATCAATTTTCATACACTCACACAGAAACTACATGTATGTATTCAAGATTTTATTTCTTTTAAGTCAAAAATATCACACCAAATAAAAACTGAAGAAAGAAACAAGTGATAAATAAAAAATACAATATAAATAAGGTATTGCACTGGTATACTATTGGTATTAAAGAATATTCTATTTACATACAAAATAAAAACAGTCTGTATTCTTTGGGAGGAAACATTTGCAGCAGAAGCAGTGCAAGCTATCATTCTTTTTTGAGTAGATCAGCCAGCTTCTTTTGACTCTGGTAAAAAAGTCATGTGGACACTTTATCCCATCTTTGTTTTTGGGATATGTGTAACTGTTTCTTATTTGAAATGGTCGTCTGTGAACTAACTCCTTTCTTACTTTGTCAGTTAGAAGAGATGGCCAGTCAGCAGGTCTATTGGTGCAGCCTTTAGTCCTGATGCTGTGTCACTCTCTGTGCTGAGGTAGAGGACAGGAGCACCTGATGCTGTGTCACTGGCGGTGGTAGTGAAATATTTTAAAAGTGCATCTGAAGAGAGAAGAGAAGTATGTGACCACTGGATGTTACATTTTAAAATACAATGAGATTCATTCAATTTTATCGTCAGTGCAATGCAGTTCAGTCTAACCAGAGTGCAAAAAGCAGTAAAGTGCAGTGAAATTTATATATGTGTAGCCTATATATATATATGTAGCCTATGAATGATATGGGAAAGCTAAGGTATGTAGTATTAACAGTAATACACTTTAACTGCACTTTAACACTGATGTAAACTTTAACAAACACAAACTGTGACACAATAAACCAAAGTCTTACAACTGCCCTGTTAGCCTACTTATAAAGTGGATGGAAAACTCAGAGCATTTTAACTGACATACAAGCAGGAAAACACAACCAACAGGTTAAAATAACACCTGAACAGGCCTGACGTTAACTTTCCAAACGTCCCTGATGAATTTAAGGTGGAGTAACATTAACTTCCGTCGACTCAGCTATTTACTGATTATTAAACAATGCTACTACCGTCCGAAGTAAGCTAGCAAGCTAACACTCTGCTCCAACAACGGTAACTACGATCATTAAACTATTAGTTTAATTCACTTAATCACATTGACGTCACTGTACCTCTTTCTTTTTCACGTTTTTCTTCCTCTGCTTTCCTTCTTGTCCTCCCCTGGGCGCGGATGGTTTCAGTCTATTGGACTTTGTAGTTCCGCTACAGTATCAATAAACGTCTCTCTTGGGTCACGGTCCGGTCAGATTCAGGCAGCTCGCCTCTCGACTCCGCCCCCTCCCTCACAGAGGGCAGGCACAGTGCAACGAGCCAGGAACCCAGAAAAAAGGCCTCTCCAATATTTAATAGGCTTTGCAATAAGGTTATGTTGCTGTGGGCTTATATAATATTTCTAAATAATATTAGTAATAGCACTGGTAAAAAATAGTATTTTTTTTTCTCCCCCTGTTTGCGGCGCCCCCCGTGGATGACGGCGCCCTTAGCATTTGCCTATACTGCCTATGCCCAGGGCCGGCCCTGAATCCCGCTATGTCTTTGTTTTTTTAAACTGCCTTTTCAAATAGATTTTTGAATGCCATTATTTATTTATGAATTAATTAATTAATTTTTAAATCATGTTCTATGATGTGTCTTTTAAATGTTGTTGTTGTAGATCTCTTTTTAATTTGAACTATTTATTGATGGATTAATATTTCATTTGTAAATTCTATTAATAATTCCTCTTTTTATGCCCCATTCAAATATCAAATAATTAATTACTTTGTAATTTAGTCTATTAATAGATTACTAAATTAAATTGTAAACTAATTTATTAATGCCTGTATTTATTGTGCAATTAGTTAAATGCTTTGTTACTATTTCCGTGACACTTGTGGTCCTCCATACAGTTTAAGTTTTTGAAACAAAGACTTATTAAATGTAGAAGACTCAGGCTGTGTGGTCTGTGGTCACACCGAACACTTTTAGTAAGAGTCTTTCCCAAAGTGTTTCCTTTGTGTTGGTCTCAGATAGTTTCACCACGTCCTTCTGCATGTCAGCTCTCACAGCGAGACCACAGCGAGCAGCTCAACCAATCACAGGAGGGAAATCACACAGTAGTATTTGCATGGAGTCTATACAAAAGAGTTGCTCTCAGTAGTCAAACACATTCGTCGTTGAGCTGAGCGAAGAGACAAGAATGCCTGAACCAGCAAAGTCTGCGCCCAAGAAGGGCTCCAAGAAAGCGGTGACAAAGACCGCTGGAAAGGGAGGCAAGAAGAGGAGAAAGACCAGGAAGGAGAGCTACGCCATCTACGTGTACAAGGTGCTGAAGCAGGTCCACCCCGACACCGGCATCTCCTCCAAGGCCATGGGCATCATGAACTCCTTTGTGAGCGACATCTTCGAGCGCATCGCCGGTGAGGCCTCCCGTCTGGCTCACTACAACAAGCGCTCCACCATCACCTCCAGGGAGATCCAGACCGCCGTCCGCCTGCTGCTGCCCGGTGAGCTGGCCAAGCACGCCGTGTCTGAGGGAACAAAGGCTGTGACCAAGTACACCAGCTCCAAGTAAACTCATCCTGACATCTACAACCCAAAGGTCCTTTTTAGGACCACCCAATCTTATCAATAGGTGCAATATTCCTGCTTATAGGACTTATTCAAGACTTGCTATTGTAGTGCTACATTATTAATAATGCATCTTATGTTTCAAATAAACTGCATTAAATGATGTGTTACAATAAAATCAGTGATTGCCATCTACAATATTTCAGAGGCAATAATGCAAACATTTATCTTTCCCATAAAATAATACATATGCTGAGAAAAACATGGTCCCCAGAACACTTTGAAGCTTCAAAGGTGGCAGGGTCCATCAATAAGAATCAGAATTCCTTTATTAGTCCTGCAAACAGGGAAATTTGTGCATCACAGCAGCTAAAGGACAGTTCAATATAACAAACAATAATAATAAAAAATAAACAATATAATAAAAAGGTAAGAAATATAAATAGACTTGTATGTACATAATATATACAAATATAAACAGTGTATTATTAATAAATAATAAATATGAGTATGAAAACTAGAAGACTACTCCATAGAAAATGGCTGATGCCACCAGAGACTCATAGAAAGTCCTCAGGAGTGCCCCCTGCACCTGAGTTTCCTCAGCAGATGGAGTCTGCTCTGATCTTTCTTATAGGTTGAATAGAGTAAAACTGTGTGAAATGGCGTTTTTTAAGAGGTCTGTATGTTTCCGGGTAACTCGGCCATAAAGAGTTTATTTACCTTAGGTTTTAGCTGAGTTTGCTTTTTGTCATGAAATAAATCAGTGGATGCAGACAATGTGCTAACCACATAGTTGAGCTAAAAAGTCAAATTCAATGTAGCTTTATTGGAGGGAGCATTTCATGTTCTGCAGCCCTGTGGAGATCTTAAATTTCCTCAGCCGTCTGAGTTGATACAGGCGCTGCTTAGCCTTCTTCACCAGTGAGATGATATGGGTTGTCCATGTTAGGTCCTCAGAGATATGAACTCCGAGGTACCTATAGCTGGACACCTTCTCCTCTGGGGTCCCGTAGATCTGTAGTGGTGCATAATGGGACCTCTGCTTCTCCCTCCTGAAATCTACCACCATCTCCTTGGTCTTGGTGACGTTCAGGTCCAGGTTGTTGGTCTTGCACCATGATGTCAGCAACTCCACCTCTTCCAAGTAAGCCGTCTCCATGTTGTTGGAGATCAGGCCAATCACCACCGTGTCATCCACAAATTTCACAATAGTGTTGGTGCTGTGTGTGGCTGTACAATCATGGGTGTACAGGGAGTAGAGCAGGGGGCTCAGGACGCGGCCTTAGGGGGCGCCGGTGTTGAGGGTGTGGGTGCTGGAGCTGCAATTCCCGATCTTCACCACCTGTGGTCTGCCAGTCAGAAAGTTCAAGACCCAGGAGCAGAGTGAAGAGCTCAGCCCCAGATCCCAGAGCTTGGCGACCAATCTGAGGGGAACTATGGTGTTAAACGCCGAGCTGAAATCAATAAACAGCAAACGTGCGTAGTTCCCCTTGCCGATGTCCAGGTGGGAGAGGGTGGAGTGGAGGACATGTGAGATGGCCTCATCAGTACTCCTATTGGGACAATAGGCGAACTGAATGGGGTCCAATGATCCGGGTAGTGATGAGCTGATGAAAATTCTGAGTTGGAATTTCTTCTTTAAAATTACAGTGCCCCTTTAATATCGGATCCAATAATCAGTCGACCCATAGTATACGGTATACAATCACGTAAGTATAATTTTACTTTTACTTAAAAGGGACATGGGGCAGGATCAAAAAATAAGACTCAATAGTGACACGACGGCCGTTGCGGCCGTTAGGGTAACTGCAGCCATCAGCCAAGCCAGCACAGGAGCGTGCATGAACTCTTCACAGCAGTGCAGCTGATGCCTTATCCCCTACACACACATGAAGCAGTCGGGAAGCTGGTTTGCTGTGTGTAGCGACACACAAGCGCGGCGATTTACCGTTACGGTTGATGCAGTCTGAAAGGCACAGGCGAAAGCAAAGGCGGCATATCGGGGGACAGAGATATCGTCTCTGATACGGGATTGCTGTGTGTAAGCGGCTAATGTTGCTACACAGACACAAACAAACCGTTAGCCTGTGGCTACAGCCAGCCGCTAACGTCACCTCCCAGATAACAGGTTGGGCTTTCGGTCCCATATATAAAGGGACATATTTCTAACTATTCGGTTTCAGACTAAAGGACCGTGGTAATGCGCAGTCTGTACCTATTCAGTGTTACACAGCTCGTAATTTTGTTTCGACTCACGACATGACGCTGATAAACCCTTCTTTTTCTTCTGAGTATGACTTTTTAGTGGACTTTGTGTGGTGGTGGGTCGTTTGCTGGCCGTAGCAGACTCCATTACTACCCAAACACTAGTTTGGGTCCACCGCGCTCGTCTTCTTCCCGTATCCAAGTCGAAAGCCGTCGAGGACGCGTATTCAGCGTCATCTGACGTCACGTCCGCAGGACTGCGCGGGAAATTCGGGCCCGAATTGCAGTACATTATGCAGCACACAGCCTGTTCAAGGCAATGGAGAGATACGTGGGTGGGCTCATTCTTTTTGGTTTTGAATGCTTCATCACCCATTAGCATCAAAAAACTTAAAATGCATGTTTATTTTTTCACAAATCCTGCCCCATGTCCCTTTAAGTACATTTATAGCCAGAAAATGACTTCTGATACTTGAGTTCATTTATTTTCAGAATCATTTCATTCATATATTCAAACAACTGGTATCCAATAGACCCGATGACATGACGTCACTCTGGTCTCTTCTGGTTGACTTTCAGTTGATTTGCATTATGGAGATATGTGAAATCAGCAAACTTGTTTATTTCTGCTCTCATTTTCAGCTGTAACTTTAACATTTAAAGATTTATAGTTAAACACGATGGTCTGAACTTTCTGACGTCTCTGCACTGTTTGTTACTTTAGGTCTCAAACCTGAGGTTAGTGAAATTGTTTAATAATGACAAATGACAGCACCAGACACGCATTTTAGATTAATTAAATGTATACACTTTTAAATAACATATAATGAAAAGACATCATTAAGTTTTTGTAAAACAACAAGCATTGTTGTTGTTGCTATAGCAACAATAACAACGGCATTCTATAATAAGAATGCTTGGTGTTTTTATTGTTATCGCAACAACATGAAGAAGATCAAAGGAAGATCAAAGGCAAATGTATCAAAGACATATGAAATGTTATAAGTAGAAGAAATGACTTTATATTTGACATTTGTGCTCAGACTACAGTTTAGTTCAGACACATATCTCTTTGTCGCAATGGAACGTACACAGAATAACAAAAAAAAAGGTAGGAGAGGGAGAACAAGAAAGAAGGAAGATAGTTCACAGGATAAGAAAGTAGGAATAAACTTTAGGAGAGATCGTTCTCAGGCCAGGAGAAGACATAGAAGCCCGAGCATAGAAAACAAAGCGGCCCAGCAGAGGACAGAGCCGGAAGACATGGAAAACAACTCTGAGAAGGCTCGACCTCCAGCAGTTTTGTTTTCCCATTATGGACACTTGCTCCTCTGCGATGAACCTGAAGAGCAGACTGAAGTGCAGACTTCTCCCAGCATGTCCTCTCAAGACACATCGCAGGAGATGAATGAGTTGAAGAATCTGAAGTTAGAGGAGATCGAGGATCTGAAACCACAGCTCCAAGCGGTCTCTGAGACGCTGCACAACACTCAGACTGACCATGAGCGCCAGATTTCCAACATTCAGATCAAATTGGAGAAAGTGAAGGCCAAGAATGCAGGCCTTAAAAAGGAAGTGGAGGACATGAAATTAGAAGTCCATGCTGAAAAGCAGCTGCGTGCACTGGCTGAACACAACACTGGGACAACTACTCAAAGCCTGAAGGTGCAGCTCCTTGACATAGAAAGAGCAGAGCTTGAGGCTCGCACAAAAGCCGAACAACTCGAGGCCGATCTTGTATTTGAGAGGGCTCAAGTTCAGATGCTGGCCAAGAAAGAGGAAATGGCTGGGAAGATTGTAGAAAGATCCCAGGCTTCCCATCAAGCCCAGCTTCAGGAGCACAGAGAGGAGACCAGGAAGATCACATCTGCCCTTAAAAAGGCAGAGGATCTGCTGGAGACTAAGCACCTCTGCTGGCAGCAGGAGAAAACATCCCTGCTGGAGAAGATGGAGAAATCCAGAGCTCTCTATGAGGATCAGCTGGAAGAGCAGAAACACGAGAAAAGCACCCTCGTTGCTGCTCTGAGTAATGTCGAGCAGAAGCTGGAGAGTCATCAGGTGGAGTGGCAGCAGGAAAGGACGTCCCTCATTCAGGCCACAGAAGGCTTCAAGAAGACTGTGCAGGATATGCAACAGGAAACAAAGGAGGCTTTGGAAAGATCCCAGGCTTCCCATCAAGCCCAGCTTGAGGAGCACAGAGAGGAGACCAGGAAGATCACATCTGCCCTTAAAAAGGCAGAGGATCTGCTGGAGACTAAGCGCCTCTGCTGGCAGCAGGAGAAAACATCCCTGCTGGAGAAGATGGAGAAATCCAGAGCTCTCTATGAGGATCAGCTGGAAGAGCAGAAACACGAGAAAAGCACCCTCGTTGCTGCTTTGAGGAATGTTGAGCAGAAGCTGGAGAGTCATCAGGTGGAGTGGCAGGAGGAAAGGACATCCCTCATTCAGGCCACAGAAGGCTTCAAGAAGACTGTGCAGGATATGCAACAGGAAACAAAGGAGGCTTTGAAAAGATCCATCAGACATCAGGTGGAGTTGCAGACATCCCTCATGCAGTCCACAGACAGTACTGACAAGATGCTGCAGGAAAAGGAGCAGGAGCGGGAGGAGAAAGAAAGCTCCATGAAGTCCCAGGTGGAAGAGCTCGTGAGCAAGAAGAAAAAGAAGAAGAAATGGTATAGGAGGTTCTTCCAGTTCATATGTCCATGCTTATTTACCGAGAACGACGACTAAAAACTCTCCCTGAGCTACAACTGGTTTTCTCCGGGTGCTCCGGTTCACCAACTTTAATTGAAAAAGAAATTCTTCAATTTAAAAAAAAAGTTACATTAGTTCAGGCGTGTAAAACTGACCAATCACAAATATACAAGAACAAATGCGTGTACACACCCAGCCGTCCGAGGAGAGGGGATCTCTCTCTGAATTGCCTTTCCCGAGGTTTCTTCCTGTGTCCTTTCAAGTTTGTTCTGAGGTCCATGGGGAGTTTTTCCTCGTCTTCTTAGAGAGCTTGGGCTGGGTACCTGTTCCTGATTGGATCTGCAAGGCCCACTGTCACACTGGTTTTCTCCGGGTGCTCCGGTTAGCCAACTTTAATCGAAGAAATAATTCAATAATTCTTCAATTAAAAAAAAAAATAAAAATGTTGAATTAGTTCAGGCGTATAAAACTGACCTCGCTCCTCACAAATATACAAGAACAAATGCGTGTACACACCCAGCCGTCCGAGGAGAGGGGATCTCTCTCTGAATTGCCTTTCCCGAGGTTTCTTCCTGTGTCCTTTCAAGGTTGTTCTGAGGTTCATGGGGAGTTTTTCCTCGTCTTCTTAGAGAGCTTAGGCTGGGTACCTGTTCCTGATCTGGATCTGCAAGGCCCACTGTCACATTGGTTTTCTCCGGGTGCTCCGGTTAGCCAACTTTAATTGAAGAAATAATTCTTCAATTTAAAAAAAAAAGTTACATTAGTTCAGGCGTGTAAAACTGACCAATCACAAATATACAAGAACAAATGCATGTACACACCCAGCCGTCCGAGGAGAGGGGATCTCTCTCTGAATTGCCTTTCCCGAGGTTTCTTCCTGTGTCCTTTCAAGTTTGAGAGAAAGAAAGCTCCATGAAGTCCCAGGTGGAAGAGCTCGTGAGCAAGAAGAAAAAGAAGAAGAAATGGTATAGGAGGTTCTTCCAGTTCATATGTCCATGCTTATTTACCGAGAACGACGACTAAAAACTCTCCCTGAGCTACAACTGGTTTTCTCCGGGTGCTCCGGTTCACCAACTTTAATTGAAAAAGAAATTCTTCAATTTAAAAAAAAAGTTACATTAGTTCAGGCGTGTAAAACTGACCAATCACAAATATACAAGAACAAATGCGTGTACACACCCAGCCGTCCGAGGAGAGGGGATCTCTCTCTGAATTGCCTTTCCCGAGGTTTCTTCCTGTGTCCTTTCAAGTTTGTTCTGAGGTCCATGGGGAGTTTTTCCTCGTCTTCTTAGAGAGCTTGGGCTGGGTACCTGTTCCTGATTGGATCTGCAAGGCCCACTGTCACACTGGTTTTCTCCGGGTGCTCCGGTTAGCCAACTTTAATCGAAGAAATAATTCAATAATTCTTCAATTAAAAAAAAAATAAAAATGTTGAATTAGTTCAGGCGTATAAAACTGACCTCGCTCCTCACAAATATACAAGAACAAATGCGTGTACACACCCAGCCGTCCGAGGAGAGGGGATCTCTCTCTGAATTGCCTTTCCCGAGGTTTCTTCCTGTGTCCTTTCAAGGTTGTTCTGAGGTTCATGGGGAGTTTTTCCTCGTCTTCTTAGAGAGCTTGGGCTGGGTACCTGTTCCTGATCTGGATCTGCAAGGCCCACTGTCACATTGGTTTTCTCCGGGTGCTCCGGTTAGCCAACTTTAATTGAAGAAATAATTCTTCAATTTAAAAAAAAAAGTTACATTAGTTCAGGCGTGTAAAACTGACCAATCACAAATATACAAGAACAAATGCATGTACACACCCAGCCGTCCGAGGAGAGGGGATCTCTCTCTGAATTGCCTTTCCCGAGGTTTCTTCCTGTGTCCTTTCAAGTTTGTTCTGAGGTCCATGGGGAGTTTTTCCTCGTCTTCTTAGAGAGCTTGGGCTGGGTACCTGTTCCTGATTGGATCTGCAAGGCCCACTGTCACACTGGTTTTCTCTGGGTGCTCCGGTTAGCCAACTTTAATCGAAGAAATAATTCAATAATTCTTCAATTAAAAAAAAAAAAAAAATGTTGAATTAGTTCAGGCGTATAAAACTGACCTTGCTCCTCACAAATATACAAGAACAAGTGCGCGTACACACCCAGCAGTCCGAGGAGAGCATGAAAATCAGATCAAATAAAAAATTTGCCTTAAAAAATAATTTTTTAAAATAATGTCACGTTTGTCATTCAGCTGTTCTTCAGAATTTAAAGTTTGTTGTAAAGCTTTAACCACACACAGGTCATTTCACTGCAGAACTCGTGCTTTTACTTTGGATACTTCAAGTACCTTCAGCAGATTATACCTTTACTTAATTAAGAATGAATTGAATGCAGGACTTGTACCAAAGTGTTACATAGTTGTATGTATTTGTACATAAATGAAGGCTCTGAGTACTTCCTCCACCACTCATCTAATACTGACTATTGAAAAATGACATGTCATCATAAAAATCAATCATTTCTTTAAGATTTCAACAGTATTTGTCCTTTGCCACTAAAATGTTGAGCTTTTAAGGCTTTCTTATGTGTGCTGGTCATGTAACCATGGCAACTACAGGAGCCACACCACCCCACAGCGACGAAACGATAAGATAGCTAACCACTTAGAGGACTCTGAATCATACACCTTATAATACTAGTTATCAAATATCTTTAGATTTTAATCCATGTAGCTACATTTCTGTTGGTCCTAAAGCTCTGCATTCAGAGTCAAGTGAGCAAAAATAATTTCTGTTAAATAAAATAAAACGACAACAACATGAACAACTGTGTGTGTGTGAGTGTATGTGTGTGCACGCGTGCCTTGCTCTGTGACTGGCTGCAGCTGTGTCTCAGCTCTCTCAGGTGAGTGCAGGTGGAGCTTCCTGTCCTCTTCTCCTGGGAGTCTTGTGTGTCCGTCGCTGTCCGAGGTGCTGAACTGACACCAGCAGAGCTGCTACCTGCTGTCTCTGTCCAGGGAGATGAAGCTGTGCTGCTGCTGAGCTCCGAGGAGCAGCCACCTATTTACCTGCTGTGTATCTGTGATTGTCCACCCGTATGACACATATGGATGACTGGATAGATCTACTAATCTATGTAAAGCTGCAGTCATTGAACAACACTACACTTTGACTGTAGTATCATTCCTGTCCTCTATCTTTGAGTTCAGAAGAATCTGTTTTGCTGTAGTGGTTTTGTCCCTCTGACATGGCAGCTAGAAACTAACTGTGAAGTGAAGGAAAAGGAAATGCAAGAACTACAGAAATGGGAAAATAAAACAAGCAATTATAAAACTAGAATTTAATCATAAAGTCTTTTAGCTAAATTGTTGTCTCCATGAATTATCCCTCCCAAAGAACAGACAATACAGAAAATTAAATTTCAAGTAAACTTTAACTGGGGAACCACCAAGGAAGTCACAAAGTGGAAGCTTCTATACAAAAAACAATATGGCGATCTTGGTGTTACAAATTTTAGGGGAGTTTCATCCTCATCACAATACATAATGAGTATTTATTGTAGCAAGTCTAATCACAAAGATAAGCAACATTGTATTTAATTTTGTCATTGATGTTTTTATATTTCACTATTCGGGGGCTTCATCAACAACCCAAAGGCTCTTCTAAGAGCCACTGCTTCCTCTGAAAAGCTTCATTCCACATTGATTTGTTATAGTAACTGTATCAAATAAAAGTGCTCAGAATTCTGTCACTTATTCATTCAGGTATTTTGCTCTTGCACTGAACTGAGGTGTTTGATAATCAGGAAAGTGATTCTAACTGAAGAGACTGATAAATCCATTCCAGCGTGTTGTGCAGTGCGATTGCGGTTTTTCATAATCAGTTTAGGATTGTAATAAAATGGCTGTGTTCAGGCATGTGAATGAACAATATCTTACATTGATCGAGTTGCATATGGGAGTAGTTGTTTCAAGGAACAGTACCATCAATTAAGAGAAAGCCATGGATGAGACATTAACAATGAATATAAACTTGTAAGTGTAAGATGTGGGTTATCACCGAGTTCAATAGGAAGATAAGAGGAAGGGAGCGCTTCTAGTTTGAGGTGTGTGGCCCTTAAAAGGGCCTTTGGTTTGGATTGTGAGCAGAGACAGCTTAACCTCCGAAGCCGTACAGGGTGCGTCCCTGCCTCTTCAGCGCATACACCACATCCATGGCGGTCACGGTCTTTCTCTTGGCGTGCTCGGTGTAGGTGACGGCATCACGGATGACATTCTCCAGGAAAACCTTGAGCACACCGCGGGTCTCCTCGTAGATCAGACCGGAGATACGCTTGACTCCACCGCGGCGAGCCAGACGGCGGATAGCGGGCTTGGTGATTCCCTGGATGTTATCACGGAGGACTTTACGGTGACGCTTAGCGCCTCCTTTACCGAGTCCTTTACCTCCCTTGCCTCTTCCGCTCATCTTGTAGCTTGTAGTTTACTGCTTCAAGTGTGCTGCAAAGAGCCAGGCATGCGCAATATAAACCTTATCTGCGGACGTAATAGAGAAGACATGGCGCGAGCTTCACTGGGCGGTGCTTCAGTGGTCATTAGCAGCTGAAAGAAACCATTGTTCCTTTTTCATTATCTTTGAAAATTAATAATAGATTTTAAAAACAAACGATCGTAGATATGAACTGATGAACCTCTCGTTATGTGATGCTGTGTGGGGAGAACAACCTGAATCACTCCTCTGTCTCACATATGGTGAACTGTCCCCATGTGGTTGAGAGACTGGAACATTTTGTCCGTTTCTCCTCATGGATCATTTGCTAAGTTGATCTTTTATTTACTGTGGAAAGTTCTGCTCACAGAAAATCAAAACTCTTTGCTTTCTTTTCATTTGCCAACAAGATTGGTTTGTTTCCATCAAATCCGATCCGAAGTAAATGTGAGTGGCTCCAACATGTCTGTGTGGGGGGCCGGGATAAGAGCGAGGCACAATAAACATGCGCGGGGACATATTTTCACGCGACCCCTATTGTGTAACATAGAAATGTTATGTTTCCAGTAGGCTACGATAGGGGTAGAGAATAGTTTCACACTGATGGTTGTTATACATTCGGGACATTATCAGAGTTGAAAACGTTTCTTCAGGCAGGTGAGTATCCCTCTCGTAGAATGTGATGTATTGTTGTGGAAATACAGTATCGAAAGTCATTAAAATGAGCTCAAGTGGAGCAGTAAGTAACTGCACAATACTGCTGTAGTATTATTAATACATCACTGTACCTTGAATCAAAACTACGGGCACGATTGTGTAGGATAAAGACCTTTTATGAAGCAGTGTGTTGCTGATAAGAACCTTTGTTTCTGGATAGCAGGTTTACAAATTGCATTTCAAATCAGTTCAAGTTCAGGGGGAAACAGAAGCCGGTGCCTGGTAATCAGATCGAAGATTTCCTTTTTCAAATGGCTAGTGTAACAGATGCACACAGTATAACTCATTAAAGAACAGTTGATTTCATCACGATTTCCATGTTAAACAACAGTTAACACAACAGATCATCGTGGAATGAAGCTTTTCAGAGGAAGTGGTGGCTCTTAGAAGAGCCTTTGGGTTGTAGATGTCAGGATGAGTTTACTTGGAGCTGGTGTACTTGGTCACGGCCTTTGTTCCCTCAGACACGGCGTGCTTGGCCAGCTCACCGGGCAGCAGCAGGCGGACGGCGGTCTGGATCTCCCTGGAGGTGATGGTGGAGCGCTTGTTGTAGTGAGCCAGACGGGAGGCCTCACCGGCGATACGCTCGAAGATGTCGCTCACAAAGGAGTTCATGATGCCCATGGCCTTGGAGGAGATGCCGGTGTCGGGGTGGACCTGCTTCAGCACCTTGTACACGTAGATGGCGTAGCTCTCCTTCCTGGTCTTTCTCCTCTTCTTTCCGGTCTTGGTGGCTTTAGATACCGCTTTCTTAGAGCCCTTCTTGGGCGCTTTCACGGGATCAGGCATGGTTACTGCAGTTTCGAGATCAGCTCAGACGATCTTACTGCTGTGAACGCGGTATATATATGCGCCTGCTGCAAATGACACTGTCCCGTTGCTCACACAGGATTGGCTGGGTTGTGCTCCAGACTGAGCATGCGTCGCACAAGTTACCATCCCAAACCAGAAAGCGGGTCTGAGCAGATGTCTTTAATGTGGGACGTGTTTTTTGGCGCTTTATGTTAACAAAGGCGATGACTCTGATTTAGATCATTCAGACATCTGACTATTACGATCACAGACTATAAAATACTTCACAAAATAATAAATGAAAGAAAAAATGTGGGATAATCTGTTTCAGGAGTCTCCCTGGAGTGCTGCTTTATACCCTCCAGCTATAAACCCTTTGACTACAATAATTAACTCAGCCTTATTTTTATGGAATAGCATTTAAGTCAATATTGAATAAATACATATATACTTAGATAACACTTAGCAATCAATCTCTGTAGTATCAAAACTAAGGGCAGCACTTTTTAGTGCCGTACATTTATTTCTTCTACATTAATGGACCTCACATATTTCTCTTAATTGTTAAGTGATGCATTGTAGCGCGCTGCTCTTCACCATCAGAATCAGAATCAGAATCAGAATCAGAATACTTTTTTTTGTTTTTGTGCAAAGTAGAAATAGAAATATAGCATGAATGGAAACGAGAGATAAGGATATAAATAAAATAGTAAAGTAGACAATAAAATAAACTAATAAAATAGACAATCTCAAGTGTTCATCGTCGATATCAATGTATATGCATCTGCTCCTGGATATGTATCAACCCAATACATACGTGTGTGAGCAGCAAACAATGAGGACAGCGTTCAGGATCCTACAGGACCCCTCACACACTCTGTTCCCAGTGTTTGAGTGGCTCCCCTCAGGACGCCGGCTCCGCTGCCCGGGCTGCAGGACACAGAGGAGGGGAACAAGGTTTGTTCCCAGAACTGTTCAACTCCTCAACTCCCAACCATCCCTGCCCCGCTGCCTCCCTGCTCTGGACCCTGGACCCCCCCATCCCCCCATCCCCCCTTCCCCATCCTGCTAACGGACAATAATCTACACACATCCCCACTATATCTTTACATATTTATAGTATTTATACGGACATTCAATCTACCTCAGTACCAACTTGCACCTTATGTAGCTCCTGCTTATATTCCTTATTCTATTTATAACCTTTTATATTTTATACCTTTTTACATTTTTATATATATTTTTTTAATTTAATTTAATTTTTTTTATTTTAACTAGCTTACCGTTCTGTGTTTTGCTGTATATCTGTTAAATGTTGTATTGTGTACAAATGCTCCACTTGCCTTAACTTGAATTGCCCCCCGGGGACAAATAAAGTTTTTTGAATTTGAATTTGAATTTAAATACATTACAACTAATGCACAATGACCCACATTGATCATTTTCATGTTTTGTTGTCTTACTTGCATGCGGTTCACAGTCTCACTGTTGATATTTTCCCAGTTGTTAACACTAAACCGAATAGAGTTATATCACACATGATAAAAGTTAAACTGTGGAGGACTGGTTAACTGATGATGGGTAAGATCCCCCTGTGAACCCTCGGGACAACCTGAGACAGGCACAGCCACAGAAACTTGGCATGTTTGCCGTTGGAGGACCCACAATGTGCAACATAATATCTCATGTTCTTTCACGAGAACACGAGACTTGATTCAGAACAGTATAGATAAAATCCTGCAGAGCAGAATGATGCAGTATTGAGGAAGGCGTAGTGTGTGCTTTGACTTTCAGTGGTGCTTGTTTATTGATAACTGTGACTGGGGGGGACACGCTCTCCAACACATTTTCTTTATTGTCTGATGCCCCTGTAGGATGTTGAAAACACTGATAATGACTGGACCTGAGACAAAACAGCATGACACCTGAATGAGAATTATAGTTACATTTGATTAAGCTCAGCTAAGCTGAAGATCTAATGACAGACTGTGTTGCAGATTGATAGATAGAAGAATACAAACATATTAAAATAATAATTAAATATTAAGGTTTAAGTAAGAGGTTCAGTAAAGGTCATAAAAAACAGGTTAGGTCAGGTCAGGGTTTAAAAGAAACAGCACTGGTGTGTGACAGTGTTCAGGTGGTTTCTATAGGTGGTTGCTACATGGGAGTGGTTGTAAGGCACCTTGCCACTGTGCACTACCTCAGTAACCTCTGCGGGACAGAGGGCAGAGTCTCCCCTGAGTCCTCCAGCACTTCCTCCTCCACAGCCTGACTGTGTCTGCAGTCGGGTCAGCGTGGACGCCATCATGGAGCTGTTTGCCACAACCTGTTCTTTTGCAGCCACTGAAGCTGCCATCCTCTGAGCCTGCTAACACATGTGATATTCATGTAGTCCTCCTCTGCTGTCCTCTCTGTCCACACTGTCCTAAACCCCACTCAAGTCCTTCTGGTCTGCTGATGCATGTGTGACCAAACTGGACCGAGGCCTTACTGCACTGTGGATATGATAGATTGAACCACCCTTGAAATGACTAAACCTCGTTGAGACCTCCTTCACCTTCCATCACCAGATATTTCACTTCTGCAACAGCAGAAAAGTTGGAGATGTTCTTTAAGGAGACGTTGCCTCAAAGCTTGTAATAGTTGGCTTCCAAAGGTCACAATCGAGAGTTCGGATGACACCATGGTGATGACATCAGATCGACATCAGCTGAGCAGAGGTGGAGAGGGTCTCTGGGTGACCTGAGGACCTCTACTGGACCTTCATCGCCTCCAGCTGGGTCAAACAGACACACCAGCAGCCATAATTGAGACTGTTGTTACTCCAAACCGAGTCAACAGTTTCTCTAATATACACGTCCGGCCTCCAGGCAGGGCCTGTTACTTTGAAGTGACAACAGCTTCCTGTGAATCCTTCAGTTATCAGCTCCCTTTATTTTACCTTGACAGATAAATACATAAATATTTATTTTGTTTGTTTTTTTGTTCACAAGAAAGTAAAAACTAGCAGATATCTAAAGAAAACACGGACCAGTTTCTTCTCAAACAACTGTGACAAAATTATGGTTTATAAGGTAAATTTCTTTATGCAGGTGATCAGCTGGGGAAGTTTCATGGTGACATAGTTCAGTATTTGACCCTATGCACCTGCACTGTCTCACTTTAAAAATGGCCTCCTAGAATGTATAGGTTCACAGTCTGGTATATTTACACAAGAAAAAGTCGACTACTGGATAGAGACAGCTGTTAGCAGCTCTGTTGATATCAGTTCAGCATCTCCGACAGCAGAGATGCTGACACACAATATTCCCTAAAAGTCGGCACCTGGAACACTTGTGGAATCCAGTTCCGTAATTTCAGGAAAGAAAAAATAAAATATCTGTTTGAGAAGGACTTCGACATCATGTACATCTCAGTGATTGTGCAAAAAGTGTAATTTCCATAGGCAATACTAAGGCTGATGGTGTTGGCATATTTTAAGAGATATCATCCCTGGCAGACTTCTTTTACTGGATTGTTTTTTATCACAGTGAAAAATATCATTATTATGCTTCATACTGCTCCAGATAAATGTAAGAAGTGTCAATTATTAAAAAGACTTGAAGAATGAACTATGATAGGTTCTGGTTTTATTTTATGTAGAGATTTCAATACAATAACTCAAGAAATTGTTCAAACTGAGTCCTGAGGTTAAACTATCGAAAGATGCAAAGCAAATTGATGTTTGTTGAGTCATTTGCCCCTTTGGAAGCGAGTTTACTAGGTTTGATTCAAAATTCCACAAATATATGTCCTCCAATTATAAAGTTTTGAATTGATTTTTTCTGACTGTTTGTTGGTTAAAACAATACACAGTAATTAGAAAGATAACGATTTGATGACTGAATGTAAAATATATAAACTGATCCAATTGAACATTCTAGTTAAATCTGACACTAAATCATGGGAAATACTAAAATACAGAATTAAATAGAACTTAAAATATGAAAGCAAAGAATTAGACAAATTCAAGAATGCAGAGTAAGATGCACTAATGAATTCATTTAAGTAAAACAGATTAAAGATCAACTAGGCTACAGGTGTAAAACAGTTAAACATTAAGACACAAAGACACTCAATTATGTGTTAATTTAAAATATATATATACACACACACATCAGAAATAGATATGAGAAAATATTGGACCGGTTTTCACATTTACAAAAATTGGGTAACTGGACATGTTTTTAGTTTCTTGAAGGCGTTTCACCTCAACAACAGTGCAACAGGAGGAGGATCAAAACGGTAGATCCTCTGCCTTTTTTCTGCAACTCAGGAGTAGGCCTAGTAAAAGTAAAACATCGCACCTATTTTTAAATAACCGGTAGGTGAAAGTTGATGTAGAAGTTGTGAAGTAGGCTAAAATATTGAGCAAGCATTGAGTTTCTCTCTCGTACAAAATTTGGAAATCAGCTCTTTAAATAAAGAAAGTGTGTGGCCCTTAAAAGGACCTTTGTTGTTGTAGATCTGATGAATTATCGGTTTAACCTCCGAAGCCGTACAGGGTGCGTCCCTGCCTCTTCAGCGCATACACCACATCCATGGCGGTCACGGTCTTTCTCTTGGCGTGCTCGGTGTAGGTGACGGCATCACGGATGACGTTCTCCAGGAAAACCTTGAGCACACCGCGGGTCTCCTCGTAGATCAGACCGGAGATACGCTTGACTCCACCGCGGCGAGCCAGACGGCGGATAGCGGGCTTGGTGATTCCCTGGATGTTATCACGGAGGACTTTACGGTGACGCTTGGCGCCTCCTTTACCGAGTCCTTTACCTCCTTTGCCTCTTCCGCTCATTGTCGCTGGTCAGAGTAAAGATACTGAAAATTTCCCAAGTCGAGTCGAGAGCGAGCGAGCGAGCGAGCGAGCGAGAGTTCTTGAGCCTGGTGGGGCAGCTCAGGGCGTCCGCCCTTTTCTACCCATTGTAGTGGGTGGAGCTTGGTGAGCGGCAAGAGGTGGGAGGAGCAGGACTCTGGAGGAAGGAGGACGTAAGTGAACCAAGGCAGGGGAGAGAGAGAGAGAGAGAGAGAGAGAGAGAGAGAGCAGGAGAGAGAGCGAGAGCGAGAGAGACAGAGAGAATAAAAGAAAATAAACAAAATAAAATAAAGTGCTCATGTGTATTTAGTGCAGGCTTGTGTGTATTTGTGTCTTAAGTGATCTATTTGTGTTCTATTCATATGTTCATGTGTCCGTGTGAGTGTTTGGTGGTCTGTGTTGTGTGTTTTTGTGTTGAGTTACTTGGCCATAGAAGAGGGGGGATCAGGGGATGGGGAGGGGGGGCTTCAGCTGGAGGATGAATGACAGGGGGGTGTTGACAATTTGTTTGGCTTCTTGGATGGTTCTCTGGAGGGCAGGGTTGTTTATTGCTGTACTTAAATATCTTCGGGCTATTGCTTGGTGTCTCTGTCTGATGGTCTGGATGCCGGTTATTCTGTGAATGTAGTGATTGCTGATATAGTTTGGGAGACGGTGAGCCAGTTTTAGTGCTTTATTTTGTATTACTTGGAGACGTTGTATCTGGTTGTCGGTGAGGGTGATCCAAGCGGGGACGGAGTATTCAAACAGGGGTCGGATGTAGGCTAGATAGACTTTGATTATTGTTGAGGGTGATGCGCCATGCTTTCCACAGAGGGCTTTGAGATGGTTCAGTCTGATGTTTCCTTTTTGTTCCAGTTTTGTGATGAATTTGGTCCAGGTCATGTTGCTTTGAAAGGTTACTCCGAGGAAGGTTGCTTCGTTGCTGATGCTGATTTGTTGATTGAATAATGAGAGATTAATGTTGTTGCGCTGTAGGTGTTGATTTTTGGTGAAGATGACACATTGGGTTTTGACGGGGTTGAGTTTGATGTGCCACATGCTTGACCAGGTTTCTATTTCTGTTATGCAATGTTGGAGTTTATTAGCTGCTAGTTGTGGAGATTTTGAGCTGGACCAGTAGCAGAGATCGTCGGCAAACTGTGAAACTTTGGCTATGGTGGCTGCGGGGTAGTAGATGTCTGAGGTATAGATGAGAAATAGAAGTGGACTGAGAACTGCGCCTTGTGGTACTCCTGCTTGGGGGGTGAATGGTGTTGAGATGGCTGAGTTGACTTTGACCTTGATGTAGCAGTTGTTGAGGAAGCTGGAGATGATGGATTGGGTGGGTTTGGGGAGTTTGAGGTTGGTGTCCAGTAATCTGTATATGAGACCGTTATGCCATACTTTATCAAATGCTTTTTCAATGTCGAAGAATATTGCTAGGGTGATTTGTTTCTTATTGAAGTTTCTGTAGATGTCTTCGGATAAACGGAGGATGTTGTCTGTTGTTGCTCTGCCTTTTCTGAAACCTGCTTGATGGATACCGATGAGACCTATTGATTCGATGTGATTACTGAGTCGGGGGGTGATGATTCTTTCAAAAAGTTTTCCGATGTGGCTGAGGAGGCTAATGGGGCGGTAGCTGGTGACGTTGTGGGTCTTTGCCGGGTTTGTGGATCATGGTGACGAGTGCAGTCTTCCAGGGTGAAGGGAAGTGGCCAGTGGTGAGGCATGTGGTGTAGAGCTGCCCAAGGTGCTGGAGGTAGGTGACTGGTGCTTGTTTGATAAGTATGGTGTGGATGGTGTCTTCTCCCGGTGCTTTATTTTTCATCTTTTTTAGGTGCAGTTGTATTTATTTGGTGGTGACAGGCCTTGTGAGGGGGTGGTGCTCTGTGGGGGGGTCGATTCTATTTGTCTGTGATGATTTGTGTTTTGTGATTTCCTTGTCCACCAGGTCTTTCCATGTGTTGTCAAAGTGAGTGTGTGAAAAGTTAGCCCTCTTTTCCCCCAACTCGCCTGACATTTTCTGCACCATTTAAATGGACTACTGTTTATTACATGCACGCACGCACACACACACTTACACGCATACACACACGGAGCTTCGGGCATTTGTAATTACACGCGGCGCCGGCAACCGCGGCGTAATTCATTCATGCGCAATCACTATTTTACACATCTTTCAGTTACTCACCAAACTTCTGCCAACATCATAGCGGACGACGCGGTACCCGTCGATTCGGCTCCATAACTCATTTCATTCCGTTTGTCCATACATCATGCACGCAAACACCAACAGTACATTGATAACTTTCACTTTCACTTCCTGGTCCCGCATCACTTTGCTTCCCCAAGGAACACGAGTCCCCCGACGATGACGAATTTATTCCCGGTTTGGGACAGGGGAAAGGGTTGCTTTGAGTGGGGGAAGCTATGGGTACATTACAAAATGTTTAACTATAAAGAGATGTAAATATTATTTAATCATATTCATTAATAATAATAATAATAATAATTAATATATTAATATTATTATTATTAGTATTGGAACAGCTGTGGGTGATGGGTAAAATATCCATTGAATGTCTGTACCTACAAAATACCTTGTCACGTTGGTTTCTTCCAAGTAGAGGAACTGAAGGGCTATTTAAACCCAGGGTTTTCTGCCTCAGGGTGTGGGAGTCTGGAGAGAGCAACTTGCCGAGAGGTTGTATTGAGAGAGAGAGAATTGAGTCAGTGCCTTTAACGTTGAGGAACCGGTGGGTTCATGTTTTTTTGTTTGTTTGTTTGTTTTGTTTTTGAAGTTTTCTTTTGTTGCCATTGGACTGGAACACCTATTTTTTTTGTTTTGCACTGTAAATAAATCTGCACTTTTCACCCTCATCCACGTTTGCCATTGCTGCGTTTTTCACCTCATCACCACCAAACCTCAGTGTGTCTTGTCGCCACCATCCTGTGTGGACGTGGGCTGCAAAGTCCATTCTTCACAGTTGGTGTCAGAAGTGGGATCGTGGCGCCCTCAAGGACACTGAGAAAGAGGCCAGGAAGACAGGGAGAAGTACGGCAAGCGATGTCGTACGGACAGCTGGCCCAGGAGGACCTGCAGGAGCAGGAGGAAGAAGGAGCCCGAGGAGGGGAGCCAGGGGTTGACACTGGTGGGACACTAGACCTCGCAGATCTGTATAACATCATACAGCAGTCCCTGCAGACCCAGGAACGTGAGTCATTCAAGCAGGAGCAGAGGTGGCGAAATGTGCAAGTGCAGCTCAACAGCTTTCGAGATGAGCTGGAGCAGAGAGGTGTCGGAGGTGGAGTGCAACCACCAGCAGCGCCGCCAGCAGCCCTACAGGCACCAGCAGCGCCGCCAGCAGCCCTGTGGATGCCTGCAGCTCCACCCGCAGATCCGCAGCTGCCTGCTGCACCACCAGTGGTGGCGTCTCCAGCGACGTGGACCAGAGCAGCCGTGCCAAGGCTGGAGGAAGGGGACGATGTGGAGCAGTATCTGACCACCTTTGAGCGACTGGCTACAGCCTACAGGTGGCCCCAAGCTGACTGGGCTATTTTCCTTGTGCCATATCTGACCGGTAGGGCACGGGCTGCGTATGTAGCCATGGATCCGTACGACGCAGTGGAGTACAGCAAGGTGAAAGATGCCATACTAGCAAAGTATGAGATAAGTGCAGAGGTGTACCGGCAAAGGTTTCGAGAACCAAACCTGCAACCGGGGGAGACGCCGAGGGAGTTCTACAACAGGCTGAAGGACTTATACCACAAGTGGATTAGGCCAGCCGAAAAGACCGTTGAGGAGATTGGGGAGCTCCTCATTTTGGAGCAGTTCCTGCACTCGCTGTCTCCAGAGGTGAGGGTGTGGGTCAAGGAGCATGACCCACAGACTGGACACAACGCCGCAGAACTTGTTGACTCTTTCATGGCTGCTCGCCGTGGAACAAAAGACTTCCGCCAGCAAGGCTCCAGCAGACCGATGATTAAGGGTAAGTCTGTGGGGTATGGGAGTGGAGTTGGTCCTAGGTATAGCGAGCAGAGCAGGGGTCCAAGCACCAGATATTACCCACCACAGCACAACCCTCACGCCAGACCTACAAGCCCACCTATAACCAGAACCCCCATGAGCAAAGACAGCTTTGTTTGTCACTTTTGTGGTAAGCCAGGACACCTCATCAGAGAATGCCCAGTTAAGAGAGCAAGAAGTGCTAACATGTGCTCAGGTCCTGGGACTAGAAAAGAACCCTCATATGTCGGCAAGGTACAGACCATAGAGGTAACAGTGAACGGCAGGCCAGCAAGGGCTCTTCTTGACACTGGCAGCACCCAGACTCTCGTGCAACCCCACCTGGTGGATCAGCCCGAAACGCTGACAGGGGAACGCCTCAGAGTGTGCTGTGTCAACGGAGATGAGCATGAGTACCCTATAGCTGAGATTTGTCTTGAGGTACAAGAGCAGACATACAAGCTTAAAGCGGGCATTGTCAGAGGGTTGAGCCATCCAGTTGTCTTGGGTCAGGATGTGCTCATACTGCCAGAACTGGTGCAGTCTACTCTGCCAGTGAGTATGGTTGCTACCAGGTCTCAGACAAAGACAGAGACCCAGAGGCTGTTAGAGATGATGCCATACAGCCAAGAGGAGATCAGTTCTCAGGAGAAATGTAAGGCTGTAAAGACCCGTCAGCAGCGCAGACGAGAAAAGCTGTTGGGCACAGTTCGAGTTATGGCGGACTCAGAGCCAGAACCTCTGCCCGTTGTGAGGGAAGATATCTGGGAAATTCCCCATGATTTAAAAGAGCTGCAGAGGCAAGATGAGTCCCTAAAAGAACTCTTCAGTAAGGCTACAGAGGTTGAAGGGGTGAGCACAGGTCAGGCAAAAGCTCTTTCAGGAGAATTCTACTTTGTGCAACAGGGCCTGCTATATCACCAGCCTGAAGGGAGCAGCACTGAGCAGCTAGTAGTTCCCTGTAGCCTAAGACCAAAGATCCTGAGCTTAGGTCATGACATTCCCTGGGCAGGGCATTTGGGTAGTGTAAAAACACTCCAGAGAATAGCTGGCAAATTCTTCTGGCCGAGCATGTATACTGATGTACACCGACACTGCAAAACCTGCCCCACATGTCAACTCACAAGCAAACACAAAGTCAAGCCTTTTCCACTACAGCCTCTCCCAGTTATTGATGTGCCATTCACTAGGATAGGGATGGACATTGTTGGCCCCCTAGAGTGCACACAGGCAGGCTACAAATATATACTGGTAATTTGTGATTACGCCACCCGCTACCCTGAAGCTTTTCCCCTCCGAAAGGTCACGGCTAGAACCATTGCCCCCGTACTTTTGCAGTTATTCTCCAGGGTAGGGATTCCCCAGGAGATTCTAACTGATCAGGGAACAGCGTTTCTGTCAAACACCATGAAGCAGGTGTATGGGTTGTTGGGGATTAAGGGTATTAGGACCACTCCTTACCACCCCCAGACTGACGGACTGGTAGAAAGATATAACCAGACACTGAAGGGCATGCTGAGGAGGTTTGTGGCTGCCAACGGCAAAGACTGGGACCGCTGGCTCCCCTACCTCATGTTCGCCTACCGGGAGGTTCCCCAAGCCTCAACAGGGTTCTCACCATTCGAACTCCTGTTTGGCAGACAGGTGAGAGGCCCTCTGGATCTCCTCAGAGATGCCTGGGAGTCACCAAAGCCCACCACCACCAACATCCTCACCTATGTCATCACCATGAGGGAGAAGATGGAAGAGATGACCAACCTGGTAAAGGACAACCTTCAGCAGGCACAAAAGACCCAGACCAGCTGGTATGACCAGAGAGCAAGGCAGCGAACCTTCCAGCCAGGCCAGAAAGTTCTTCTACTCCTGCCTACGGAGGAGAACAAGCTGTTGGCCAAGTGGCAGGGACCTTACAGCATCAGCAGGAAGCTGGGGCCCACCACCTACGAGCTGGAAATGCCAGAGAGGAGAAAGCAGCGGCAGGTATTTCACATTAACCTGCTGAAAGAGTGGCACGAGAGAGAGGTGCCACTGAGTCAACAGCTGCTGGTACAAGCAGTGAAGGAGGAGGAAGACACTCCGGAGCAGTTCTTCCCTACCGACCATCCAGCAGGAGAGATCGACATCACACATCTCACCCCACAACAGCAGCAGGAGTTGCGAGCTGTCATCCCTGACGGCCTGTTCAGTGACCAGCCCGGAGCCACCTCCATGGCCGAGCACAACGTCCTGCTGAAAGACACCACACCACTCCGGCAGCGGATGTACAGAGTTCCGGAGCGAATGTTGCCTGCCCTCCAGGAGGAGCTGCAGGTGATGCAAAGACTTGGCGTGATTGAGAGGTCAGAGAGCGCCTGGAGCAGCCCTGTGGTCCTTGTTCCAAAGAAGGATGGCGGCATGCGTTTCTGCATTGACTTCCGCCAGGTAAATGCTCAATCACACTTTGATGCATATCCCATGCCTAGGCTGGAAGATCTAATCGAGCGCCTTGGAAAGGCGCACTTCATTTCCACTTTGGACCTGTGTAAGGGCTACTGGCAGGTGCCAATGGCTAAGGAGGCCAGGCCCTACACAGCCTTCAGGACGCCCCAGGGACTGTTCCAGTTTAAAGTTATGCCGTTTGGCCTGCAGGGAGCGCCAGCCACCTTCCAGCGGTTGATGGATCGTGTGCTGGATGGGACTGGTGCTTTCGCAGGCGCATACCTGGACGACATAGTAATCTTCAGTGCCACCTGGGACGAGCACCTTGGGCATCTTGCTGAGGTGCTACGGCGCATACATCAGGCAGGACTGACTGCCCAGCCCAAGAAATGCGCTTTGGCCCAGCAGGAAGTGCGGTACCTGGGACATATCCTAGGACGTGGTGTAATCAGACCCCAGAAAGACAAAATTGAGGCTATCCGGGACTGCCTGCAGCCCCAGACCAAGAAGGATATTCGGTCCTTCTTGGGGCTTGCGGGGTGGTACAGGCGGTTTGTGCCAAACTTTGCGAGCAGAGCAGCACCCCTCACTGACCTGACCAGAAAGTCTGGTACGGTGAAGGTCAGGTGGGAGGAGCAGCATGAGAAAGCTTTCATGGATTTAAAGGAGGCTCTGTGCAACGGCCCTGTGCTGCAGAGCCCGGACTTTACCCAGCCCTGGACTGTACAGACTGATGCTTCTGGAGTTGGTCTGGGAGCAGTACTACTCCAGGGTGAGGGAGAGCAGCAACGACCAGTGGCTTACATAAGCCGCAAGCTGTTTCCCCGGGAGACCCGGTATTCCGCCGTCGAGCTGGAGTGCCTGGCCGTAAAGTGGGCACTGGACACTTTCAGGTACTACCTTTTAGGTAGAGACTTTGTTCTGGAGACGGACCACCGAGCCTTGAAATGGCTGGGCAAAATGAAGGACACTAATGCTCGCATTACCCGTTGGTTTTTGGCTCTGCAGCCCTTCAGATTTGAGGTGCAGTATAGAGCGGGAAAGCAGAACATGGTGGCGGATTTTCTGTCTCGCCACCCCAGTGGCGAGCCTCCAGAGGAGGAGGGAAGTGTGAAAAGTTAGCCCTCTTTTCCCCCAACTCGCCTGACATTTTCTGCACCATTTAAATGGACTACTGTTTATTACATGCACGCACGCACACACACACTTACACGCATACACACACGGAGCTTCGGGCATTTGTAATTACACGCGGCGCCGGCAACCGCGGCGTAATTCATTCATGCGCAATCACTACTTTACACATCTTTCAGTTACTCACCAAACTTCTGCCAACATCAGAGCGGACGACGCGGTACCCGTCGATTCGGCTCCATAACTCATTTCATTCCGTTTGTCCATACATCATGCACGCAAACACCAACAGTACATTGATAACTTTCACTTTCACTTCCTGGTCCCGCATCACTTTGCTTCCCCAAGGAACACGAGTCCCCCGACGATGACGAATTTATTCCCGGTTTGGGACAGGGGAAAGGGTTGCTTTGAGTGGGGGAAGCTATGGGTACATTACAAAATGTTTAACTATAAAGAGATGTAAATATTATTTAATCATATTCATTAATAATAATAATAATAATAATTAATATATTAATATTATTATTATTAGTATTGGAACAGCTGTGGGTGATGGGTAAAATATCCATTGAATGTCTGTACCTACAAAATACCTTGTCACGTTGGTTTCTTCCAATTAGAGGAACTGAAGGGCTATTTAAACCCAGGGTTTTCTGCCTCAGGGTGTGGGAGTCTGGAGAGAGCAACTTGCCGAGAGGTTGTATTGAGAGAGAGAGAATTGAGTCAGTGCCTTTAACGTTGAGGAACCGGTGGGTTCATGTTTTTTTGTTTGTTTGTTTGTTTTGTTTTTGAAGTTTTCTTTTGTTGCCATTGGACTGGAACACCTATTTTTTTTTGTTTTGCACTGTAAATAAATCTGCACTTTTCACCCTCATCCACGTTTGCCATTGCTGCGTTTTTCACCTCATCACCACCAAACCTCAGTTTGTCTTGTCGCCACCATCCTGTGTGGACGTGGGCTGCAAAGTCCATTCTTCACAGAGTGTCGTTGGGGCATGAGTGGATATTTTCGAGATGGTCACGGAAGAGTGTGGCCTTTTCTTTGTTGTCTGTAATGATTGTGCCAGAGGATTTGAGTGGGGGGGTGGTGTTGGTTTGTGGATCTCCGTTTATGCTCTTGATTTTCTGCCAGAAGGTTCGGGGGTTTGTGTCGTGGTCCAGTTTCTTGTAAAAGGTTTTCCAGGTGTTTTGTTTGTGGAGGCTGAGTTGTAATTTGCTAGTGGTTTGGAGTCTGTTTATTTCTCTTTTGGTTTGAGGTGATCGGGACCGGATGTAATTTCATCGTAGTTTTCTCTTCTGTTTGATGAGTTGGAGGATGTGGTGGGGGAGTGACTGTGTTGGAGTTTTGTTGGTGTTTTTGGGTATCGTTTCCTCTCTGGCTTGGGTGAGTATTTGACTTAGCAGGATTGCTTGGTGGTCCAGATCGTCGGGGGTGGTGTTGGGATTGATGGGGGTGTGTTTTAGTTTTCCTTCGATGTGTTTTCTGTAGATTTCCCAGTCTGCTTTTCTGTAGTTGTATTTATTGTTTGGGGTGGCTTGTAGGTGGAAGGAGAAAGTGATGAGGACAGGTAGGTGGTCACTGCTGAGATGGTTTGTGGTGGAAACTGGAGAAGTTTTGAGGCCAGGTCGGGGGTGCAGAGAATCAGGTCCTGGATGTCCGAGTTGCCTGTTGCAGGGGAGATGTAGGTGGGTTCGTTGGTGTTGATTACTGATAAGTTGGTGTTGTTTAGAATCTGTTTGAGTGCATTTCCATTTGTGTTTGTTATATTGCAGTAGAAGTCGGTGTGTTTTGCATTGAAGTCTCGCATGATGAGGGTGTGGTCAGAGGTGGTGGTGGCTTGAAACAGTTCTGCTGAAGGTCTTGTTCCAGGGGGGCAGTAGATACTGATGATTGTGATGAGATGGTGCAGGTGATTTTTCATTGTTATTGTGACATATTCATTTCTGTTGAGTTGTTGTGATGAGAGACCATAATCCATTTCACTGTATTCGATGTTTTTCCTGATTAAAGTTGCTACTCCTCCTCCTTGTCTAGACTGTCTTTCTTTCCTGATGATGTTGTATCCGGGGATTTTGATGCGTGATTTGTTTGTTAAAAATGTTTCATTTATTGATGCTGCAGAGATATTCTTTTCATTTAGCAGTTGGATTAATTCCTCTTTCTTTCCTCTTATCCCTCTGATGTTTGTATGGAGAAAAGTACTGATGGCCATTATGAAAAAAATTTAACAGACAGAAGGCAAAAAGGCAGGTGTGTTATGTGTGGTTTGGGGTAAGGATTTTCATGAAATGTAGTTTGTGTGTTTTCTAATGCTTTTGATGACTTCTTCGATGCTGGTGTCGTCCATGGCCAGCTTCCTGAGGTCGTCGCGGAGGTGGGTGAGTTGGGTGTTTTTATTGGGTGGCAGGCTGGTGGGGTTGGTGGTTGGGGGTTTTGCAGGGGGTGGTGGCTTTCGGGAGGGAGGAGTCATGTATGACAGGTAGATGGGGCAGTTCTTGGAGGCAGCAGAATGTTCACCAGCACAGTTGACGCACTTGGCTTCACGTTTGTCTTTATTGCAGGTTTTGTGGTGGTGGTTTTCGCCGCATCTCAGGCATACAACAGGGTTTTTGCAATTTGTGGATATGTGGTTAAACTGTTGGCATTTGTAGCACTGGCGGATGGTAGGTGGGGGCCGGGCCTTCTCCACTCTGTACTGAATCAGATCCATGTAGAAACCCTCGTGGAGAAGGCCGGCAGCTTGGTCAGGGTTTGTCAGGTGAATTTTGAGAATTCAGACATTCATATCTGACAGTCAGTTGAGACAGACGTCAGTTGATTAACAGACGGACAGCCAGTCTCGCACAGAGCCAGATACCTCCGACGACAGACGCAGCACTGCATTCCTCCATGAGCCATCGCCAGCAGAGCCTGACTGCTCTCATCCACGGACCTATATAAATCAAGGTAGAGGCGCTAGTGATGACCAAGGCACTTTCTCTCTCTTTTTAAAATCTCATTGGTGTCACTAAGCACTTGAAACTCACACTTCACTTCCATTGTGTCTCACTGTATAAATACCCCTCTTAAGCGCAGGACCCACATACCCCCCTCCCCCAGTTTTCTGCCACCTACTCCGACATTGTCAGCACAAACATGCATAAATACCCAACTATTAACACCCTCTCAAGAAAAAGAGCAAGAAGGGAATCAACAGAAAACCAACACGTCACACCAGTGGTCATGGAAAATTACAGAACCCCGGACAGCTCCTTCACAACCAATCAAGCCATTGTCAAAGAAATCCAAAAACACAAACCCAACTCCATAAACTGGTTCATATGAGAAACGGTAACCTCCTCATCTTCCCTAAGGACATCCCCTCCCTGAACAACCTTCTCACACCATGGCCGGAGGGAGCATTCAACGGTGCACACTTCACTTGCAGACTAGCACGAAAACAAGGTTCCACCCCTCCTTCTGACTCCTCTGTGAAACTCCTGGTCATCAAAGGCATCGACATCAACGTCAGGGAAACACGAGTCAAAGAACAACTGGGAAACCAAGGCATCCCCATCAACCGAATACACAGAATCATCAGCAGAACCACCCAGCAACCAACCACATTTCTCAATAACTTCCAAGCGAGCGAGCGAGAGTTCTTGAGCCTGGTGGGGCAGCTCAGGGCGTCCGCCCTTTTCTACCCATTGTTGTGGGTGGAGCTTGGTGAGCGGCAAGAGGTGGGAGGAGCAGGACTCTGGAGGAAGGAGGACGTAAGTGAACCAAGGCAGGAGAGAGAGAGAGAGAGAGAGAGAGAGAGAGAGAGAGAGAGAGAGAGAGAGAGAGAACAGGAGAGAGAGAGAGAGAGAGAGAGCAGGAGAGAGAGCGAGAGCGAGAGAGACAGAGAGAATAAAAGAAAATAAACAAAATAAAATAAAGTGCTCATGTGTATTTAGTGCAGGCTTGTGTGTATTTGTGTCTTAAGTGATCTATTTGTGTTCTATTCATATGTTCATGTATCCGTGTGAGTGTTTGGTGGTCTGTGTTGTGTGTTTTTGTGTTGAGTTACTTGGCCATAGAAGAGGGGGGATCAGGGGATGGGGAGGGGGGGCTTCAGCTGGAGGATGAATGACAGGGGGGTGTTGACAATTTGTTTGGCTTCTTGGATGGTTCTCTGGAGGGCAGGGTTGTTTATTGCTGTACTTAAATATCTTCGGGCTATTGCTTGGTGCCTCTGTCTGATGGTCTGGATGCCAGTTATTCTGTGAATGTAGTGGTTGCTGATATAGTTTGGGAGACGGTGAGCCAGTTTTAGTGCTTTATTTTGTATTACTTGGAGACGTTGTATCTGGTTGTCGGTGAGGGTGATCCAGGCGGGGACGGAGTATTCGAACAGGGGTCGGATGTAGGCTAGATAGACTTTGATTATTGTTGAGGGTGATGCGCCATGTTTTCCACAGAGGGCTTTGAGATGGTTCAGTCTGATGTTTCCTTTTTGTTCCAGTTTTGTGATGAATTTGGTCCAGGTCATGTTGCTTTGAAAGGTTACTCCAAAGGAAGGTTGCTTCGTTGCTGATGCTGATTTGTTGATTGAATAATGAGAGATTAATGTTATTGCGCTGTAGGTGTTGATTTTTGGTGAAGATGACACATTGGGTTTTGACGGGGTTGAGTTTGATACGCCACATGCTTGACCAGGTTTCTATTTCTGTTATGCAATGTTGGAGTTTATTAGCTGCTAGTTGTGGAGATTTTGAGCTGGACCAGTAGCAAAGATCGTCGGCAAACTGAGAAACTTTGGCTATGGTGGCTGGGGGGTAGTAGATGTCTGAGGTATAGATGAGAAATAGAAGTGGACTGAGAACTGCGCCTTGTGGTACTCCTGCTTGGGGGGTGAATGGTGTTGAGATGGCTGAGTTGACTTTGACCTTGATGTGACGGTTGTTGAGGAAGCTGGAGATGATGGATTGGGTGGGTTTGGGGAGTTTGAGGTTGGTGTCCAGTAATCTGTATATGAGACCGTTATGCCATACTTTATCAAATGCTTTTTCAATGTCGAAGAATATTGCTAGGGTGATTTGTTTCTTATTGAAGTTTCTGTAGATGTCTTCGGATAAACGGAGGATGTTGTCTGTTGTTGCTCTGCCTTTTCTGAAACCTGCTTGATGGATACCGATGAGACCTATTGATTCGATGTGATTACTGAGTCGGGAGGTGATGATTCTTTCAAAAAGTTTTCCGATGTGGCTGAGGAGGCTAATGGGGCGGTAGCTGGTGACGTTGTGGGGGTCTTTGCCGGGTTTGTGGATCATGGTGACAAGTGCGGTCTTCCAGGGTGAAGGGAAGTGGCCAGTGGTGAGGCATGTGGTGTAGAGCTGTCCAAGGTGCTGAAGGTAGGTGACTGGTGCTTGTTTGATAAGTATGGTGTGGATGGTGTCTTCTCCCGGTGCTTTATTTTTCATCTTTTTTAGGTGCAGTTGTATTTATTTGGTGGTGACAGGCCTTGTGAGGGGGTGGTGCTCTGTGGGGGGGTCGATTCCATTTGTCTGTGATGATTTGTGTTTTGTGATTTCCTTGTCCACCAGGTCTTTCCATGTGTTATCAAAGTGAGTGTCATTGGGGCATGAGTGGATATTTTCGAGATGGTTACGGAAGAGTGTGGCCTTTTCTTTGTTGTCTGTAATGATAACAATAACTTCCAACCCCTGCGTCCCGGATATTTAAATCTTATCTGAGGACGTAATTGAAAACAGAGGCAGGGCCTATTCCTCCTCTGTGGTGTTTCATGAAGGTTAATTATTTGGTGTATGAGTGCCACCCACTGAACAACAGCATGTGTGTGTGTGTGTGTGTGTGTGCGTGTGTGTGTGTGTGTGTGTGTGTGTGTGTGTGGCTGCAGCTGTGTCTCAGCTCTCTCAGGTGAGTGCAGGTGGAGCTTCCTGTCCTCTTCTCTTGGGAGTTTTGTGTGTCCGTCGCTGTCCGAGGTGCTGAACTGACACCAGCAGAGCTGCTACCTGCTGTCTCTGTCCAGGGTGATGAAGCTGTGCTGCTGCTGAGCTCCGAGGAGCAGCCACGAAGCTGCATCCTGACTGAGAGGCCCTTTATCTACAAATCACACTGACAACCACAATATCTTATTTCATTCATTTGATTTAAAGAATGATAAATTAGCTCTCTCTTTTACCTGTTTTGTATCAATGATCAGCAGACATATCTATGAATTGAATCATTATCAATAGTGATGTTCAGTCAGTGTTTACGGCCTCAGACAGAGGAGAACTTTAGATAAAAATCAGAGCCCTCTTTGACACATGCTGTACATTTGATTTGAAGGCTCTTTAATCGATTCCATGCTATCAGCATTTAAGCCTATAAGCAAAGAATTAAATGCTTTTATTGCACTATAATGTAGATGTGAGAAGTAACATTTTAGCTGTTTACTTATGTTACACTTGAATTTGCCCTCTGAGGATCAATAAAGGATTATCTTCATCAATTAATTTTCTAACCATCTATGAAGCATTAATAACTGGCTAGTGCATGCATACCGCTCCATACACGTAGGGCTACATGTTATATTTGATTGGTTATACAAAACAAAAATTCCCTAAACTTACAACAGATCTGTACATATCACTTAATGTTTATTATGCACTTTAACCTTTCACTAAGGTGCTTTAGGATGGGAATAGTGCTCACAGCAGCTCATCTCTTTTCTTATTCTACATAGCAGTGAAATGTCCATCTTCCTGCCTGTGAACGTCAACTACACACTCTCGTCCTCATCCCCCCTTTGTCTTCCTGCAGTGTTTGTATGTTGCATCTGGACTATTTGATGCTCTGTCACTGGATTCTGTGAGATACAAAGAGAAACATGTCTGCAGTCGGTGCCTCAGTGCGGAGCTTTGTTGTTAAATTGACAAGTGTACTAAAAAGGTCATTATACGAAAACATGCAATTTCCCATTCTTAATGTTTGATTTTCAAAGTACTTTTTGAAAAGTCTTTAAGCCCCTTTTTGTATGAAGTAGATTCTTACCTCTCAGAAAAATGTGCCTTGCCATCTCAGTCTCTTTTCAATTTCTCTTTCTTTTTTTCCCCCACATAATCAACATGCATATCTGTGTTTTGTTAACCCTGTTACTGACATACATGCATGGACAGGCCGACGTACATTTTTGGGCCGGCCCGGGGCTGTCATAATTTAATCAAAAAAGTATATTATAAATCATTTTTATCGACCGCGACGGCCCATTGGTTGATTTTCTTGAAGGACATTGGGCTAATCCAATGAAATCTCTCAGCCCTCCTCGGCCCGCCCCTCCCTCTCCCTTGACCAAGGTTATCACATTTTGCCATTTGAGCTGACCGGAGTTGGAGAGAAGTGAGTGGAAATGGATAAACCACAAAAACGCAAGGGGTGCGCAGAGAAGGTACGAGAAAAAAGGCTAAAAAGCCTACGAGTGGACGCAGCAAAATGTGCCAAAATTACTGATATGTTTGCCATTGCCACCACAAGTTGGATTGCAGCAGCGGGTGCAGGGCCGGAGAAGGAAGGAGAAATGTGTGTGTGTGTGTGTGTGTGTGTGTGTGTGTGTGTGTGTGTGTGTGTGTGTGTGTGTGTGTGTGTGTGTGTGTGTGTGTGTGTGTGTGTGCGCGTGCGTGTGTGCGTGCCTTTGTTTTCAAATAATGCTAAGAGTAGACTTGGTGTCCAACTTACAGTGTTATTTTAGCTTGCCATAAAGTTACAGTTTGCAGGTGTTACAGCTTACAGTTATTGTTATTATTATTATGTAATATTAGTGAAACATTGCTTTGCCGAAATGGATGATTTATCATTGACCGGAGAAATAACACTAGTGAAATTAACATTCCTGCCTCTCTCTCTATCTTTCTCTCTGTCACTTTGGTGAGGAGCTCTTTATTTTACATGGATATATGGTCTTACTGTGGGCATTACTGTGTATTTGTATAAACAGTATATTTCATTAAACACTGAAAAGACATCTCTAGCAGTGTTTCTTTGACATCCACTTTCAGTTCAAGATGGGAATTGTGACACTGTGGCCATCCCTCCCAAGATGAAAGTCTCTGTGGGTAGTGAAAGAGCGTATCAAGTTTTTAACATCAGAGAGGTGACCAAGAGCCCAATGGCCACTCTGGGTGAGCTCTTATGTGGCGATGGGCGATCAGAGTGATGTTGTTGTTGTTTTGTTTATTTTTCCAACATTTGACACATATTAAGAATAAAACCCATTCATGAGTAATGAAACAACACTTGAAGCTTAATATAAGTTTAAGTTTATATGATAGTTATAGCTAGTAAGAGTAGAAAAATTATACTGAGAGACAGGCCATTTTTACATTTCTTGGAAGATGCTTTGCACAACTCTACTCTAAAACAAAAGGGGGTGAGGTTGGGGGGGGGGGGGGATGATTGTTTTGATGTTATGAGACATATCATGAAAACTATATCTGAATAATCTTTGATTGTTTATTCAGATTTACAGAGGAATTTTGTTGGAGCCAGACAAAATGGCATATTTGTGTATAATGACCCAAAAGGTATTTGATCAGCAGTGATTACTGAAGGAGAAGTGTCAGGCTGCTGCTCAGAGACTGAGATGTGTCCTCATGTTATTTACGTTGTGTTACAATGCTGTTGTACTGACCTGACGAGTTTTGCAACCTGCTGGTGTGGGTGCACTATGCTATGATTATATTAGGTTGGCGTCTTCAGAGCAAATAGATTATACTTAAATATTGACCGACGTGCTATGTATGACAAATTAGTCACTTCTATTCATAAAAATATCAGGAAAAAAAAACATCTAGAGAATGATTTCACAGAAACAGTGAAGGAAGCAGCTCTGTAGGAGAAGTGAGGGGGCTCTGAAAAGAGCCGTTGTGGTTTGTGGGGCAGCAAACAAGTTAAGCGCGCTCTCCGCGGATGCGGCGGGCCAGCTGGATGTCCTTGGGCATGATGGTGACCCTCTTGGCGTGGATGGCGCACAGGTTGGTGTCCTCGAACAGGCCGACCAGGTAAGCCTCGCTGGACTCCTGCAGAGCCATGACAGCGGAGCTCTGGAAGCGCAGGTCGGTCTTGAAGTCCTGAGCGATTTCCCGGACCAGGCGCTGGAAGGGCAGCTTGCGGATGAGCAGCTCGGTGGATTTCTGGTAGCGACGGATCTCTCTCAGAGCCACGGTACCGGGCCTGTAACGGTGAGGCTTCTTCACACCGCCGGTGGCCGGGGCGCTCTTACGGGCAGCCTTGGTGGCCAGCTGCTTCCTGGGAGCTTTGCCTCCAGTGGACTTACGAGCGGTCTGCTTGGTTCTTGCCATTGCTTCTTCTTCCTCTGAACAGACAGGAGAAAAGTGTAGTGAAGAGAGGAGACTGGCTGCTCTTAAACTGTGGGACCGGCTGTGAAACGGTGACGCTGCTTCAGACCTCCGGCTCCTGATTGGTTAGCGGCTCCTCTCGGAGCTCAGCGCCGCCTGGAGGAGTCGACCCCGCCTGAATCTCCGCTGCTTATTGGCGAGAAACCTGTTCAAAAAGACCGCCTTAATTCAGCCAGGGGCCCCTCTGCTGAAAGCCTCTTCTCTGGTTGGTCTGTTGGAGACCCGCACACGCTCCGCGGACATAAAAGGAGGGTTGTGAGTGTCAACAGCACATTTTCTGTGAGTCGAGACTCTAGAAAGACCTGAAACATGAGCGGAAGAGGCAAAACCGGCGGCAAAGCCAGAGCAAAGGCAAAGACCCGCTCCTCCCGTGCCGGGCTCCAGTTCCCAGTCGGCCGTGTCCACAGGCTGCTGCGTAAAGGTAACTATGCGCAGCGTGTGGGTGCCGGCGCCCCCGTCTACCTGGCGGCTGTGCTGGAGTACCTGACCGCTGAGATCCTGGAGTTGGCTGGAAACGCTGCCCGTGACAACAAGAAGACTCGTATCATCCCCCGTCACCTGCAGCTGGCTGTCCGCAACGACGAGGAGCTCAACAAGCTCCTGGGTGGAGTGACCATCGCTCAGGGTGGCGTGCTGCCCAACATCCAGGCTGTCCTGCTGCCCAAGAAGACCGAGAAGGCCGCCAAGAAGTAAATCATCCTGCTTGAGACCAGCAACACAAAGGCTCTTTTAAGAGCCACACACTCACTTCTGATAAAGAGCAGTGTTTCTAGTGTGATGCACTAATTAAGCGGGCCAACTTAATCAATTTTCAAGTAAATGGGTTTTACAAAAAATAACTAAACTAAACATCGCGAGTAGGCTAAACGATACCAAATAATTTCGTTGCAGACAAATCTGACTGATCACAAATGTCAGTAACAAAACAAGAACAGGTCCATACAAACATATTGAGCTGTTCGAATGAAATAGACTGTCAAATAAATGCACATTACAACTCGCATAGTAACCGGGATGGGTCGTCAAATCATTAGGTCCATTATTTATTCTGTATCCATCAGAAAGTGTCAACATGTCATTCCACTCAAGTGCACTAATTTTAAAGTCTTTAGCTACAGAAATGGTAATAAGTAAATAGTGTATAAAATAAAAATAAATAAATAAATAAAAATAGACTATATGGAAACACCATGAATAAGATGAAAATAATGGCTTAATTACATAAGAAATAAACAAGATGTAACAAATTGAGCAAAAGCAAATTCAAAATAATATATAAAGGAAAATAATGCACTTTAACGGTAAAACATTAAAAATGTAGATAGTCTATATGTAACGTTGTGAACATTAATCGTTTACTGGTTTAATGTTTGTTTACTTTTTCCCCAGCATTATTAATTAGTATTATCAACAGTACTATTATTCTTTTTTTTTTTTTAATCAATAATCTAAAATGAAGGTGCAGTAGAGATGATGGCAGTAGATTCACGTAGTCATCTGTCGGATGGTTGGATTGTGTTCGTCTGTAAGTTATTGATGACCTGATGAGGGAACCTTTGTTTCCCTCCTTTGTTTCGTTTGTCTGTATTACAAAGTTACTGTGTTCTAAGTGATCATTCATTGATATGACAAAGAGTAGAGGATCAGGACTGAGCTCTTTAAGGATGGTGTGGGTGGCTCTTAAAAGAGCCTTTAATCGGGACGTGTGATGTTGCAGTGACGGCTCACTTCTTCTTGGGTGCTGCCTTCTTGGCTTTGGGCTTGGCAACCTTCTTTGCGGGAGCCTTCTTGGTTGCAGGGGCCTTCTTGGCCACTTTCTTGGGGCTCTTGGTGGCCTTCTTGGGGCTCTTGGCTGGTTTCTTGGCCGCCGCAGGTTTCTTGGCCTTCTTCGGGGACTTCTTGGCGGCTGCTGGCTTCTTGGCCGCAGCTTTGGGCTTCTTAGCCGCTGCGGGTTTCTTGGCTGCGGGCTTCTTGGCTTTAGCAGGAGCCTTCTTAACCGGCTTCTTGGCTTTGGGCTCAGCCACCTTCTTGCTCATCTTGAAGGAGCCGGACGCTCCGGTCCCCTTGGTCTGGACCAGAGTCCCCTTGAGCACCAGAGCCTTGACGGCGGTCTTGACGCGGGCCTTGTTCTTGTCCACATCGTAGCCTCCGGCAGCCAGAGCCTTCTTGAGAGCGGCGAGAGACACGCCGCTTCTCTCCTTGGATGCGGACACAGCCTTCACGATGAGGTCTCTGACGCTGGGGCCAGCCTTCTTCGGCTTGCTCACCTTCTTCTTGGCGGCTTTAGCCGGAGCGGCGGCGGGAGCTGGAGCTACTTCTGCCATTTTGTGTCAAAGTTCTGATCCTACTCACGACAACACGAGAGTCTGACTGGACGAGTGGAGAATCCAGAGCAGGAGGCTGTCCTTAAACACACCATGAGAGCCGTGGAGACTCAACCCAGGCCGTGTCTCCTCTGGGCAGTCTGAATGCCGGGCCACTTGTGTTTTCTCTTCATCGATAAAAGACTCCAGACTAAATGTGGGAGAAGTGTTGGAGGCTGACAGTGAAGGAGCCGATAGCGGACTTGTTTCTCTTCATATTGAAGTCATGTAGAGCTCTGATGCTCTCTGCATTTTGTTGCAGGAGCCTCCAAACCTCACACTTTCACCGTCGTGACCAGCACTGCTCAGCGACTTTTCCCACTCATTTCTCTCCTAAAATGTTTTAAAATGCATCAGAGCTCCGTCAAAAGCAGTTTTCCAGCTGGTCCACGTGTTTGTTCAGGGACTCAAAGTAAAAACAACCATCTGTTGGTGATCATTTTGTAATAAACTCAAGTTATTCTGGCAGCAGCAAACACACTGATGATGGCCGAGGCTTCCTGTCAGCTAATCACTCTGGCTGTGAACATTTCTTCTGCTGGACTCCTTTCGTAGAGTTATCATCGGTGAATATTCAAACCTTTAGAAACATTGTGTCACACAACAGTTAGCTTTTATTCTTCTGTTGCTGGAAGTGAGGAGTATACAGAGCTAAAATAAACTATTTGGCTTTGCAAAACGTTTATCAAAAATGATCCCTGGCAGCATTATATGGGGTGCCGTTTGTAAAGCAGCTCACGCTGAAAATAACAACAACTTTTTGTCACATTTAGCTTCAAACAATTTTTAAAAGAGTGGTCAATTTTTAGCACATTTACAACAGTATTTGTTAACTTAGAAATATATTAAATAGTTAAATCTAAATGTTAAATCTAAATCTAAATGTTAAATGTTAAATCTAAATGTTAAATCTAAATCTAAATGTTAAATCTAAATGCTAAATCTAAATCTAAATGTTAAATCTAAATGCTAAATCTAAATCTAAATGTTAAATCTAAATGCTAAATCTAAATCTAAATGTTAAATCTAAATGCTAAATCTAAATGTTAAATCTAGATAGCATTAGGCCTGCTGATGGAGCTGATTATGAAATTTAAATGGAGACTAAATGGGGTTTAAAAGAATTCCATTTATTCTCCAGTAACTTTGGACCGGTTGTTATCAGTGGATAAGTGTCTAAAATATAATAAACAGTACTTCTACCCTGGACAAATAGTCCAGATGATATGCGACAAATTTAAGGTGAATCGTTGGTACAGATTTAGGCCTTGAACATTTTCAGAGATGGAGCCATCGCCATCGGCGCAGTGGTGCTCCTGGTGCTGCTGCATGTCCACTCTGTTTTGGAAGCCTTCGAGGCAGCGAGGACAGCGGTGGGGCCGGTCGTCCCTGTGTTTACGGCTGTGGGTGATGAGGTTGGAGGTCTGGCTGAATGCCTTCACACAATCTTATTTCATTACTGCCCTTCGATGAAATAACTCAATCATATAATATAGCCTACAATGCTGATCGATTAAGAAACTCATTTGGGTCGTTTTATTTTATTTAACAGAAATGATTTTTGCTCATTTGACTCTGAATGCAGCGTTTTGGACCAACAGAAATGTAGCTACATGGATTAAAATCTAAAGATATTTGATAACTAGTATTATAAGGTGTATGATTCAGAGTCCTCTAAGTGGTTAGCTATCTTATCGTTTCGCTGCTGTGGGGTGGTGTGGCTCCTGTAGTTGCCATGGTTACATGACCAGCACACATAAGAAAGCCTTAAAAGCTCAACATTTTAGTGGCAAAGGACAAATACTGTTGAAATCTTAAAGAAATGATTGATTTTTATGATGACATGTCATTTTTCAATAGTCAGTATTAGATGAGTGGTGGAGGAAGTATACAGAGCCTTCATTTATGTACAAATACATACAACTATATAACACTTTAGTACAAGTCCTGCATTCAATTCATTCTTAATTAAGTAAAGGTATAATCTGCTGTATCCAAGTATCCAAAGTAAAAGCACGAGTTCTGCAGTGAAATGACCTGTGTGTGGTTAAAGCTTTACAACAAACTTTAAATTCTGAAGAACAGCTGAATGACAAACGTGACATTATTTTAAAAAATTACTTTTAAAGGCAAATTTTTTATTTGATCTGATTTGATTTCATACTCTCCTCGGACTGCTGGGTGTGTACGCGCATTTGTTCTTGTATATTTGTGAGTAGTAAGGTCAGTTTTATATGCCTAATTCAATTTTTTTTAAAATTTTAATTGAAGAATTATTTTTTCGATTAAAGTTGGTTAACCGGAGCACCCGGAGAAAACCAATGTGACAGTGGGCCTTGCAGATCCAGATCAGGAACAGGTACCCAGCCCAAGCTCTCTAAGAAGACGAGGAAAAACTCCCCATGAACCTCAGAACAACCTTGAAAGGACACAGGAAGAAACCTCGGGAAAGGCAATTCAGAGAGAGATCCCCTCTCCTCGGACGGCTGGGTGTGTACACGCATTTGTTCTTGTATATTTGTGATTGGTCAGTTTTATATGCCTGAACTAATTCAACATTTTTTTTTTTTAATTGAAGAATTATTTCTTCGATTAAAGTTGGCTAACCGGAGCACCCGGAGAAAACCAATGTGACAGTGGGCCTTGCAGATCCAGATCAGGAACAGGTACCCAGCCCAAGCTCTCTAAGAAGACGAGGAAAAACTCCCCATGAACCTCAGAACAACCTTGAAAGGACACAGGAAGAAACCTCGGGAAAGGCAATTCAGAGAGAGATCCCCTCTCCTCGGACGGCTGGGTGTGTACACGCATTTGTTCTTGTATATTTGTGATTGGTCAGTTTTATATGCCTGAACTAATTCAACATTTTTTTTTTTTAATTGAAGAATTATTTCTTCGATTAAAGTTGGCTAACCGGAGCACCCGGAGAAAACCAGTGTGACAGTGGGCCTTGCAGATCCAGATCAGGAACAGGTACCCAGCCCAAGCTCTCTAAGAAGACGAGGAAAAACTCCCCATGAACCTCAGAACAACCTTGAAAGGACACAGGAAGAAACCTCGGGAAAGGCAATTCAGAGAGAGATCCCCTCTCCTCGGACGGCTGGGTGTGTACACGCATTTGTTCTTGTATATTTGTGATTGGTCAGTTTTACACGCCTGAACTAATGTAACTTTTTTTTTTTAATTGAAGAATTTCTTTTTCAATTAAAGTTGGTTAACCGGAGCACCCGGAGAAAACCAGTTGTAGCTCAGGGAGAGTTTTTAGTCGTCGTTCTCGGTAAATAAGCATGGACATATGCACTGGAAGAACCTCCTATACCATTTCTTCTTCTTTTTCTTCTTGCTCACGAGCTCTTCCACCTGGGACTTCATGGAGCTTTCTTTCTCCTCCCGCTCCTGCTCCTTTTCCTGCAGCATCTTGTCAGTACTGTCTGTGGACTGCATGAGGGATGTCTGCAACTCCACCTGATGTCTGATGGATCTTTCCAAAGCCTCCTTTGTTTCCTGTTGCATATCCTGCACAGTCTTCTTGAAGTCTTCTGTGGCCTGAATGAGGGATGTCCTTTCCTCCTGCCACTCCACCTGATGACTCTCCAGCTTCTGCTCGACATTACTCAGAGCAGCAACGAGGGTGCTGTTCTCGTGTTTCTGCTCTTCCAGCTGATCCTCATAGAGAGCTCTTGATTTCTCCATCTTCTCCAGCAGGGATGTTTTCTCCTGCTGCCAGCAGAGATGCTTAGTCTCCAGCAGATCCTCTGCCTTTTTAAGGGCAGATGCGATCTTCCTGGTCTCCTCTCTGTGCTCCTCAAGCTGGGCTTGATGGGAAGCCTGGGATCTTTCTACAATCTTCCCAGCCATTTCCTCTTTCTTGGCCAGCATCTGAACTTGAGCCCTCTCAAATACAAGATCGGCCTCCAGTTGTTCGGCTTTTGTGCGAGCCTCAAGCTCTGCTCTTTCTATGTCAAGGAGCTGCACCTTCAGGCTTTGAGTAGTTGTCCCAGTGTTGTGTTCAGCCAGTGCACGCAGCTGCTTTTCAGCATGGACTTCTAATTTCATGTCCTCCACTTGCTTTTTAAGGCCTGCATTCTCGGCCTTCACTTTCTCCAATTTGATCCGAATGTTGGCAATCTGGCGCTCATGGTCAGTCTGAGTGTTGTGCAGCGTCTCAGAGACCGCTTGGAGCTGTGGTTTCAGATCCTCGATCTCCTCTAACTTCAGATTCTTCAACTCATTCATCTCCTGCGATGTGTCTTGAGAGGACATGCTGGGAGAAGTCTGCACTTCAGTCTGCTCTTCAGGTTCATCGCAGAGGAGCAAGTGTCCATAATGGGAAAACAAAACTGCTGGAGGTCGAGCCTTCTCAGAGTTGTTTTCCATGTCTTCCGGCTCTGTCCTCTGCTGGGCCGCTTTGTTTTCTATGCTCGGGCTTCTATGTCTTCTCCTGGCCTGAGAACGATCTCTCCTAAAGTTTATTCCTACTTTCTTATCCTGTGAACTATCTTCCTTCTTTCTTGTTCTCCCTCTCCTACCTTTTTTTTTGTTATTCTGTGTACGTTCCATTGCGACAAAGAGATATGTGTCTGAACTAAACTGTAGTCTGAGCACAAATGTCAAATATAAAGTCATTTCTTCTACTTATAACATTTCATGTGTCTTTGATACATTTGCCTTTGATCTTCCTTTGATCTTCATCAAGCATTCTTATTGTAGAATGCTGTTGTTATTGTTGCTATAGCAACAACAACAATGCTTGTTGTTTTACAAAAACTTGATGACGTCTTTTCATTATATGTTATTTAAAAGTGTATACATTTAATTAATCTAAAATGTGTGTCTGGTGCTGTCATTTGTCATTATTAAACAATTTCACTAACCTCAGGTTTGAGACCTAAAGTAACAAACAGCGCAGAGACGTCAGAAAGTTCAGACCATCGTGTTTAACTATAAATCTTTAAATGTTAAAGTTACAGCTGAAAATGAGAGCAGAAATAAACAAGTTTGCTGATTTCACATATCTCCATAATGCAAATCAACTGAAAGTCAACCAGAAGAGACCAGAGTAACGTCATGTCATCGGGTCTATTGGATACCAGTTGTTTGAATATATGAATGAAATGATTCTGAAAATAAATGAACTCAAGTATCAGAAGTCATTTTCTGGCTATAAATGTACTTAAAGGGACATGGGGCAGGATTTGTGAAAAAATAAACATGCATTTTAAGTTTTTTAACGCTAATGGGTGATGAAGCGTTCAAAACCAAAAAGAATGAGCCCACCCACGTATCTCTCCATTGCCTTGAACAGGCTGTGTGCTGCATAATGTACTGCAATTCGGGCCCGAATTTCCCGCGCAGTCCTGCGGACGTGACGTCAGATGACGCTGAATGCGCGTCCTCAACGGGTTTCGACTTGATTACGGGAAGAAGACAAGCTTGTCTTCTTATATTTGCCGCTGCAGAAAACCTTCTTCTCTGCCACCATCCAGTCTATCATCTCTGGAAGCATCACCGCCTGGTACGGCAACTGCTGCGCCCAGGACCGGAAATCTCTCCATAGAGTGATCCGATGTGCTGAGCGCATCACTCGAACTGCATTGCCCTGCCTTCAGGACATTTACACCAGGCGGTGCAGGTCCAGAGTGACCAGGATCATGATGGACATTCACCAGCCCAACCATGAACTGTTTGTGAAACTGCAGTGTCATGGCCAGGACTGAGCATCTGAGGATTTTCTCTATTTGAATTTAAGTCTTTTATTTTATTCTCTTTTCAGTTTTGTTTTCTTATTTAAATTTTATTTTTCTGGTTGCACTACTTCTTGCAAAGTAAACGGAGTGGTTGCAATTTCATTTCACACAATGTGTCCTCATGACTTATTCAAAATTTTCCCTTCTTTTGTCTTGTGAAATAACCAGATTAAGGTCTAATCAAACAATTTTATTAAACATCTCTGACAACTGAGTCAACTGAATCAGGTGTGTTGAGGCCACTTGAACTATATTTCACATATACCTAAGCGAATAAAACCATTACGAATATAATTATATTCTTTTTGTTATTCTATTTCTTGTTATGTATTTGTACCATTATGATTTACTGATTTAGTTTATGATTTGCTATGTGATTTGAAATGCTCCCTCCAATAAAGCTACATTGAATTTGACTTTTTAGCTCAACTATGTGGTTAGCACATCGTCTGCATCCACTGATTTATTTCATGACAAAAAAGCAAACTCAGCTAAAACCTAAGGTAAATAAACTCCTTATGGCCGAGTTACCTGGAAACCTACAGACCTCTTAAAAAAACACCATTTCACACAGTTTTACTCTATTCAACCTATAAGAAAGGTCAGAGCAGACTCCATCTGCTGAGGAAACTCAGGTGCAGGGGGCACTCCTGAGGACTTTCTATGAGTCTCTGGTGGCATCAGCCATTTTCTATGGAGTAGTCTGCTGGAGCAGCAGCAGATAGGAAGAGATTTGATAAAATTATCAAGAAGGCCAGTTTCATCCTGGGATGCCCTCTTGACCCAGTGCAGGTGGTGGGAGAGAGCAGGATGATGGATAAGCTGTCATCGCCGCTGGTGAAGGAGTCCCACCCCCTGCAGGTCACTATCACAACACTGGGCAGCTCCTTCAGCGACAGACTGATACACCCTAAGTGTTTGAAGGAGAGGTATCGCAGGTCCTTCCTTCCTGCTGCTGTCAGACTCTACAATCAGCACTGCTCCCAGTAGACCTCACTGTGCAATAAAAAAATATTCATAACCCATTTCTCCTTTTGGTTTGCACTAACTGGGCAATTTTCATACTCATATTTATTATTTATTAATAATACACTGTTTATATTTGTATATATTATGTATATACAAGTCTATTTATATTTCTTTCCTTTTTGTTATATTGTTTATTTTTTATTATTATATTGAACTGTCCTTTGGCTGCTGTGATGCACAAATTTCCCTGTTTGCAGGACTAATAAAGGAATTCTGATTCTTATTGATGGACCCTGCCACCTTTGAAGCTTCAAAGTGTTCTGGGGACCATGTTTTTCTCAGCATATGTATTATTTTATGGGAAAGATAAATGTTTGCATTATTGCCTCTGAAATAATGTAGATGGCAATCACTGATTTCATTGTAACACATCATTTAATGCAGTGTATTTGAAACATGAGATGCGTTATTAATAATATAGCAAATACAACAGCAGTCTTGAATAAGTCCTATAAGCAGGAATATTGCACCTATTGATAGGATTGGGTGGTCCTAAAAAGGACCTTTGGGTTGTTGATGTCAGGATGAGTTTACTTGGAACTGGTGTACTTAGTCACGGCCTTTGTTCCCTCAGACACGGCGTGCTTGGCCAGCTCACCGGGCAGCAGCAGGCGGACGGCGGTCTGGATCTCCCTGGAGGTGATGGTGGAGCGCTTGTTGTAGTGAGCCAGGCGGGAGGCCTCACCGGCGATGCGCTCGAAGATGTCGCTCACAAAGGAGTTCATGATGCCCATGGCCTTGGAGGAGATGCCGGTGTCGGGGTGGACCTGCTTCAGCACCTTGTACACGTAGATGGCGTAGCTCTCCTTCCTGGTCTTTCTCCTCTTCTTTCCGCTCTTAGTGGCTTTAGAAACGGCTTTCTTGGAGCCCTTCTTCGGGGCCTTGGCTGGCTCTGGCATGGTCGTTTGAGGTACGATTTTCCGTAAAACGAATGAGCTCAATATCACCGAAATGCCGAATATATTGGTGAACGATGCAAATCGTAGTCTGCTGTTGCTTGCACAAGATTGGCTGAATTGTTGTGCTGGAAACTGAGCATGCGCAATACCAAAGCTACTGTCCCGCCAGTGAGGTCTGAACAGACGGCCATCTGACGGCAATTCAATGTAATGTTGCCAAAGTTTGTTCCAGTGAGACTGGGGGGGTAAATTGTGAGCATACAAAGAGGTTTTGGTGTATAGAAAGGAAATGATATTGGGGTTTTGGAGGAACCCGACCTCAACAAGAAATTACATTTCCTTTAATGAGATGAACTGAGCAGTGCCAGGTGGAGGGGTGGATTTAAGGCCCATTGAACTACAGAAAATAGCAGAGCCAAATTAAAAACAAACAAACCAACAAAAAAGCCCTTTTTAATAAACTCCTCCCTGATGATTTTATAACTGACTCACATATTAAAGAGATTTATAAAGTTATTAATGAGTATAGATATGTAACTGATGAAGCCCCCGAAAAGTGAAATATAAAAACATCAATGACAAAATTAAATACAATGTTGCTTATCTTTGTGATTAGACTTGCTACAAAAATACTCATTATGTATTGTGATGAGGATGAAACTCCCCTAAAATTTGTAACACCAAGATCGCCATATTGTTTTTTGTATAGAAGCTTCCACTTTGTGACTTCCTTGGTGGTTCCCCAGTTAAAGTTTACTTGAAATTTAATTTTCTGTATTGTCTGTTCTTTGGGAGGGATAATTCATGGAGACAACAATTTAGCTAAAAGACTTTATGATTAAATTCTAGTTTATTGCTTGTTTTATTTTCCCATTTCTGTAGTTCTTGCATTTCCTTTTCCTTCACTTCACAGTTAGTTTCTAGCTGCCATGTCAGAGGGACAAAACCACTACAGCAAAACAGATTCTTCTGAACTCAAAGATAGAGGACAGGAATGATACTACAGTCAAAGTGTAGTGTTGTTTAATGACTGCAGCTTTACATAGATTAGTAGATCTATCCAGTCATCCATATGTGTCATACGGGTGGACAATCACAGATACACAGCAGGTAAATAGGTGGCTGCTCCTCGGAGCTCAGCAGCAGCACAGCTTCATCACCCTGGACAGAGACAGCAGGTAGCAGCTCTGCTGGTGTCAGTTCAGCACCTCGGACAGCGACGGACACACAAGACTCCCAGGAGAAGAGGACAGGAAGCTCCACCTGCACTCACCTGAGAGAGCTGAGACACAGCTGCAGCCAGTCACAGAGCAAGGCACGCGCGCGTACACATACACTAACACAGTCTTTCATGTTGTTGTTCAGTAGGTGGCGCTAATGAATCAAATCATAAACCTTCATGAAACGCCAGAGAAGAAGAGGCCCACCTCTGTTTTCAATTACGTCCTCAGATAAGATGTAAATATCCGGGACGCAGGGGTTTCAAATTATTCAGTATCTTTTCTCTGACCAGCAACAATGAGCGGAAGAGGCAAGGGAGGTAAAGGACTCGGTAAAGGAGGCGCCAAGCGTCACCGTAAAGTCCTCCGTGATAACATCCAGGGAATCACCAAGCCCGCTATCCGCCGTCTGGCTCGCCGCGGTGGAGTCAAGCGTATCTCCGGTCTGATCTACGAGGAGACCCGCGGTGTGCTCAAGGTTTTCCTGGAGAACGTCATCCGTGATGCCGTCACCTACACCGAGCACGCCAAGAGAAAGACCGTGACCGCCATGGATGTGGTGTATGCGCTGAAGAGGCAGGGACGCACCCTGTACGGCTTCGGAGGTTAAACCGATAGTTCATCAGATCTACAACAACAAAGGTCCTTTTAAGGGCCACACACCTCAAACTAGAAGCGCTTTCTTCCTCGAATTTTCGTATTAATTTCAATGATTGAGAATTTACATCCTTTGTGTTTATTTCTTTCACTATGTCTGTGAATTATCAATGATTTGTTAAAGATGCATGTTAATGTCTCAAATTACAGCACTGTGGATGATAAAGATCACTCTGAAAAACTAAGTCATGATCGTATATCAGTCCCTCCCCTGATCAAACTGCTCTGGTGTATGTCCTTATACTTCAACTCCACATTATTTAATCCACTGACAATCACACGCATGGCTGGGTTAACATTGTTAGAAGATATGAGCCACCATCCCAAAGACTGCTGCAGACCTATTGGAAGGCCAGGCCAAGACCTCTGAGCTCTTGTCAAGTTCTCTTGGCCTGCCCTTTTAAATGTATCTAGACTTACTTTCAGTGATTTCTGAATATAGCTTTTATTTACAGTTGAAGCCCTCATACAAAGCTCAAACTTAGTGATACAATCAGACTGAAACACTCAACTCCTTCCCTGAAGCTGTGTCTTCACTGCTGCGCTACATGTAAAATGATGTCCAAAACTGAGATGAGAGTCGGGGATAGAACTATATACTGATTACACACTAGGTTATACAGTAGGCGTACTTACATATTCAATATACTTATATGTTATATGCATAGTATAATTGACACATTTGAATACATTTGAAAGACGAAATAAAGCCCTTTTCATTTCTCTCCTGGAAGACAACTCTATTGTTATTGGAGTATTATACTGGCACACAGCTGTCTGCTCAACATCAGGCTAAGATATTTTATAAGTGATTAGCTATATCTGTAAATACAGAAAGTCAGGTGAAAAGTTTAGTTTTTTTAAGAGGCAGCGTGTTGACATGTTGTATTAAGTTCAATGTAGAAACAGTCAGACTGAAGGACAGGGTGGTAGAGATGAGGAGAGTGGAGGTAACAGATGAGGGAGCTTTCCAGTGCTTGTTCACACTGAAAGGTGGCATTCCAGTTACTGAGTGTATATTTTTATTACATATCAGTAATTACTCTTTTTTTGTAACAAAGGGGAAAATGTTTCAGATTGCATATTACATATTGTAAACTATACTATATCATATCAGTGCCTTTTAAAATCTTTTTTAATTTCAATATAATATATTGTGTTATTTTGCACTTCTGTCCTCTGTATCGCAAAACACGAGCCTATTTGACTCAAGGAAGAGGCGGCATTACATTCTGTGCGATATTTTATGATCTAGCTGGTCATAGGAAGCCGTCAGGGGAAAAAAGCTGAATATTTGACTGTTACATTTAAAGACACTTACTTTGCTGCCAATTCATCGTCCGTGTTCTTTTTAACAGAATGTAAAAGAATGCCGAAAGAAATGTTGACAGCCACAGTGAGCTGCTCTGTCTGACACCACAACCCTCGGCCATCATCAGTGTGTTTGCTGCTGCCAGAATAACTTGAGTTTATTACAAAGTGATCACCAACAGATGGTTGTTTTCACTTTGAGTCCCTGAACAAACACGTTGACCAGCTGGAAAACTGCTTTTGACGGAGCTCTGATGCATTTTAAAACATTTTAGGAGAGAAATGAGTGGGAAAAGTCGCTGAGCAGTGCTGGTCACGACGGTGAAAGTGTGAGGTTTGGAGGCTCCTGCAACAAAATGCAGAGAGCATCAGAGCTCTACATGACTTCAATATGAAGAGAAACAAGTCCGCTATCGGCTCCTTCACTGTCAGCCTCCAACACTTCTCCCACATTTAGTCTGGAGTCTTTTATCGATGAAGAGAAAACACAAGTGGCCCGGCATTCAGACTGCCCAGAGGAGACACGGCCTGGGTTGAGTCTCCACGGCTCTCATGGTGTGTTTAAGGACAGCCTCCTGCTCTGGATTCTCCATTCGTCCAGTCAGACTCTCGTGTTGTCGTGAGTAGGATCAGAACTTTGACACAAAATGGCAGAAGTAGCTCCAGCTCCCGCCGCCGCTCCGGCTAAAGCCGCCAAGAAGAAGGTGACCAAGCCGAAGAAGGCTGGCCCCAGCGTCAGCGAGCTCATCCTGAAAACTGTAGCCGCATCCAAGGAGAGAAGCGGCGTGTCCGCGGCTGCCCTCAAGAAGGCTCTGGCTGCCGGAGGCTACGATGTAGAGAAGAATAAGGCCCGCGTCAAGACCGCCATCAAGAGCCTGGTGCTTAAGGGGGCCATGGTCCAGACCAAGGGGACCGGAGCGTCCGGCTCCTTCAAGATGAGCAAGAAGGTGGCTGAGCCCAAAGCCAAGAAGCCGGTTAAGAAGGCTCCTGCTAAAGCCAAGAAGCCCGCAGCCAAGAAACCCGCAGCGGCTAAGAAGCCCAAAGCTGCGGCCAAGAAGCCAGCAGCCGCCAAGAAGTCCCCGAAGAAGGCCAAGAAACCTGCGGCGGCCAAGAAACCAGCCAAGAGCCCCAAGAAGGCCACCAAGAGCCCCAAGAAAGTGGCCAAGAAGGCCCCTGCGACCAAGAAGGCTCCCGCAAAGAAGGTTGCCAAGCCCAAAGCCAAGAAGGCAGCACCCAAGAAGAAGTGAGCCGTCACTGCAACATCACACGTCCCGATTAAAGGCTCTTTTAAGAGCCACCCACACCATCCTTAAAGAGCTCAGTCCTGTTCATAATTGTTGAGAAATGTATCCTAATCGATATTAAATATAGCCTATAACATTTCAGTGGCACTGACACTGTAACTGCACCCTGTAGACAATCAGATAACCCCTCCTCTCACTTCTCTTAAACTAGTTTTATGAGACTGGGCATTGACACACGGCACCCAAAGTCTTCTGCTAATCTTAACTCGATCAATAATTTTACAATTGTTAATAAATTGTGACGTTGTAGACGACAAAACTGAGATTCCTCTGGAAGTGAGACATCTAACTATTCATATCTGGAAAGCGCAGATTCCGATTCCGGGTTTCATGTTATAATGCTGCATATGACTGCACTTTTATTCCACAGTGTGTCCAATCTAGTGACTCAGGTAGGATGAGAGGGTGAGCGGCACACAGCGCGAGCGGGAAAGGGAAGGGCTGCCCTGCAGAGATGAAGGCCTACACTTTATAATGCATCATTATGTTTCTTGGAACAGTCGGTGGAATAAATAATATGAGGGAATTTAAGTCCAGATAAGATCAGCGGCATAGTTAATTAATCTCTGTCACTGTTAACAACCAATGAAATGCTTTATAAACGATTTATTAATGATTGTTTATTGGAAAGTTGCAATTGATAATAATATAATAATAATAATAATATATATACTGTGTGGTTCATTTTTAAGCATTATTTGGATGAGTTGCAACTGATGCCTTCAACCTTTACGATTACTACTTGATGAATGTTTTATGAACATTTTCTTAACAGTAAAATTAATTAACTATAAATGTACCGTTTATTACAGATAGTTGTTATAAAGTGTTACCCATGTAAATGTCCTTTACATTTTATTTTATTCATTTTATCTTTACTTTTTTAAATCTCGCACTATGTATGTATATATTTGTAAATATTTTGCTACTTTTACTATTGTGTGTTTTTATAGTGTGTGTTATTGTGAGATTTGTGATTTTATGTGAATTGTTACTGCAACAGTGAAATTTCGATTGTGGATTAATAAAGAAATCTATTTTTAGCGTGTAAATAAGTTTGATCATTAAGTCAAAACTGGCCATATTTGTCTCTCATCTTCTGTCGGAAGTTGAGAATGTCATTCATTTGCTGGCACTGATATTATTTCCTAAGCGATTACTGGTCCTGTCAAAATGCAGAGAAATGCACAGATATATACTATAGCATAGTCTTCAAAATGTTCTTGATGTATGTGTGAGGTCAGAACCTCAGTACTTCTAAAATCCTGGCCACAGCCCTGGGCTCAATTATCCTGCCAAGAACAGGTGACTTGTTTTATTGAATCCACTTGTTTTACATGCCGAGACCAGATAGCCACAATATTAACCTTAATTAGTGCGACATTAGTGATGAACCAAGTAACTTAAAATAAAAACTTACAGTAGGCGAGGGAAATAGGTACACCCCATCCTACCCGAATGAGGATAGATTGGACCTAAAAAGCCGCTACAGGTAAAACCTGGTGTAAATCACGCGTTTATTCACCCTCTGATGCTATCCATCGTATATTTATCACAATACACTGATTTGGTAGAGTTGATACTCATGAGGATTGTAGCTATTCACTGAGACAGACATGAGAAACACTGCTCTTTATCAGAAGTGAGTGTGTGGCTCTTAAAAGAGCCTTTGTGTTGCTGGTCTCAAGCAGGATGATTTACTTCTTGGCGGCCTTCTCGGTCTTCTTGGGCAGCAGGACAGCCTGGATGTTGGGCAGCACGCCGCCCTGAGCGATGGTCACTCCGCCCAGGAGCTTGTTGAGCTCCTCGTCGTTGCGGACAGCCAGCTGCAGGTGACGGGGGATGATACGAGTCTTCTTGTTGTCACGGGCAGCGTTTCCAGCCAACTCCAGGATCTCAGCGGTCAGGTACTCCAGCACAGCCGCCAGGTAGACGGGGGCGCCGGCACCCACACGCTGCGCATAGTTACCTTTACGCAGCAGCCTGTGGACACGGCCGACTGGGAACTGGAGCCCGGCACGGGAGGAGCGGGTCTTTGCCTTTGCTCTGGCTTTGCCGCCGGTTTTGCCTCTTCCGCTCATGTTTCAGGTCTTTCTAGAGTCTCGTCTCAAAGAAAATGTGCTGCCGATACTCACAACCCTCGTTTTATGTCCGCGGAGCGTGTGCGGGTCTCCAACAGACCAACCAGAGAAGAGGCTTTCAGCAGAGGGGCCCCTGGCTGAATTAAGGCGGTCTTTTTGAACAGGTTTCTCGCCAATAAGCAGCGGAGATTCAGGCGGGGGTCGACTCCTCCAGGCGGCGCTGAGCTCCGAGAGGAGCCGCTAACCAATCAGGAGCCGGAGGTCTGAAGCAGCGTCACCGTTTCACAGCCGGTCCCACAGTTTAAGAGCAGCCAGTCTCGTCTCTTCACTACACTTTTCTCCTGTCTGTTCAGAGGAAGAAGAAACAATGGCAAGAACCAAGCAGACCGCTCGTAAGTCCACCGGAGGCAAAGCTCCCAGGAAGCAGCTGGCCACCAAGGCTGCCCGTAAGAGCGCCCCGGCCACCGGCGGTGTGAAGAAGCCTCACCGTTACAGGCCCGGTACCGTGGCTCTGAGAGAGATCCGTCGCTACCAGAAATCCACCGAGCTGCTCATCCGCAAGCTGCCCTTCCAGCGCCTGGTCCGAGAAATCGCTCAGGACTTCAAGACCGACCTGCGCTTCCAGAGCTCCGCTGTCATGGCTCTGCAGGAGTCCAGCGAGGCTTACCTGGTCGGCCTGTTCGAGGACACCAACCTGTGCGCCATCCACGCCAAGAGGGTCACCATCATGCCCAAGGACATCCAGCTGGCCCGCCGCATCCGCGGAGAGCGCGCTTAACTTGTCTGCTGCCCCACAAACCACAACGGCTCTTTTCAGAGCCCCCTCACTTCTTCTACAGAGCTGCTTCCTTCGTTGCTCATCTGGTTTACATTTTACCTACTCTGCATGTCTTCGGAAATCACAATATTGAAACAAGCTACTTATTGTACAGGGTATATTGAAACGAATATAATTGGGTTTCATGGTTTATCCGTCCCTCGACTGCTCTCACATTTAGACTGACGTTACTTATTTTGTAGCCCATTGAGGTCGAAGCTTAATAAACTTGCCAGTGGAAATGTTCAGATCGGTTTCTAGAGATCTTGCTGCTTTACAGATTTAAACGTTTATTGAAGGAAACTAACAATATTAAGTGGACAGGTGATTTTCAATATCACCAGTCCCGTGTCAGTTCCCTCCTCCCCTCGTTCGCAGTCTGTTTAATTACTCTACTCACAGCCAATCTGCATATGTTTTTCACCCAGGTGTCGCACAGGGTCAGTGCATTGCTGCCATCCTTTGGTGACTCACTGCAATCATTCATCTTATTTTAACCCCCTGGTTATCCCTCTGTCATTATGGGACATATAATGCAATGTCTAGACTCAGAGAGGCACATACCCAATATACCAGTTTTAGGGCTGTCTCACTGTGACATCGTTAAGGGCGTGAGGGCTCTTACAGACATTTTGAGCCCTTTATAGCCTCTTTCAATAAGTATGCATTACTCTATAATTTGCCTATCAATGTAAAAAATAGTAATAATCCAGAGCCTTTCATTATTCTATTAGCAATGTAGCAAGATCTTTTATTCACAGACAGACACTTTCTAAATCACTGCCTAACATCTGACATATTCTCCTAGAACTGATTCTCTACTCACTCACTTTATTAAACATCAAAAACGTAAAAAGCTTTTGAATTATAATGGAACTTTTCCCCCCTGATACCTCTGAATGAATATGTGTACATGTGTACTCCTGTTTATTGTTTTTATCATTTAGCTATATGTTGGGGGGCGATTCTGTAATAACACTAATGATTTACAAATCATTTGATTTTGTATTTCTTGTCTTGCTTACACACAATGACAACAGTTGTGTTTTAGTTGATGCTTTGGCATCTCCAGGAGAGCATCTTGATCAGGTTGTTGATAGGACTCAACTACATTACAATAGTCTGTATTATTGATTCTTAACTGGTCATTCTATTTTTATTCATTTAAATATTATGCTGGCTATCAATAACAACTGGATGTTCCTACTAAAAGCTATTACTACAAACATTTCTCCCCAAAAATACACATTAGAAAGATACAAAGTAGAACAAAGTTTACCACTAAATACCTTCAAGTAACATGAATCCAATACATTGTTGTTTTTTTATTCTCATTAGGATGTGCTTATCCTATTGTTTTCCATATTTCAGTTTGATGTTATTTTCAAAATATTTCGATGTACTATGGAATGAAACATGGAGCCTTCTCACACAGCCAATGCAGATTGTGCCCACAGGGGGCATCATTCCAGTTGGCCAACACTGGGTTGAAGTGATACATCTCCACACACTCCTCTATGTTGTTGGGACCACCATCACCAGGCTGGCCAGATTGCCAAAATCTGAATGAGATAGAGATGGAGGCCAGAGACATAAACACATTACAATCAAATCACAACACAGAAAACAATGTAAAGAGGTGCACTGCCTTTCATTGTTGTCCATCATAGAGCAGTATGGACCAGCCAATACTAAAAGCAATGCAATCGTATTAGTCCATGCCAAACTTAGGCAACACTTTTCACTATTTCTAAGGTCTCATTAAAAAAAAAAATAATTACAAAAAAAACTTTTGTGATACACGTTGGGTTTAAAGTATCAGTTCACCCAAAAATGAAAATTTAGTCATTATCTACTCCCACGTCAATGGAAAGGCAGATAATGACTGTTCCTTTAAGTTGGTTTTCCGTTTGTCTGTTTCTGATCCAGACCTGTTAAGATCTCTAGAGCCAAGCGCTGCCCACATACTGTAGCACTCATTTCTGTGATACCAAGGTCTTGTTTGAATCAACCTGCCTAGCAGAAAAATTCAGGGTTATTCTGAAGCTCTTACGTTTTGGTCAGTGCAGATCCATCAACCCATTTAAAAGTCCCAGCGGTGTCATGTAGACCAATCCAGAACAAGAGATATTGATTCCCATCCATACGGTACAAGGCCCTCTGTTAATTGAGATCATAGAAAATATAACTATGACTTCAAAACATCTTATCCACCATCAAGAATGGTGCACACATACTGTAGGCCCAGACACAGATTTAGTCAACTTTACCTGTTCCTCTTCGCTGTTGATCACCACCAGGTCAGCACCTTTACTTTGACAGTATTTCCTGCTGTCCTCCCACGTTTTTTGCTCAGTGGAGAGGAAGTAACATCTGGACTTGATCTCCCTCCAATCTGGAGGACACCGCTGAGAGGAAACACAAAAATTCGGCTCTGGAGGATGAAATAAACAAACGACACGTCACAGATTAGACTCTGACACTTGGATGGGGATCTGTAAGTAAAAATATAACCAAACTTTGTCACTTGAACTTTAGGACAATGAAAATAAATATTGTATCCTGTATCTGTGACCATAACTTTGCCAGCAGCAGCAAGGGTTTCTTCATTGTAACCACAAGAAGCGTTGAGTAGTTAGCACCTCACTGTTACCAAAAATAAATGAACACATCACAGCAATATGCCAAAACAACAGCCATGCCGCACTCAGATGTTGCAAAATGCTTACAGGCATTTGTGTCTGGGTAAATTACAGATTGTGCGTAAATGGTGGATAGATTCCTTTATATCAGAATGAAAGAGAAAGAAATGAGGAGAAACTGAACTTAAGGGCAGATGACTTGCCTGATTTGTTCTCAGCCCTCGACAGTCTGTCCCTCTCCTCCACCAGCTTCCTTATCGTGTTGGTGAGATGACTCTTCTCATTTCTAAGCTGGTCTCTCTCTCTGGTCAAGGCGTTGAATCTTTCTTGTAATTTGTTGCAGTGACAAGGAATCCTTCGCTCACAGTCCTGCACCACTGTCACCTGATTTTGGTCATCACGTGAGTGAGTTGCGTTGCAGTCTGTGTCGGTTGGTTCCTTGCTTGAGTACACTGATTGTATCAAAACAAAAGGTTACATTTAAGATAATTTTTCAAATGAATTTGAAATAGAAAATATTTGTCAGGTGTTTTTTGACAGCAAATTGTGAATACGTTTGACAGCAACATGCCAAACTACTCAATGTGTGTGTGTTTGCAATATTGTGGTTTTGTCTATGCTGTCTTACAAAATTTGAAGTTACACAACGCCAAAACCCCCCTCATACTCACAGGTTAGACGTAGGGCAACATTGAGAGTGGCTTGAATGATACACAGAATGCCAAAGCTGATGAAAAGCAGCCGACAGAGTCTTCTCTCTGTAAAATGAAGACGAACAGCAATAAAAGTTTGCGTAGCACCATGTGAGGCTGTAATGTCTTATTGATATATCATTAATGAAGAGACATCTATTCTTTTTTCCTTTGAGTTCTACAATATACAGTTTGTAAAGTTAGTTTACCAGACTAAAAATCACCCATTAGCATGTTAATATTTGCCTCAATGTATAGTTACACTTTATCGCAACTTGGGTCTCATTTTTGTAGCTTTGTCCATCGTTTCTGTCAGTTACCACTTGGAAATTTTAAAAACGACGACAGCGGTGAACAATATTGTTGGGCTCACGTTCAGAGCGATTTGATGAAAGACACTGACGGCCAATGAAAAATTTTACAAGGCTATCAATTAGCCTGATTTGGGGGACATTTTTCGACAAAATAATATCGCAGGAGTGCTCAGAATATCGGTTCGTAATTGTAGCCCACCTCTTCAATGTAAGCAAATTTATGGCATTCAGGAAACACTTTTTAAATGGTCTGCTGTAAATGCTTAGATTAACATATATGAGGCTAAAGATGACAAATCAGAAAACCTAATTTTATCTGAGACATACTGAAATTGGTTTTGTCTTCACCGATGCCTCTCAACAATCATTAAATTGATGCTGACTCATACAAAAGTAGGAATTGTCTTTGAAAGACAACAACTCTTGTATAGAGTGTTGGATTGTCCTAACACATTTCATCTTCTCTCTGTGAAACAAACAGTAACGGATCATCAATGTACATTTTCCTAAGCTGCCGACACAACTGGAGTACACAGTGCACTGGCATGCTTTTCATAAAATTTCTCTGAGACAGGGTTGTAGCACCATGTTACTGTGCACTGAAAACACTAAAAACAACCTGTGTTGTTTAACAGTACATACAGAATAACATTTTGTGTGTTATTACCTGTTTGATTTGCATCCCCAGTGCCTTTCCGCCAACGTCCTGGTCGTTCATTGATATAATCTTGTATCTCCATTGGCTGCATCACCCTGGTTGTTTTAATATTTGGTAAGAAGTACTGCAGAATAGTCTGATTTGTGAACTTTCTGTTCCTTCTTTTGGTGCAAGACTGAGCTGATACAATCTTTACATTGGGGTTAAGACATTGAGAGGATGTGCCAAATAGAGGAAGAACCGTTTATGTGGAAGTACAACACGACACACTAAAGTAGCCCATCACATTGTCAATGTAAACCACAATTTTGTGCCATTTTGAGAATCTTGAACATCTGTGTGGACTTGAATGAACTTGTTATGAGTTATTAAAAATAACTGATCACATTAATTACAGTATATAAATGCACCATGGATTGGCATTTTACAGGTCATTGTATCAGGCCGGTGAGTGTGAGACAGACAGAAACAGTTGAGTGATTTATTGCAAAAAGTGAGCAGCAAAATGGGTAGCAAGTCCAAACAGAAGTAACTGAGAGTGCATGGGTAAACAGGAATGGGGCAATAAAAGGTGCCGACAGTCAAGTGGGTACACATAAGGGTTCAGGTACAAGTTCCAGGGTTCAGGTTGCTAAAGCTGGGATAGGAGAAGGAAGTGGAAGGAGTCTGATGGATGGTGAAAAACTGGCCAACAACCTAAATAAACAGTTATATAATTATTAAACATCTTTTAATTTATTTTTAATTTCCATTTAATCATATTACCCTCAGCTCACTGGAGAAAACTGAGTGTGCATGTTGTCTGAAGGTGAGGTAGGCATGCAGGTTATATTTGGGTTTTTGGGTTTTGTCTTCATACATGTCAGTTCATGTGTAGGAAATGATGTAAGCATGGTTTTCCTGTTTACAGCCTGAGAAGGCTACAATATGTATCATTACAATAGATAGATAGATAGATAGATAGATAGATAGATAGATAGATAGATAGATAGATAGATAGATAGATAGATAGATAGCAGTTGGTTGTGTTGCGTAGATGTTCTCATGGTCTCACATGCTTTAGATAAATATGATTTCATTTCTGTGGTAGTCTGACATCTAACTCTAAAAATTAGTTTTGAGAACTTCCTCTTCTTCTTTCTTCCAAATTGCAAGTCTTGGCTATATAATGTATTTACTTCTGCTTTCTAACCCGGAACAGATTAGCTCAACCAGTGATGACATTGTTTCACATGTTTCAACATACCACATATGGTTGTGATTTTGTTGAAGACGTACAGCTTTTACACTTCTGGGAGTGTCCTTAACGACTCTGTAAGGTCACACAGAAGTGGATCCCACATCAGTTTCATTCTTAGAAAAAACTCCCACCACTTAGAAAACATCACCATTGTCACTTGGTTGTTAAAACACAATGAAGTTTGTCCAAAAGGAGCAGTCAGAGATCACTATGGACTATGTAAACATACCCGATGCATCAGCCGGGCGTGCCCTGAAGAGCTGTTCTGGACAGGATGGTGGAGTGACTGCTGCAGTTCCTGGTGAGTCAACATTCTGGGAAGAAGGGCTGAGAAAGAATCCATTTTTCCAAAGTTTTTAGTGTACGTGAGGAAGTATTATTGATCTGCTTTCATGTGATGTGAGATTATTCAGTCATTTTGCATTGAGGAACAAGTTATGTTCTTGTATTACACTTGAAAAGTACACATAATGGTTTATGAAACTGCCTGACTACACATTGACTGATTTAGTAAACCTAGGATTTTCCTATCTCTTCTTGACTTCTCTAAGTTAGGATTTCTGTGGTTGTAAAATGTGTTAATCTCGATCTCTGTCCCACATTCATTCGTCCCCAAATGGCGACACAGAACATTTCTCAGATAACTCTGTACACCTGCTTCATGGAGCAGGTCGTCAGACACTTAATTTGTGATTAATGTTTGTCTGATTTGTGCACTCAGGGAGAAAACTCTACAAATGTGTTGCCGTGAGCTTTGGACTTTTGTGTATCCTACAAGCTGTTCTCAACATTTCATTGCGTCACACTCTCTGTGAGTCATTTTAATTTCTTTCTTTTTTTCCTTTTTTTTATTTCCACAGACTTTTATTTAATTTTTCCTATTAATATAAGACTAAGAAAAATATATCTGGTTACTTGAAATTACAAGATATGACCATCAGTTTCTCTGAGGGGTTTCTATGTGTGCAGATCACTTGATTGACAATGACTTATGACAATAACAACTCATGATAATTCCTGTGCACTCAGGCTCTCTCACAGTTTTGGTCCAATTGAGTAATATTCCGTAACAATGCAGTTTCCCATACCTGTTCATTAATGCATTAATATTTGTGGGTGGCTGACGACAGGGAAACAAGTTTGGGGAAGTTTAGAATCAGTATATAATATATAATAATAGCAGTACTAAGCTCATGTATTACTGTTAGATTCCTCAGAAGAGGATGGGACTTTCCAGATCTTGCTTCATATTTTTGCTATTGAAATAAAAACGAAACCCATGAGTCACAACTGTCAGCTTGTTAACATGGTTATAGTCAAGTCTACATTTTGTTCCTGAATGTTCTCCTGTCTACATGTCAAAGTAACCTTGAGCATTATAATAGTCAACCAATTTGATCTCAGTGCATTTTGGCAGAACTGCTGGTTTAATGTAATGTTTGACACATGAATTCTCAATGAAGTGTTTCTGCTCTTTCAGACAGTTCTGGCAGTAAGACACCAGATAAAGAGGCCAGCTGTAAAAACCTGACTGAGGACGAACTGAAGAGGAAACTGATTAACTTTGGTAAGTAGGAGGATAAAACTTGCATCTAACGGGGCATTCGGTGCACTCTTCAGGAAAACAGGATAGGGCGCAAACGAAAAATGTCAGTACCTAGCCCAGCTTACACTAACGGGCCCCCATGAGCATACTCCTACGCACAGGAAGAGGAAACAAACGTCTGTCCTCAAAGCCATGCTCTTTTTACTTACCCATCTAATTTATTCATTATCACTTGTTAAATTAACTAACTGTTGAAGTAGGTAAATAATTTAGCATTGCAGAGTCAAACTCTAAGCTCTTTTTGTTGTCAAAATTTTCACATCTTGTTATCTTATGTCTTTGCATAACAGATCACTATTTCCAACAAGGATGGGTGTATTTCCATCCCAGTTTCTATTACATTTCTTCTATCAAGAAATCCTGGAAAGACAGCAGAGATGACTGTCTGCAAAGAGGAGCTGACCTGATTATCATCAAAAGCAAAGAAGAACAGGTGTGTTTGAAGTTAAGAGGCAATAGCAAGAGAAAGAGTTAAACATGTGAGGTCATCTAGGGGTAAGATTGATTTAAACTAGTTCTATTTATATTGATTACTGTTTTTCTCTGTAAACAAGGAGTTCACGAGAAATTTCCACAACCTCCCATGGATCGGACTGACAGACAGAGAAACCGAAGGGATGTGGAAATGGGTGGATGGCACGCCGCTGACTGAAAGGTTCACATGTTAGCTTTTTAATCGAAATACATCAATGCTGAAACTTAATGCCTTTTGTTGGAGTGATAACTGGCTCCATACTGAATCACAGGGAACATTTTAATTTAACTTAAACCTGAACACATGTTGCTGTCCATCCAATGCTTCTTGGCTTGTGCTCTTTGTTTCAAGATTATTTGTTTCTTTGTTTCAGCTACTGGAGCCCTGGAGAGCCCAACGCTTATAGAGGCAAAAGAGAAGACTGTGTAGTATTCAAGTCCCATGATTTTGAAAGCAACTGGAATGATTTATCGTGTGAAGAACACAATTTCTGGATCTGTGAAAAGATGATAGCTTTATAACTCAGCATATATAAAACCCTGAAAAGCTGTAACGCACTTTATGGTCAGTCTGGGTGCAGAAATTCCACTTTCCCAAAAATATTTCACAATCCTGTGACTGTGTACATGTGAACGATGAAGCTGTATCCATGTCTTTATAGGCAAAATGGCCATTGAGCTATATCAACCTGTTGTCACTCTCAACACGACAATTATGTCAGCTTGGTCGCCCTGCACTTCAAACTATGCTGCTGTAGATAACCCACTAGCGTTATTCCTGAAAGCACTCATATAGCCAAATGTTTGGATGTGCTGTTGAAGTCCGTTGAGACAGCAGTGGGATGAAAACTAATAGTCAACGTTGACTTCTTTTTAATTTATGTTACATCACTTACGTGACTTAACTTACAAATGTACTTATTTTATCCCAAACCCAAACGTTAACTGCGTGTTTATTATTGTTGTCATGACAATGAAGGTCACCTGACTATCAAACTCTTAAAATCTGAAATCTTTCTCAACAAGCTTTCATTTAACTAACCAGACGTGTGTTATTATGGATCCCACTGCTTTTCCAGCTCAGACTCCCACTCTGCCTCTGATTGGTTGCCTTTATTGGTTGGGTTGTTTAGATTAGGGCATAAGGGCCGAGACTGGTTTGGGTTAAGGTTAGTCTTTCAGGCCAATCAGAGGCAGAGTATTGCGGGTATTGCTAACTTAATGACGGAGGCCTGTGGGTTCAAAGCTGACACGAGAAGGGTAGAGCTGGGAGTGATATTTCTTGACCGATACATGTATAGTCATCCCTGAGCTGGTAACTTGTTGTCATTACTGTCCTTCATCATAACAAGAATGCTCTGAACCTCACCTGCTCAGGCAATTAACAGAAGTACTGAAGAAGCTAATAATTAATTAATTTACCAAAAGGTTTCACTGTCAACATATAATTGATAAACTTTCTTTGAACATGAGTGAGATGATTGCTGACACGATGTCAACTGAAGAAAGGTGAAATGATAATAAATGATGTTTGTGTCATGGCTGGGGTTTTTAGTTTTGTGATTTCATATTTTATTTTGTAACTCTCTCCTCATGTGTCATGTTTTGCTTCTCATTTCCTCTTTTCTCCTGTAAACATGTGTCTCGTTAGGTAATCACTACCTGTGTATTTACAGTAAGGTCCTTGTCTTCCTCTCTTATTTTGTCAGTTTGTCTATTCTCTTTCCCAACCTCAGTCCTGTGTCTCCTGCAGTCGTTATGTTCATGCCTTTGTTCCCTGTGCTTCTTTTGCATTTACTTTAGGTAGTTTTTGTACTTCTTTTATTCTCAGATTTGCCCCTGCCCTCTCCTTTTGTTTTTGTTGCCAGCTTTTCATTGACGGCCTGATGCACTTGCTTTTTCGATTTTGTGTTTGTACTTCAGAGCTGTTATTAAATCTGGCTTTTAGACTTCAACCTTCCTCTCTGTGTGTCTTGTGTTTTGACGGGTGTGGCTTCCCAGTTTGTCCGGTCATTTTGTTTCTGGGTTTCTATCTCCATTACAGTAACGTGTGGTTGGAGACCACAAGGTGTCCATTTTGTGTCGTGGTAGTGGCAGTTCACTTGTGTCGGGTCTGTGTGCTGCTGTTAGTGGATGGCAGAAATTCTGTAGTTTAACTACTTGTTGTTACCCTTTCGTTTTGTTTGGTTGCACTCCACTGTTGTGTTGGTCACCTGTTGCTTTTTTGCTGTGTGTTTTACATCAGTAATTATGCATTTGGTTTTGTGTTCTCTCCTCCTGGTGGTAGCCATTTTGTTAGTGGGAGTGGCACCCACTGATTTTCATCCTGTGCAGAAGATGAAGTATCACTTTTATGTAGACTGTGTGGTTCAGCATGACAGAGGGGGTCGGACTTGTGATAGCTAAACACCCTATTGCATCTCTGAAATTGAACATTTCTTTAGGGGAGGAACTTTCAGTTTTAAGGGGAGAGGTGTTACGACCCCAGAGGTAGTATAAACATTTCTATTGTATGTGTTTTAATTGCCTCTGTGCTAAAATACCCCTCTCTGTTACCTGAGTGTGTGTGTGATTGATTGCAGGTGTGTTTGAGTGAGTGTAGGCTGTCCAGGGAGCTGATTGGTTCCTGCCTTGAAGCCAGAAGTTTAAAGGCCAGCTCTTCCCAGTTCCTGGGGGCTCTCCTCTCTCAGCCAGACTGCGAGCATGTCTGTTTGTGTTCTAGATGTGTTTTTAAATAAAACCTTGAAAAATGCTTTGCTGCTGGTGGTGCTTGGGGGATGGGAAGAGGGGAGTCTCATTTTCATGTGGCGCCAGGGTTTCTCCTATGCCCTGGTCGTAACAGTCCCTCGTTAACCGTAACAGTTTGCACCTTTTTGACGGCCTTAATTGCTTAAATAACCTCTGGTACATCCTGCTACTTGTGCTGAAGAAATTATTTATGTATATCAATGTGCTGTCATGGAAAGATTTAAATTTGTGAAGTTACACCTAGTAAAGTTTGGTATTGGAATACAGAGTTGAATATTTTTATCCATATCAAAATGTACTGACATCTATCTTTAAGTCTGCAGACAGAGAAATAGAGGTTTGAAGTGTGACATTCAAGATAATTTACAACATAGCACTGAACAAAACGGAAAGCACCTTCATGCAGCTGCAACTTCTTGGTTAAATAGGTGAATGTGGTCACCTAACACATTTCACACCACCAGCCCTCAGTTTCCTGTGAAGTAGAGAGTCAGGTGTGTAAATAGACAATGTCCTCTTTTAGAAGATGTTACTCTGAACACAGTTCAGAAAAATACATTATCGAAGGACACTTTGATCAGACTTTGATGGTTTCAGGCACCACAGGATCAAACCATATTGTTAGTACAGCTGGATCATCATGGCTCAACTACTGAATATCTATGGTAACATAGAGAGTCCCTTAGATTATCCCAGCACAAGGAAAAGGGAGATGTCAAGTTCAGAACATATTTATGAAAATGTGTTGATTCACACTCTGGAGCCAAACAGAAGTGGACCTGCGCTCTCAGGTAATAAACACATGCACACAAGATTACATGTACACTACATGTTCTACACACAGACACACACAGAGAGAGAATAGACTATAGTTTTACAGCTTGTCTTCAGGAAAAAAACAACTTAATGTGTAGAAAGAGTCAAACAGCAAGTGACAAAGACTTTTAACAGTTTTGCTGGTTGAGGAAATGACATACAAAGCTGTGCAAACGAATCTAAATTTATATTGACTCATACAAAAATATATGTTCCATACTTTTGAATGGTTTCAATGGGTGACAGCTGCTCCTTTGAATATAATTAAAATTAGCAATAAACCTTCATACTTGTGATAACACTACCCAAGCACCCCAAGCATCGCAGCGGCTAACAATTCTAGTACACAGGTCATTTGACTGTCTGTAATAAGTTGTATTTTCAGAGTTTTATAACATATGATAATGATAATGCTGGCTAGATTTTATTTCATTTGAAATTGAAATTCAAAGAAAGAAGTGACAAACATTGCACTCAATTTCAGGTGTTAAACATGGAAAGAGGATTTCCTGCAGAGCTGCTGCACTATGTCTGCTGTGTCTTCTCCTGATTGGACTCATAACTCTGGTGTTCATAGGTGAGTACTTTGTTAGTATGCTGATAATGCACTAAGAAATATATTAATGGTTGCCACTCTTTGTTTATGTGTCAAACACAGTTTTCAAGAGCAACACTGAGAGAGAAAAGGAGATGGCCCAGTTACAGACCAGATACATCAACGTGACTGAAAAAAGAGACCAGTTACAGACCAGATACAACAACCTGACTGAAGAAAGAGACCAGTTACAGACCAGTAACAACAACCTGAAAAAAGAAAGAGACCAGTTACAGACCAGATACAACAACCTGACTCAAGAAAGAGACCAGTTGCAGACCAGATACAACAACCTGACTCAAGAAAGAGTCCAGTTGCAGACCAGATACAACAACCTGACTCAAGAAAGAGACCAGTTGCAGACCAGATACAACAACCTGACTCAAGAAAGAGACCAGTTGCAGACCATTTACAACCAAGTGGTCACAGGAAAAAAAACAGCAGCAAGCAAGATTGGAAACCCTGACAAAAGACAGAAATAATCTTTGGATAAAGCCTCAAGGTAAGTTGGGAATGAAATTTCTGAAAAGATTGCTGGCTGCTGAAAAGTTGAAAATGATAAGGAATTAAGGTTTAAGCAGCTGATGTCAAAGCCCTTTAAGCACAGCAATAAGCTACAGTGTACTAGATGGAGTTGACTTGTTATCCATAATAAAGGTACTGTGACACCACAGAGATCAGACAAGCAGTCTAATCAGTTCATATCAATCAGTTGTAGGTTTGAAGGGGCCCTAGTCCCGCTATAATGACGGGCCCTAGCTTGCTCCTGGACATTAGACTTCACTTTGAGGGCCATAATGCCAAGTCTGTTTGCTTGGATATAGTTTCATTGTTTGAAAAAGCACACTTTTTTTGATGAAAAAATAATGAATGAGAAGTGGCAATTGTGTGAGTTTGGGGAGGTTGAAGAGAAATTTTAAAGAAGAATCTAACAGATTAACCCCACTGTGATGTCACCAGCTTTAACTGAAAGATTCGGACACAAACAGTAATGTCCTGAACATTTGAGCTGAGTAATGAACTGAGCACTTTGAAAATGATTTCATTTTCTATGTTGAACAGTGCTGAAGTCGTTACCTGCCAAAATTAAACAGGATTAAGAATCAGCGTTCACGCTGATGAATGAAAAGAGTAACGGATAAGAACAGAGATGGAGAATTGATCCAATAATCTTTTATTCTCAACTCTCAACAGTTAAAACCAGTCAACAGGGAGGCGATCAAAAGCCAACAACAAGGAGATAGTGGACTGCTGGAGATGGATCAAGGAAGACATCACATCCGAGACAGAAGCCATTTTGGAACAGACAGGAGTAATCATGTCCCACCCCCACACAACCAGCTGTTATCACATGACCAGAATCTCATATTTTGGCCACATGATAATAACTAAATCCTCCTCTGTAGAGAAAAGCGACAAGATGGGGGGTAAAAGCTTTAGAAACAATAAGCTGCACCTTCCATTGAGATTTTTTTGGTTGAAAGACTAAAAACAGTTTTGCTCATTACTTCATGTATTTCAGACAAGTGAAGAAGAGAGTCATCAGGAAAAAGAAAAGTTAAACTTTTAAACACATCATATCATCATTGTAAAAGCTCAGAATTTAAGACATCCGGGATTCAGAGCTGCAAACTATAGCTTGTCCAGTTAGTCTTTGAAGCTTACGTTAACGGCAGCTAAACTAGCTCCCTTGCAGAACTTTTAAAAGTAGCATTATAGGACTTTAGTTTGTCTAAACCTTTTCAAACATACTTTCCAGCCAAGTTACATCATCATAACTGGCTGGTTGCTCAGCTGTTTTATTGTAATTCATGTCCAGCAGGTGGCACTGAAGCGTTTAACCCCGACTGAATAATTGCTATCCCTCCTATAGAGTGGTCTATGGATGACATATTTTTGTAGGCTAACCTGGGACTTAGCATCACCCTAGTTCCCTCAACAACAATTTCAATTGGATTTTGGATTATTGCCGAACATAAGCTCTGTGGCGAACGTATGTTTATGATACTAACACACTTTGTTTATCAAGGTAAACTTCACAGATGAACACCACTTTTGTGATTTTTGAAGTGTAAACTAAATCGCTAGAAGTAAAAAGCTAATGTGAGGCTACAAACAGACTACTTTGTGGTTGTATGACTTAAACGTCACCACCACTAAGCATCTTACTTCACAATTGCTATACACATTTTCTATAAATTGATCAGTCTACGAGTTGTAAAGTTAGTAAGTCAGCCTGTAAAGACAGACTATTGGGTAGGTTTTCAAGACAGGTAAGTGCTTTATAATTCAATTGTGGGACATTTTGTGACATTTTTTATGTCCTAGAAAAAAATGTGTTAATATCTTAAGCATGTGGTAACCACAGGCCTTATTTCAGGCATTTAACCGAAAACCCATTCAAGGGACCCGGAAGTGGAAATATGGTGACTGATTTCTAGGTTTTAGGACTAATTTCTACAGCACTGCATTTAATTTCTTTGTTGCACTATTTTCTGTTTAGCCACCAGTATGTGATATTTGCTGATTGTATGAAGAGTTTTGAGAAAACACACCTTTTGGAGCATTCAAATGGAAACAGGTGTTTGCTATATTTAAAAAAAAGAAGTGAGTAATGATGTCAGGGAGTAGATTTATCATTTGTAGACTGTCGAATGTGTAATAAAAGTCTGCAGTGTTTCACAGATTACACCTCTGACGCACTCAAGTTCTGTAGTAGGACTCCCATTTGTTCTTACAAAATGTCAAAATGTATTATGTAAGATGATGAAACGTTTAGCAGCATGTTTATATAATCTTGCAACAAAGAAGTCTATGCTTGCATTATTTCTGTATGTCAAACAACTTTTATAGTTAGTGTCATTTTGTAGTTGTGTGAAATTTGTCACTGAGTCATGCTGTTTTTTGTCTGTTTAACAGCTTCGTTTCCTTCAGAGAACAGTCACACCATCTTAAATTAAAATAGTGACAACAACATTGATCTTCTTGATAGTTACACCTTACTGCAGAGACATTATTGTTTGAGGTCAAATGTTCTGCCTTGTCATAAAGCTTGTGTTCTAAAAGGCCAATATCTTCTCTGTACTTTCTGAAAAAAAATAATAAAATCCATTTTTATGTTGTTGTGTTTTGTTTCTAACAATAACAAAAAATGTCAAATGTAAATATGACAATATCAAATAAGAGGTCCCTTAATATTAGACTGTTTTCAGGGCTGCTTGGTGATTCATACTTTTTTAAATTAAGTGCAGTCAACAGTGTATTACAGTAGTGTGGAAACATCTGGCCAGTAGAGGTCAGGGCAACAAAGATTATCAATCATGTCTGCTATGTTACTTTTGACTACTTGATGCAAATCTGAATCGTTCTGTGTGAAATAAGCTTCATGTCACCAGGTTTATTTAATTCCTCAATAGGGGATCATGCTTAAGCCCAGAATTCATTTAGAAGATCTAGAGGTCAATGTTAATAAGTTCATGATTTTTACATTTCAAAATGTTTGTAGTCTTAAACCATCACCTACCCTACTTTTGTTTTATAATGGCTGTAAAAAGAAAAGTTTGTGCAACTTGTTTTTCCTGACATGGTGGAAAACACATTGCATGACCTTAATCTTTTTTGACTATACTGTATATTGGTCAGCAATTGGCCATTTTATAATGTTCTCATCAAATAAAATAAAGTCCTTATGGTCTCAGGTGCTGTCACTTTTTAAACTTTATTTAACAATTTGTTGACTGGAAATTTACCTCTAAAAACTAGAGATTAACTAAGACCATCTTGTGATAGGATCACAACCCATGAGTAGTATTTACTATATAATTACACGAGTACTCACAGTACATGCCACTACTTAACTCTCCCTTGCTCAAACCACACAATGTGTATGTGTAATCTTAAAATCATGTTTCAGATACACTAAAGTAGGCTATACTATAATGTCAATTTGTGTAAATTAATTGTGCATCTGAATCTACAAAAACAACAAAAGCATCAAGTCTCTTACTTAATAAAAGACCCAAAGATGCCATGCTAGGGACACTGGTGTGTTGTAGTTAAAGTAGTTTTTTTTTTTCTTACAATGGACATTAACCTGGCAATAGACAAGTTGTTTGTCTATTGTGCTGCGGCATCCGACAGATAGCAGTCCTGCCTATCTGCTCCGCTTCTTCGCTGCTCTTAAAACAGTTGCGCTGTGCTGTTTTAGAGGTGTGAAGAAGAATTGATCACCTGACACCTGTAGACAAGGAGCTGATTGTGGCTGCACTTTAATTTATTAAAAATAATTATTCCTAGATTTATTTAGTTAAGTTGCACTACTATTTTATACTGTTTTATTTAAAAATAAATTTAAAAATAAATGGCTTTCATTTGCTGTATTCATTCATGTTTTACACAGGGTTTAACCTGAGCCAGGCCTTACCACAATGATAATCATGTCACAGTCATGCAGGCGTAGTATGATATTTTTATATATATATATATATATAACACACTGGTAGGCTATCGGTATCGGTACTCGGTATCGGCCGATACCCACAGCATAAGCAAGGGAGTAGGTTTGATTTTGAGATTGGTGGGGACACAAAAGTGCTCCAAGGCAGCAGTCCTGAAAGTTGTCGGTTTTTTGCATTAGCAATCATAATTTGCTGCTCTCCCTGCCACTCTCCCTGCTGCTCTTTCCAGGTGGATCAGTTTCCTTAGGAATAAACCACAATATAAATTTGACAACTGTATAGCAACTACTGTAAACACATACACACTAGTAATACATGATGGGGCCTCTTAGAACACCAGACTTGACATAAAGCTCTGATTTTAAAGCCACATGGCTGAAGCATTGCTATTCAGATCATCATCACACTAACATTTGTCACAGTGCTGAATCTCATGACTAACATATCCATCATTATTTAACCTCACCTGTGAATTTCCAGCCTCTCTTTCAGCTTCTCCTCCTCCATCTCCTCCAGCTTCTCCTCCTCTATCTCCTCCAGCCTCTCCTCCTCTACCTCCTCCTGCCTCTCTTCCTTCATCTGCTCCAGCCTCTCCTTTTCTACCTCCTCCTACCTCTCTTCCTCTACCTTCTCTGGCCTCTCCTCCTCCATCTCCTCCAGCCTCTCTGCTGTCTGTCACCTTACAAAAATATGTTGATGCATGACATGAACAGATACATTAGGGATACAATGATCATAGAGCTTGATGGTACAGTTATTGCCTGAGCAAAAAAGGCTTTTACTAAATGTTAAGATTACTTAATATTAATTAATTATATTTTATAATTATAAAATCACATGATCATCTAGAATCTGAGGTTTTATTGTATTTCCACCACAAAGTTTCTTTACTTGTGTTTTTAAACCGTTGCTCTCTTCTACACAAATACATGAAAATAAGAATTAAAAATAACTTTTAAAAAGTGTATCTCTTTGGCATTAAATATTCTCTTTCATTCAATATCTGTATTGTTGAGCCTCTACCTATACACCCTTGAAGTAACTTACACTTTGACTCCTAAAGAAGTCTCTTATATCCAGTTTTCTTTGACATCCTTCAAATCCTATACAGCACACACGCACGCACACACGTACACGCACGCAAACAGACACAAACACAAATGTAAATGACACCACTGATATTAAAATCCATCTAGCTGACGTGACCCAGGAAGAACAAATGCCGAACATGTTGACAACTTACACTCGCAGTTGCAGATAACATGCACTGCCTCTCGTCCGGTCCAACTAGCAGGTTGCAGGTAGTTTTTACAAGCAGAAGGAGTGACAGTGGGGACAGCCAATCACATGTAAGTTAGCGAGAAACCGGCAGCCGATCAGGGAGCGGTATTTGGGTTAGAGGCGGGACTTCTAGCAGAGACCGATATTTAACCCTTTGTGTGCCATAATCATTGACTAAACACTACGGACAGCGGTTGTATTGATAGTGACTACACAGTAGCGGCTGAATATTGGTAGGGACGTGTCCCTAGCGTCCAGACCCAATTCTACGCCCTTGAGCATAAGTATCGGAATCGGTATCGGGAGGGAAAAAATGGTATCAGAACATCTCTAGTCAAAGCAACCCCAACCCTGACCCAACGACAAAACTGATCCGAGACTCTTTTGATGAATTAGCAATCATCTGTACTAAGTGGGGTTTTTCATTCATCATCTCTATTGTTAATAAATTGTATGTGTTTTGTAAAAACATCTGGATGTAATGATGTATTGAAGATTTCTAAGTCATGGCACTGCAACAGCTTTCAGTGTTTAATGGTACAATATTACAACAGCCATGATATGGATGAGACAGACAGCATAGTCAAATAAGAGGGAGGGGGGATGGTGATAAGTTGCTGACAGACAAGAAAGAGAAGTAAGTTCATGTGGTGGGCAGAAAAGAAGAAGCAGTTATTAACCAGTCCAGTTCTCAGAAACACCATCACATAATTTTGTCATTTTCTGTTGGAAAAAGGAGTCTGAGATGACTTTGGACGATGAAAACCTGCCTGATGCTTCATCCAGGAGTAAGTAACTTTAAGTTTGTCTGACAATATGCTGTATCTTGTACTGTGTGCAGACCATGAGTTTGGGATGACCCAACATGGAAGGCATTGCTTTTGTCAGAACCGTGAGGGCTTTGCTTTAGTAATAACTTAATTCGACATCATAAGGTTCATTCTGTCTTGTCTATAAACAGTACCAGAGGTGAAATAAAAAATAGCTTACCAGTTTCCTGTTTCAAAGAATTCAGTATCAGGCCTTTCTGTTAATAATACTGATTTTGCACGTATGTGTTTGGATTCTGCACACAGAGGGAAAACTCTACAGACTCTACAGACTGGTTGTTCTGAGTTTTGGCCTCCTGTGTGTCCTCCAAGCTTCTGTCAACATTTCACTGCGTCTTACCCTCTGTGAGTCCTTTTAAATTGTCTTTGAACTTTAAACCTGTGTTGACTGACCTCTGTTTAACTTCCCCATCTGGTTATTATATATGATGGCCATGGAAACACACGCTGCAACTTAAGAAATCACAAGTGAATGGAGAAAACATCTCTATCAATTTGACAGAGCATGTGCAACATTTTGAAAACAACACTGCTGGTTGATTAAGCACAATTCCTTTATGCCTGAAGATCAACAGCATGTGATTGTTGGACCTGAAAGACATGACAACTGTATAGCAACTACTGTAAACACATACACACTAGTAATACATGATGGGGCCTCTTAGAACACCAGACTTGACATAAAGCTCTGATTTTAAAGCCACAACTGTCTACAAACATATTCTGAATAATGACAATTAAAACTATGACAATCACTTTGTCTGACTGCTGTAGTTCTCGCAGCAACGTCAATGTGATGCTTTGTGATCAAGTGAGATGAGGATGTGATGTGATGGCTTTGTATGAGGAAATGGTTAATGCCAGTAATAAACAAACTCAAACCTTTGATCAAAAGATCAAGACATTTATCCATCCATTGTCTTTGGACTGTGGGAAGAAGCGGGAGCAAAACTTTTTTGCTGTGAGGCTACAGTGCCAACTACTGCCCCAATGTGCAACCCTGGATTAAAACACAATTTCCATATCCAAATCTGATGAAACAACATTTGTAACGCAAAGTTCGCTCCTTGTTGTTTTTAATGTAACTGTTAACAGAATAGTGTCAATAGTATCCTGGTGTGCACTGGAATATTGATATTTTTTAACCACCAGCTGCACCCAGAAGAGAAGCACGACTGTGCACGGGGTGTCTTCCATTTTTTACAATTTCCATATTGTTTGCATTGAATATCTCTTAACTTGCGTTTTCTTTTGCCCTTCCATCAACATTTCAGCTTTATTGCAGAATATTCCCATGATTTAGTCTTTCTGCTTTCTCAGATAGGAAGTCACTCGACATTGAGGCCAGATTTAAAGCCCTTACTGAGGAGCGGGATGAACTGAAGACAAAGCTGGTTGACATTGGTAAGTGTGAGGATTCATACTGCTCAGATGATGAATCCATGACTTCTGTGATCCCCTTACTTTTCCCTGTAGCACCAGCTGCAGGTCAAAGTTTTCACTTATCCAGTGAAATATTTCAACATCCACTAAGTGGCTTGACTCAAAATTTTGTACAGACATTTATGGTTCCAAGAGGTAAATCCCAACTTTTCTGTTAGCGCCACCTTGAGGTTTGATTGATTGATTCACTGATTGATTGATTGATTGATTGATTGATTGATTGATTGATTGATTGATCAGATTTATGTTTCCTCAAAACATTTTCTGTGCTTTCTCTACTAGAGGAGCTTCACATTTTCCCCAGATATCTAATTCTCGTCTCATTGCTGGATGTCTAGCAGACTATCAGGGCACCCAGGTGGCAGAGTGTGGCACAGGAGGACAGCTGAGAACAGGCACTCAGGCTTTGGCGCAACTCCCACCAATCGCTCTCCCTCTTGTTGTCCAGTGGACTGACTTTACCAGAGCCACGAAAATATCTGTCAGCGTGACTGACACATTATTATTTCCTCAGTATGTTCAGTGGTTGTCTGGGTGTTAATGGGTTGTGCATGTGTTTTTCTTGTGGTTGGTTTTTGATAAACAGCCAGCAGTGGAGCTGATGCAGCAGATAGTGAGCCGTAGTTGCCCAACCAGGAAGCACACAGACGACGTGATGGCAGGTTAACAAGGGGGACAAATCGCCTGCTGTATATAAGGGATAATTAAGTGACTATAATGAAGTGCTCTTTGATTCTCTTTAAACTTATGATTTATTATTAAGTGTTAAGATGACCTAAAATTATGCACTTTTGTTGTTCAAGTTATACACTGAAATTAGCAACTTAAACTAAATATGAGTGAGTGAGTGAGTGAGCGAGTGAGTGAGTGAGTGAAGTTGGGATTCATTTAATTCATATTTTTTTTGACATATTGAGGATTTCTCTCTGTTTTTGTCCTCAATTAAAGCTAACTCCCAACAAGGATGGATTTATTTCAGCGGCAGTTTCTATTACATTTCTTCTACCACCAAAACCTGGCAAGAGAGTAGAGATGATTGTCTGCAAAGAGGTGCAGACCTCATGATTATTAACAGCAAAGAAGAACAGGTGGGTGTATTTATGTATATTTAACTATGTGTGAGACAGAAACATGACACACACACAAAACAAGATTGAATGCAATGAGGTAGTAGGTGGATTCCATTTTGTTAAATTTCACAGTTATGTTGATGATTTGTCTCTGTATAAAGAGTTTCACAAGACAATTGAAGGATGACTTGTGGATTGGACTGACCGACACAGAGACAGAGGGCACATGGAAATGGGTTGATGGGACTCCACTCAACACAAGGTTCACACAGCTTCATATTTCTCATTTATTAGATTTAGACTGCATTGTTAGAATAAAGAAATCAACAATATCCTGCATGCTTCAGTTGAAGTATTTCTTGTGTTCTTTACAAAAAACATATTGTTTGGTTTTGGGTTTCAGCTACTGGTTGGATGGTGAGCCTAACAACACTGGACAAGCAGAAGACTGTGGAGAAGTGAGATACCATGAAAAGGAAAACAGCTGGAATGATAAATCATGTGATGTGAAAAGTTTTTGGATCTGTGAAAAGAAACTCCACATCTATATTTAACAGATGTCTAACTCAGGACAATACCAGTATGAGCCGAACGACTCCCACACAAAGCCAACTAGTGAACTAACTGTATTTTCTACTTTGGCCTTACATCCACACTGAGCCCACCTTTAATTTTTTTAATTTTTTTAAATACTTTTCAGATTAGATAAGTCAGAAGAGTCCGGCCAGTCCTGAAGCAAGAATAAATTAAACGGGGGAATTCATGGGCCGAATTTAGACATGCATTGAAAACATGTATTTTTAGAGTTACATGTGGACTTGCATCTTAACCAAAGATGCCTAAATCATGTGGACACATCATTTTCAGGTTTAAACAGCATTTTCAGATTTGCTGGCTTAGTGTGGATCTAGTCTGAGACACAGGATATTACTGGGCTGAGGGGAAGGCAGGCCATTAACAGAGAAACAAATATCCAGCTACTGCTTTGGTTGCAAAACAATGATGAAAGAATGTAAAATATTACACAATGAATCATGTATGCATCTTCCAACCTGGCTCTTTTTGAGAATACTGTATAATGCAGAATTAATACATATATCTGATAGCTTATCTTTTATTGTCTCCTGTCATAATTTTAATAAAGCACTAGAACAGCAAACTGAATCACACTTGTTTGTGCATTCAAGTCTGACTCAAAAATGTGGGTGCATGTGTTCCCCATGTTTTCACGTCTCATAAGCTTTAACTTATCCGTAGTTTCACTTCCTTTAACTCTGTGTCAACCGGATGTTCTTTTCTTGGTTTCAAACCCGGACCATATAAAGGAGGGAGCAGAAGAAGGGAAGAGGAATGACATTTGAATTGCACTAGGTTCCTGTTCATGTTCTGAAAAACAGATTTAAAAGCACTGCTGTAAACATGAAAGACAGATTCGTTGTGTTTTATCATCAACACAGTCCTTTCGGGGAAAAACACTTCTCACAGTGAAGCAGGAAGTGTATTTTGGCACCTCAACTATCAGAGTGACCACATCTTATCACTTCTGTAGGAAACTATGCTTTTAATATGGACGTCTGAATGTTGAGTTAGTGTTCACAGAGCCTGTATCAGTTAAGTTTGTATTGTATCTATGTGTGGTTATAGCCATATTGTGTATGATTGCTTGTAATTTTCAGACTGGCTTGTAAGCAACAATACTGCAGAGAATTTAAGAGTGTGAGAGGTCTGTTCAAAAGAAAGTTTGAAATATGAAGTATTTTGTAGAGTGGTATAAATGTACGTAGAGTACAATGATATTGTTTTTGTTGAATTTAGTTTGTAGGATCAGTCTGTTTTGGTGTCTTTCTCCTTGTTTAATTGGATCTAAATAGCTTGCAGAATAGATCAAATGAAATAATAAACAGTCTAAATTTTACCCTGTCAACACTTTGCTGATGTTGAGCAGTTCTAATATCAACCTACAGCTCAACCCACCTTGGGAAGTGACTTTAATTTGATGACCTTTGTCAAGGTTCAAAACATGTTACATGTTATAGCTGCAGCAGCATTCATAATCTGTATCATGACTAAACTGTTTGAGTCAAGGAAGTAACACAGTTTATTAAAGAACAAGGAAGAACAAAAGGGCTGTGCTGTGCAAGCAACATAAAAAAGAAGCAGACTGCACCATTCTAAGAAGAAACCACCTCTCGACACGACTTTCAGCACACATTCACGGGTAAAATATGGTGGTCCACAAAGGTGAATCAGAGATCACTATCCAGATTGTAAACCTCCCTGCTACTTCAGCCAGAAAGAGTTACACTGGTGAGGTGACTAGTGCAGCAACGGGTGAGACAAAAATGCTTTCACTGTTACGTTGTTTTAACCATTAAAGCAACCAGAATTAAATCAGTTGTCTTGCATTGAATTGTATAATAAGTATAAGTAAGTATAAGGTCATGGAAGACATGTTGTTGTCTAAAAGTTTAAGAAAATAAAATCCAAGGAATCTGCATTTTGTAAGTGCAGAAGTGAAAGTGTCTTTTTGGTTTTTAGGTTGACATTTTTTGTTTAATTACATCTATTAATGTAATTACATTTATACATCTCAGCATTTTTGTAATCTTCTCATTTTACTTGATTTAATTTATTACATATTATTGTGATTATTTACTTTTATTTGACTGTTAAGTCACTTGTTTTAATGTATTATATCTGACAAACAAAGATGATATTTAATACTGTAATTTCCATCACATACTTACATGGCACTTTGTCCCAACACAATCACTCAAGTGACCTGTTTGATCTGATGAAGTCAAAAAAGAGCCTGACAACCAACAGATGGCATCATTTATCTTCTCGCCTTTTTGTGCAAGTTGTATACAGTATTACTGTACGAATACAGTATTCATGTCTAACCACCTCTGCCAGTAGCCCTGATCAGTCTGAGCTTTGCTCCAGAATGGACAAACACCGGAGCCCTCAGTAGGTGCTGCAGGTCCAGTGCAGCTTGCTTTCTGCCATGTGAACCCATTGTGTGTGTGTGTGTGTGTGTGTGTGTGTGTGTGTGTGTGTGTGTGTGTGTGTGTGTGTGTGTGTGTGTGTGTGTGTGTGTGTGTGTGTGTGTGTGTGTGCGTGTGTGTTTTCTGCACACAGGAGGAAAACTGCATGGATGCATTGCTTTGAGCTTTTGTCTCTTGTGTATCCTACAAGCCAGTCTGAATATTTGCCTGCGTCTTGCTCTCTGTGAGTTGTCTTGAATTGTTACATTATTTCTATATAATCATATATTAATTTCTAACTAACCAAGATTCAGCTTCTGAAAATACCTGCAGTTTTAAGAATATATCAATGTAATTTGGAAATTCTGTGTTAAAGTATATTTGTCTCTTCAGTTGTTGACATAATCCAAATCTTTTATGATGTAAGCCTCTCCACCAGGTATTGACTGCAGTTGTAAAAATCTGACCGATGAGAGGGACAACTTGAGGAGGATTAACTTGGGTAAGGGATGAAAAGTACATTACCTAATGTGTTAATTTAGTGAGCTGTCTCTTTAGTTGTGAACATACTCTGATTCTGTTGCAAATAATGTTGACTTCTCCACTAGATATTGAGGAGCGTTATAAAATCCTGACTGAAGAGAGGGACAACTTGAGGAGGATTAACTTGGGTAAGGGATGAAAAGTACATTACCTAATGTGTTAATTTAGTGAGCTGTCTCTTTAGTTGTGAACATACTCTGATTCTGTTGCAAATAATGTTGACTTCTCCACTAGATATTGAGGAGCGTTATAAAATCCTGACTGAAGAGAGGGACAAGCTGAAGAGACAGCTGAATGTTCTCAGTAAGTATGAGAATAAATATATTAATACCAGTAGTCAGTTATTAAAAGGAGTGTACAGGAGGAGTTCGATGAGGACCCAAGTGCAGACACACAGGAGGCAGTATTGGGAGAAACAAAGGGCAAGTTTTTGATAACTAAAGCTGAATACAAAAAAATGAGGAAATACAGAAAGACTAAAATGAGACAAGTAGACACAAACAAAGTAACAACTAAAGGCTAAAACAAAGTGCAAACAAAAGCAAAGTAAAAATTAAAAGAGAAACCAGAAACCAAAACTACAAACATACCAAAACGGGAGACAGGAGGAGTCACTGGAGGAGACACTGGGGAAGAAGCTGGGGGAGAACACAGGGTGACATCACGGGGAAACACTCACGAACACAGAGGAAGACAGACCAAGACGGACACAGGCTAACACGGAGAAGGTCGGGAACGGGACGTCACAGAGGAATGACGGAGTAACACAGAATACGGAACACGGACCAAGACAGAGGGAAACGAAAACGATCTGACAAAAGACAAAGACATACACACTAATGACGGGACGAGGAACAGGTGGAGTGAAGATGGACACGGACAGGTGAGGGAATTAACGGAAAAACGCACAGGAGGAACTGACAAGCTCGATGCGACACACAAGGGTAAAACTTCAAAGTAAAACAGGAAACAGGAACAAACGGACACTGAACCATGACAGTTGTTGCTCCAAATGTGTTTCATTAGACGAATATGTGAAGAGTGGAATATTCAATGCAGTGTTTTGAGCCACTACATAATTAATAAAGTAGTTATTGCGACAGTAGTTTTATCGCCTTATGAGTGAAAATCTTGTTAAATAAATCCATGATCACCAGCAGGTTTTAAATGTCCTTCTGTCTTGGATTGACATATTTTGGTTCTTTGTTTTTTTAAACAGGACACTACTTGCAACAAGGATGGCTGTATTTCAATGACAGCGTCTATTACATTTCTTCAACCAAGAAGACCTGGCAAGACAGTAGAAATGACTGTCTGCAGAGAGGTGTAGACCTGGTGATTATCATCAGCAAAGAAGAACAGGTGTGTGTGTGTGTGTGTGTGTGTGTGTGTGTGTGTGTGTGTGTGTGTGTGTGTGTGTGTGTGTGTGTGTGTGTGTGTGTGTGTGTGTGTGTGTGCGTGTGTGTTTGTGTGTAACTACCATGACTGTTGGTAGAAGCTGGAGACAACCATCAGAACTCTTACGCAGAGATAAACAAAACAATTATTTTGGACCAGACAAACATTTTAGAAATATTAATTCACAATCATAATGTTTTTAAGGAAAAGAGATGTTTTATTCAGCACCTTACAAGCTCTGTAGATGTTTTTTGTTTATAATTTGTTTACATAAAAATATTATCAACATGACCTTCAATAATGACTTTATGTTTCTCTTTAAAAACAAGGACTTCATAACACAGCACCAGAAGATAATGTGGATTGGACTGACGGACAGAGGGATGGAGGGGGTATGGAAATGGGTGGATGGCACTCGACTGACAACAAGGTACACACATGCTCTTTTATTCAAAATGAATAAATCATAGTGTTGAAACTCGTGGTCTTCTCCTCTTCTTAAAGTGCATAGTACCTGAAAAGATCCTGGAATTCTGTGAAATGACTAATCACATTGGTTGAATTTCAATTGTTGTTTGAGCTTGTTGGTTTGTGTTCTATGTTTAAAGCTTATTTGTCTTTGGTTTCAGCTTCTGGGGCTCCGGGGAACCAAACAGTTATAGAAGCCGAAATGAGGATTGTGTAATAATAAATTTCTTTGACAATGTAAACAACTGGAATGATGAAACATGTGAATATGAAAACTTCTGGATGTGCGAAAAGAAAATGACCCTGTAACTCAGCATTGACACCACCATGACAGCTACTGTATATTGACTGTGAAGACAGCACTGAAACATGTTTAACAAAGTGGCACATTGGGTCAGATTTTATAAGCAGGAAATGTTGACAGGCAGACATTTTCAGCAGCCCATTTAAAACCTTGCTATTTTTGTAGCTTTTGGGCATGACAAAATTCAAACAAATTAATTTTGACGTTTCTTTGGGTAATAATGTTTCCTCTCAAGGTTAAAATCAAAGGGTGGTCATAGAACCCCCTTTTCTCTCCTTTCATTTTTAATCTGCAAATACAGATGTAGTTTTATTATTTGGGTCTAAATATTGTTGTGTTTACTACTTTTGTATACGTCTTGTTTTTGCATTTGATGTTTCTTCTATCTGAAAGCATTTTGCATGTCTGGCTTGAAAAGTCAATAAAAGTATTTTATCATCGTTGTCACTTTTATTCTTTAATAACTGCATGATTTATATACTGAAATCCTGTTTTTCTGTTCAACTAACCATCAGTTATGAAGAATCTTAACTAAAACACATGCAGAAATGTTAAATACATACAGATTGTGCAAGATTGACAAACCAGTTTATAACCTCCATTTCTTAAAAAAAACAGAAGTGAAGGTTTAAAATTTACATACACGTGACTCAACCTACAAGCCATCTGATTAAAGACTGTAAACCACGGAGGATGAAAGTGTGAGGAAGAGACGTCCATCATAACAAATGTAACAAGGCAGGAAATCTTCTGAAATATTTTAAGCGTGGAAACAAATTAAATTGTTTCGTTCACTCCGTCACTTCAGAAATATACGGCTGTGACTTTCGTGACAACGTTGGAATGTTCAACAACAGTCAAAAAAGACCTTTAGGTAAGGATATACATGAAGTACAATAACTTTAAAAAAAGGCTCAGTGATGCATTATTTTCATGTTGTACTGATTTTTTTTGTTCTGTTGAAGCCTCAACATTTTTCTCTAAGATACAAGATTGGTCTTGTGTAGAGATATTTATCAGCTAAGTCAGGTTTGATGCAAAGTAACCTGTAACCACAATGTTTAAGAGCTGCATACTGTATTGAGCAATATCGTTACGACACAGTATCTAAGATAAAAACTATTAAAGGTGCACTATGTAGTTTTTGGGAAGAATTTTTAATCAGAAGAGAAAAATCATGTCTCTTTCATGCCTAAACAAACTAAATAAACAAACTCTCTTCCTTTTTTTCATGACTGAATTAACTGAAAAAACAAACTATGTGACAACCAGATTTTACTTTGTTTACATTTGGCAGACCCCTCTGAGAACAGCGTGTTTATTCAGTTATGCAAATAATACATATTTCTGAGTTTGTATTATTACCTTATCATTATTGTAAATATTAGCTTGCTGAGTTTCCGGATTTCTGAAACCACCTCTGTCAAGGCTCCAGAACTCTACATGTGTTTTTGTCATAGCCTTAAAAAAATGCCACTTGTATGGCTTTACACAAGATAAACACAGTGTTGCATAATTTGTCTGATTGATTTTAGTAATTTTTATCAAGTGTAAATTAAAATAACACTTACTACAGAGATGAAGTTAATACTTTTTGTCATCTGTCTTGCATCACATAACAATCATCAGGCCTGGCTGCCTATAATGTAAATAATGTCAATAATTTATAATATAAATGATTTCTGCACACAGGGAGAAATCTCTACAGACTTGTTGCTTTGAGCTTTGGACTCCTGTGTATCTTACAAGCTGGTCTCAACATTTCACTGCGCCTGGCTTTCTGTAAGTTTAGTTTGGTCTCGACTTGTGTTTCCCCAAACACTAAACGTTACCATCTCATTATTATTCTCAGAGATTTGTATAAATATTTTCATCACTATGAAGTTCACTTAATAAAAGAGCTATGACTCATTGTACAGATTATTCTGTTTGCCTTCTAACCCTCATAGTATTCTACAGTACTCTTCTGTGACTTATCATTTTACAATTAAACATGAAATTACATTTATATTCAATGCAACGCTATTATCAACATAGTAATTATCGATAAGAATGATAGTTACAGGCCAGGCTGTTATAAATTGCCTGTCACAAGTTGACCATGAAACACTTTATTACAAAACAAAGTCAAACTGAGAAAAACTATAGGCCAACAAGCAAAGCTAAAATTAATATCATACATTTTCATCATACTTTTAAAGGTATAAAAAATGTGTTTGCATAATAAATATGACTAGCAATCATTCAAATGATTTTATGAATGGATTTGTATTTTTCCGAAAATGAGGCATTTTCTGTCCCAGGAACAATTTCAAACAAATATAAGATTAAGCCAATACAAGGGGTTAAATATAGAAAAAATAGTGGCGCAGTCACACGAGGTCAAAACGTGTAGGCCAGTGTTCTTGGGTAACAGGAAATTACAGAAACAGATGTTCTTGACAATCCTGTTTACCAGGGCTAATTTTAATGAAATATTTTAATGGCTATTTGAAATTCCAGCAAAGACATATCCCAACTAGGCATACCTTTGAAATGTTTCCAGCTTTGTACAAAATTTTATAAATTAAATTGATGTTTTATCTTCTAATTAATCCCATAATATCATTAAAAATGTTTCTAGAAATACCGTTTTTAAAAAACACTAATGTCTAACACTCTTGATAGGAATAAATCCTCTTCCCTCAAAGGAGCTTTTGTTAAATAATTCCTAAATAATACAAAAGAAATGTTTAAAAATGGGCCAATAATGCTAGAGCTTAAATAATGGAGGTGTCAGAATCTAGAGGATTGTTTTATACCTGGTTGATTTTTAATTGGTGAAAAAAACTACATGTATGTATGTATTTATTTTATTTTATTTATTTTATCTTCAACACATTTAATTTATGTTGACCAGATATGACATACTGATGTAGAGCTAAGCCTATTAGTTTGATGTGTGGTAGAAATGTGTCTTGTCGCCGTCGTTGTCGTCGTCGTCGTCGTCATTGTTGATGATGATGATGTTATTTATTTGTTTGTTTGTCTTTACTTTGACATTAAACTTGTGAGTCTTTGTTTTTAATGTTTTAGTTTGCATTGTATATTGGGAAATCTAAATAAAATGTTAGTATTAAAAAAAGGGTCATGTTATGTCGTATGTTTCAATTAGATTTTGTTATATATTAATTTATATTGGTGTCAAACAGTTGAATGATACCGGGGTATCTGTTGACCTCCTCCGCTGTACGCTAACATCTCCACTGGCGGCCTGAGAAAACCTCAGGGTTGAACTACAGTTATAAAATGTGTAAATCTTTGTGCTTTCTCAGATGGTTCTGAAGACAAAACAACAGATACTGACACTAATTTCAAAACGCTGACTAAAGAGAGAGATGAATTGAAGAGGAAGCTGACCATCTTTGGTGAGTAAGGATGAAACTAATTATATGGACTGTATTAAAGACTTTTTGACATACACGTTTCTTTTCCTTTAAGCCCCTGAGAGGTGTGTATGTAGGTATCAGTGACTAAGAGAGAGAGAAGGAAGTACTGACTTCCCGTGATAACATCAGGAGTGGGTGAAAGGAAGTTACCATGCAAACTGAGACTTTTATCAAATTATTAACTCTAATTACGGTTGTGCAACATAGGGTAGATAGCAACCACATCCTGTACATCAGAGCTATTACTTAAAAAATAAAATAGGGGAAAAAACAGAAAAAGATTTCATGTTTTGTACATTATACACATATTTAGTTCAAACTTACATAACTTTATCTGAAAATCTTTCCTGAAATTCTCCTGTAACACTGTGGTGTGTAACACACTCACAGCCCACCTGTTCAGCATTTACACGCAGCATATAAACAATTGACAAATGACTGAAAATGCACGTACTTCATTATTGAGATGCTTTTGATGTTTTATCTTAACAGATGAATATTCTCGCCGAGGATGGATGTATTTCAACAACAGTTTCTATTACATTTCTACGTGGGAGAAATCCTGGCAGGAGAGCAGAAGTGACTGTCTGCAGAGAGGTGCAGACCTGGTGATTATCAACAGCAAAGAAGAACAGGTGTGTGTGTGTGTGTGTGTGTGTGTGTGTGTGTGTGTGTGTGTGTGTGTGTGTGTGTGTGTGTGTGTGTTTATGCATATCAATATGTGTGTGAGGACAGAGAGAAATAGAGAAAAAATGTATAAACTAGTGCAGTAAATGTTATCTGGTAATATGAGGGGTTTGCAGACAGTCTTAAAGATATACTATGTAGGAATTCAAAATGGTCATGCTTGCTTAACGTGAATAACTTGAAAACATCTAATCTGTGAACATTTCTGCATGAGTGACATCAGGTAGATTTTCATCAGCAGTAGTGGCTGTTTAATGGTGTGTACATCAACAGTGAAGAATGTTTGTTTGCAGGAACATTTGTGTTTGTTTGCATTACCCATGCAGTCTTTATCTGCCCCAAACAGCCGCTTACTTCACTGTACACTAGCCGTAAGCTAACATTAGCAGCACACACTATAGGTGTGTGTCTGTGTGGTTGAATTCAGGACAACTCTTGATGAATACTAGTACTCACAGGAGAGTCTGGTAGACATGGTACTTATTTTACCCTCTCCTTTCTGTAATGTTGTTCATGAAGTAAAGTCCATTTCTACTCCAGCTCCATTCGGCAGTCAACATTACACAGCGTAAACAACCGAAAATGTAGGTCAGCTCCACGGCTCACTGCTGGAGTCAGGTTGACAAACAGCAGTGAAGATAAATCCACTTCTTAATCCAAAAAGTTTAAAAATAATCTCTGAGCTGTCCTCCTGCCAGTAAATGGTTCTGGATCAGAGCAGAATCCAAATCCAGGTGTTTATTCTCTGACAGTGCTGCCAAGCAATGCTAAACATTGTTGCCCTTGAGGCTAACGTTAGCTAGTGTAACAGAGTTAGTATAGTTAATGATCTCACTTGCCATTACTACCTGTCTTGCTGTCTCCATTACTGTTTCTATTATTTTGTATCATGCCACTGAGATTTATTACGGTATTTGAATGCCACACTCGGACGGGCCCTTGCAGACTTCACACGTGCCCACTGCCCCCCACCCCACCCCCCTAATTAGTCAACAGTCTGCTGGTACCGGACCATGGTAGGTTGTGTTGTACAGAGCTCCGCCAAAATACTATTAATTTTACGGACAAAAGTGTGTTTTATTAGCTGTACATATAGAGATAAGTTCCCGACGACAACAACTAGTATTTGTGATGATGTTGGATGATTGAAATGTATGTAGAGCAAGTTGCTGTACATGTTGGTAACTTTGTTAGCTTAATGTCGTCATGGCTAATCCTCGTTGTGTAACTGTTTGAGCAGCAAGATGAATTTATTTCATGTCGTTTTATTTCAGTGTTGCTGTATTGAACTGTGCTGAGATCTGGCTGTGAAGAACTGTATTTTTCTGTGTTTCTCATCAGCATTAAATGTGGGTCGAGCTGGACAGTGGCTGTGTGCACGCCATTATTTCAACTACACAACGCAAGATAGAGTGCTAACCCGCTACACAAGCATGTTGACAGAAACTTAAAATCTCAACCACAATTCTCGCGGAAGAATATAAAACCTGTGTTGACTACATCCACTCACTCATCCAGAATGCTTCCTCATGAGATCACTTGAGAGGGATCTCGTGTGAGCCCAGCTTCAGTCTGTAGAGGCATAAAGAGGTGTTCATTGTATATTCAAAAAGTATTCATATTTAACATGTCGTATGTTTATATTGCACCAAATTTTACACTGCACTTCCCTAGGTCAACAGCAATAAATCTGCCGTGTGTGAAGTCAACCACAAGAACGGTTTTCATGGTATGCAGATAACATACAGACAGACGTACAGAGATTCTTTGCTTCCTAGTTAAATGTCAGGTAACCAAGCTGGAGGATTACACTTACTGTCTGTTTTATTTATTCTGATGACAGTTTGTTTCTCTCTGTAAAAAGGAATTCACACAATATTTTCGGAGGCACATGTGGATTGGACTGACGGACCAGGAGACAGAGGGAACATGGAAATGGGTGGATGGGACTCTGCTGACCACAAGGTTCACACATATTATTTTAAATCATGCTCTGATAGATCTACATCAATATCAAAAAGTAACATTGCATATTCTTTGTTTTGTGGTTTTCAGCTACTGGGGTGCTAAGGAGCCCAACAGTCATGAAGGCAGAGATGAAGACTGTGGAGAAATAATGTTCTTTGATGATGAAAACAGCTGGAATGATTCACCATGTGGAATGCGACATATCTGGATCTGTGAAAAGACGGTGGCTCTGTAACTCTGCAACTCTGCAACCAAACTCTCATAACTGAAACATTGATTATGCCCTAGCTGCAGATTAAGTGACTCATTGACATGAACACAAATTCTTCTCAAATTCAGTTCCTGTGAGGTTTCATCATAAGAATACTTGTTTTAAATACAGTATACATGAACATGGATAAATAGTAACCGAAATACTGCTAAAATTATGCAAAACCTTATTTTTTCGGCATGGTTTCAGTATAAATATATTTTCTTTGTTAAATTACAATAACAGTGTAGAACTGGAGCTGTGGACCAGTGAGGAGTTGTTGTGCTGAAGTGTTTCTGCAGGAGACACCCAACAGCCTACACATATACTGCTCTGCTTTAGGCAAAAGATGCTTGTTTGTTTGCAGATAATGGCAAATTCATTGAGTTATGACACCAAGGCTTTTATAATTTGATATTGTTTATTATAGGTTGATGATATCATAGCTATGAATGCATGTGACAGTGTTGTTAAAAGTACTCCATAGTCATACTTGAGTAGAGGTAAAGATATTGTGATAAAATATTACTTTAGTAAAAGTCACCGATATGAAAGTACTTGAGTATAAGTATCTGATATCAGATGTAATTAAATAACAAGAGTACAAGTAAAAGTAATTAATATTTACAATATTTACTGGAGATACGATACACTTTGGGTCAACTGATTTCCTGCCTGGACGGTCACTGAATCATATATTCAGCATTTTTCTGATTATCAGAATGTGTTTTTTTTGTTTGTTCTTTCAAATCTGATTGCCAATAAAGAAAAAAAGCTATCATATTAAATGCAGCATGTAATCTGAAAAGCAACTAACTAACTAAAGTTATCAAATAAATGTAGGGACTTAAAGGTACACTACTCGCCTCCAAATTGTAGTGGAGTGGAAGTATAAAGTAGCAGAAAATGGAAATATTCAAGTAAGGTAAAAATACCTCAAAATAATACTTAAGTAGGCCAACAGTAGTTTGGTAAATTTACTAAGGTGCATTCCATGACTGGAGATTGCAATTCAAGTCTCGAGACTAAGAGACTGTTCTGGCTTTGCAATAAAGAAGAGAATGGCTGTTGTTAACAACCAATCATGTTATTTGCAGTGTAATGTTTATCTCGCATAAATCATGAGCATATATTAATTTGTCCTTTTGAACATTGTGTCAAATTTGCTTGAATAAAAAGTTCTCCATCATCAAAAGTCATCTCCATCTCTTAATGTAATGAGGTCCCCAGAAGATGAATTTTAATGTTGGTGCTCCCTGGTGATGTCAACACCATCAAGTCAAAATATGAGACTGTTCACAACAGCAAAACAGCAGTATTGGTAATTTCTTCAAAAACTTTAAATGGCTTACAGTCCTCTTGATAGTGACCTCCTCCAATTAGCAAGTATAGGGCTTTGTGTGGGGGGGCAGATTAAAGATGTATATGCACATCCAAAAAACAATAAGCAAAAATAAACAATGATAGAAACAATTAACAATGCTTAGGAACAAACAGATAAGAGAAAACAATATGAACAGAAGTTGTAAGTCTGGTGACTCCAACCCTATATTTTCCAGTCCATCAGGCCTCAATGAGCGAGCGGGAGAGCGAGAAAGAGAAAACCAGATTATTCATAATATATAAAAATGGTAAAACACTGACAACAATAGGCTACCTCTGATTAAACATAGTTGACTGACACAGATCATATCGACATGCTTTTATCATTCTTTGGAGTAGGCTAGAATTCATTATAGTAGTCATTAAGTCAACAATTAAAATAAGACACAGTTAGGCTCGCCAAATCACGCTATGGTTTCAAAACACAAATGTTAAACAAATTATTGCGTTAAAATCATAAATGGAGTTAGTATAACTAAGGTTCAGGAACTGGACCACGCCACTCCTCCTCGCTGATCTGCCACCCAGGCCCAGCCAATCAAACCACCTGCGCCTCGTCAACCTAACCACCTGTGCCGCATTAACTCAACCACCTACGTTGCCTTGATTCAATCACCTGCAAAATCTATATATGCAAGCCTAACCATTTCTCTCCCGCTCTTACAACCTTCCCCCCCAGACCCTCTCCTTCTCCACCATCCTCTCTCATAGGATCACCGGCAGCCCAGCCTTCGCCATCGGCATCCCATGGCAGGAATATCCTCCAGAACAGGAACCACGGGGGGGACGATGAAGCCACACTGACCAAGACTGTGCCCATCGAGACGTACCCCCATTCCGAGTCTCAACTTCCCTAGTTCCTAGACGGTCCAGCCTATCTGCAACCCTACCTCGAACCCCCTTTCCTTCATCCACCAACCTCAACCCCTCCTTTCCTATCCTCCCAAAATCTTCTACCAATTTAAGTAAACTACCGTAACATTAAAATTTGGCGTGGTTTTCTTAGTGAATTAGACCTTAAACAAAGACGAGGACAATAGTCAAATTTAACTTTTTAATACTTGGCACAAGGACATCTTGTAAAAATGCACTCTTCAGCGTATATCCTGGCAATTCACTGTCAGTATACACAGGTGGGGTTAATTACAAGTGACCACAAACACCTGTATAATTAATCCCACCTGTTAATTGTGAAATTGACACAATATGGCTACAGGCTAAATAAGAGAGTCTTGCCCGAAACATCCATATGGTGATATTAAACAGTTAGCTAAACAAACAGGTTAACGCAGTTGCAGCAAACTGTAATGACCTTATAATACATAGCTTTCCTGTCCAGTTCAAGACAACAGACTTGTTTATAATGTCAAACAAATAAAACTGTGTTCGCTAGTCTATAATAGAAATGGATCCACAGTAATTCTTCCTTTCGCTGGGTGACCGTGTGCCAGTGTAAAAACAAGGTTTATAGGGAACCAATGTTAACCGATGGTTACATTTTTCTGTTTCCATTGCATTGCGCAATCAACATTTACTTAATAATTAAACGTTGAATCAGAAAACTTGTCTATTGCAAGTTTAAGCTGGCCCGTTTCAGTTCCTCATTTGAAATACTCGACTTTGCTTTATTGTTATTTTAGTCAGCAATTTCCAATTTGATTCAGTCAATTCAGTCAGTTTCAGATCCCTGGGAACATTTCAGATCAAATTTTTTGGCCAGTATGAGTTCACGATACATCCTCTGGGGTTCAAATTAGTGAGGACCTGACCTTGACTTTTTTTAAAAAAAAAATACTTTATTTACAACAAAGACATAGAACAATTGCCATTGTAAAAAGTCCCAAAATACAGAAAATTACTGATACATTTTGTACGAGCCAAGGGAGACCTAAATTATGAGCCTTTTAAGAGTTCAAATAAAATTGATTCCCTTAAAAATACTGAAAGTCTTTGCAGCTTTTTTATTCTCCACATAGTCAATTTAAATGTCATAATGTTTGAGTTCAACATTTAAGGACCTCAACTCACTTCACCAACACATAACAAAGACAGCGCTGATGCACCAATGGGAATATCCTGAGACCTGCATCCTGACTCCTGGCTTCCTACTGGTATGGCATTTGTAGAAAAAGTTAGTATAAGATATAAGAATGCTGACTTACTAAAGAAGATATTTAAATTAAATTGTTCACACTATGCAGATTAAACATTACATCAACTTAAGATACTCTTGTTTATGGTGTTGAATTCTCTTGTAATGTATTGCAAGATTGTTTATTGTGATCAAAGTAGACAAACTCATATGATCATGCAGTATATGTCAATAAAAAGCTTAAGGAATGATAAACCTGGAGCAGTACCGGTTCACCCAATACGCACACTACGCACGTTGCGTAGGGCCCCGCAAACTAATAGAGGCCCCGTGAAAAAAACAAACAAACAAAAAAAAAAAAGACGTGACCGTCCGTCGCACACGTGTCCCAGATTCCCAGCGCATCAGCCTAGCAAGACAGCGTTTAGCACGCCACGATGAAGTGGAGTTATCCCTCGGGGAATGGAGGAAGAAACAGCATGACAATGAACTGCGGGAACAGCAGTCAGGTAACTCTCCTCTCCATGTGGGAGAGTGGGAGGGACTAGTCCGTGTTTGACCTACATTAACCCCGGTCTCCATGTGTGTCTTGCTGGCTACTATAATTTTAGTTGTAGTGTAGTTACAACTGCACTTATACAAAATGGAAAGTAATGGATAAATATTGACTAAGATTTAATTTTGTTTGCTTGGATAGCCCACAGGCAAATATAGATGCAGATATCTTAGTGAATAAATAAAACTCATGAAATATTATGACAATGGTGCTAAATAAATAATAATTATATAATAAATAATAATATAAATAATTACCTACATTTGAAGTATATGAAAGTAAAACAAGCGCAGCCAATTTGATGGAGCTGAATTAATAGTAGTGGTTTCGCCATCATGAGCATCAACCATGATGTGGGGAAGCAAATATCATATGATGACATTATTGATGATTTTGCATCCAGAAAGTGCAGAAAGGGACACTTTTAATGGTGAGTTATTTCAAACATTAACATGTTTACATGCCCAACATTTAAGACTGTATGATTGTTTGTTTACACATTTAGTTTGATTTGATTTGTTCTGATTTGGTCTGAATTTATTCTTAGTTAGACCAACAGGTGGCGACAGTGCAATATGTTTAAAGGGGGGATGAGTGGAAGCACTGGGTGTCAGGTGCGACTGTTGAAAATTTTTGGAGTTCAGTTAGGAGGGCCCCTTTGCAGAATTTTGCCTAGGGCCCCATGGAGGTCTGAACCGGCTCTGACCTGGAGGATGAAGATTATTGCAGTGTAAGTTTACAAAGAAACACAACTTAGTGAAAAATGAGGAAGAAGAAACAGAGAAAGTTGCTGTATAAGCAGAGAGAGATATAAAAGAAGAATCACATCACAGACCAGCACCATTTAAAGAAAACACTTTGACCAGCACGATCATCACTCTCAGTGGATAAAATATGGAGATGGTATTCTTTGAAGAGGAAGATGACATCGCCATAGTAAATGATGCTTCAGTGAAGGATGTTTCATTACAGAGCCACTCTGATGAAGAAATAAATGAAAAGACTGCTGCAGTGCCTGGTGAGAAAGATATCCTCAGTTTAGTACAAGTGTACTCAGCTTTATACAAGTGTGTTTTAAGAAGTGACTTAAAATGGGGCACTGATTCAGCAAGCTTGAGATTGAGGGCTCTGACAGCAAATGCGTAATTACCTTTGGTTTTAAGATGCAAGAGCAGAGTTTTTTCTGATGATCTCAGTCAGCGCGCTTAGCCATAGGAGAAGAGCTCTGAGATGTAAGGAGGTGCCAAACCAGAGAGGGCCTTAAAAGTATTTTTAAATCAATTCAAAAATACTCTAGTTACCAATGTAAAAAGGTCAAAACGCGATGGTGTGATGTGGTCACAATTGTATAAGTTGGAGGGAGAGATTCTAATGGAGGGACTTTTGAGAGAGACATGTATAAAGGGATCAGTGATCGAGGTGTGTGGATGACCTTTCAAGGTTGGACAACCATTTTCATTTTCATGTGTAAGTCTAATTTAAAAACTCAGTTAAATAAAACTCTAAAATCTATGGCTGAGTGCTATAAGTTAGAGGCCAGTGGACAGTGGAGGAGGTGACTATCAAAATGAGTCCTGATATGGTTGGTGGTGAGGGGTAGGACGACTTCAGCTTTGGTGTCATTGTGCTTGAGACAGTCTTCAGCCATCTAGTTTTTAATGTCTGCAGAGGTGATGAAGGGAGGTTTTATTACTAGGTTTGATGGGTGGATAGAGTTGTGTGTCATCAGCATAGGAATGGAACCAAATGTTTTTTCGTATAATAGTTTCAATATTTTTTGATATTATGCTACCCTATGAACCATCTTAGCAAGCTGAGTGCTGCTGGCTTACATACAGTATAGGCAGCAGGGTTAGGTTTACTTTTTTCAGACTACAGCAACAACTGCTCAAAATATCTATGCATGTCCCTTTACAGGTAGTGAATAGGTAGGTTTTGATATTGCATTACTGTTTTTTGTTGGCTATGGACTCCTGCATTTTAGCTTCAGGTGCTGGTGATGGAAAGAACAGTTCTTGCGGTGTGGCTGCATTGTGCCTGGGTGCGCTGTGTCTTCTCCTTCTGATTGGGTTCAAAACTCTGGTTTCCCAATGTGAGTACTTTATTAGCATGTTGATAAAGCTCCAGGAAGATAATACTGGTTGACAGTGTTTATTTGTTTATGTTTTAAACAGATAACAAAAGCAAATCTGAGCAGGAAAGGGATATGTTCCTGTTTCAGACCAGATATAACAACCTGACTAAAGAAAGAGACCAGTTACAGACCAGTTACGACAACCTCATCAGTGAGAGACACCAGTTAGCGGACAAGCTGACAAGACAGAAAGACCAGTCACAGACCAGTTACAACAACCTGACTAAAGAGAGAGACCAGCTACTGACCAGTTACAACAACCTGACTAAAGAGAGAGACCAGCTACTGACCAGTTACAACAACCTAACTACAGAGAAGGACCAGCTGCAAGAAAGATCTGAAGTCCTGACCGAAGACAGAAATAATCTTCAGGGAAAGCTTCAAGGTAAGTAAAATACAATTTCTGAAGAGAGTGTGCCGCCCTTACAGAAAAACCACATGAATTTCACATGTGCAAAACACATGTGGTGAAGTGACCATATGTGTTTTTGCACATATGGTACCGCATTATCATATCTATTTAGGGACCACTTGGAAGATATGATTATCCACTTTGGATTTTGGATTTGTTGCAAATGTGCACTCACTCAACTTAAATATTTGCTCTGACTGCTCTCTAAATATGTGTCTGTCAAAATCTATTCTTATTAGTGTGTTGATTGCTTAAATAATGGTGACCACTCTTTGCAGATACTGAGGCCAGTCTGAAAAACTTGACTGATGAGAGAGCTAACCTGAAGAGGACTCTGAATATCTTTGGTAAGCAAGATGATACAATAAATTGTTAAAATGAAATTAAACCCTCCTCAAAATTCTCAACATACCGTCTTGTCTCCTCTCTTTGTGTGAACCATTTGCTATTTGTTGTTGTAAATGAGACACTAACTTTTTTTTTCTGTTTCTCACCATGGTCAACAACAAGGGGTATATTTCCAAGGTAGTTTCTATTACATTTCTACCACCAAGAAAACCTGGCAACAGAGTCGAGATGACTGTCTTCGAAAAGGTGCAGACCTGATGATTATCAACAGCAAAGAAGAACAGGTGTGTGTGTGTGTGTGTGTGTGTGTGTGTGTGTGTGTGTGTGTGTGTGTGTGTGTGTGTGTTAAAGCTTGGAGTTAGTCTACATTAGGTGGACATTGAAATGAGTTTAATGGAACTTCAATTTCAGTTAAGTTGTTTAAAGTTTGTGTCTCTCTTTTTAAAAAAGGATTTTGCAAACCGGTTCAAGAAGTACATGTGGATCGGCCTGACTGACTCACAGAGAGAGGGGACGTGGAAATGGGTGGATGGGACTCTGCTGACCAAAAGGTTCAGGCTTTTGTTTGTTTGTTTGTTCGTTTGCTTGCTTGTTTGTTTGTTTGTTTGTTTCAAATTAAATAATCTCCTTGTGCGTCTTGGATTGCATTCTCTGATAGAAGTTTATTTTTTCATATTGCAGCTACTGGGCTTCTGGGGAGCCTAACGGTAGAACACAAGAAAACTGCGGGGATATAAAGAATTATGATGCTGAAAAAAGTTGGAATGATGAAAGCTGTTCCCATTCACTCTACTGGGTCTGTGAAAAGAAACTCCTGCTATAAATGCTTTGGCACAGGCAAAGCAAAGTGACAGTTGAGGAGGCCTTGTTGTTGTTTTAATAAGTCATTACAGCCTCAATACTGTGTGTTTGATCACCATTCAGTTATGTTACCTGTTATTTTTTATTGCATTTAGACACCACAAAATGGTTCCTCTGCAACATTAAAACATTGCTTTCATGACATGGTGAATAATGCATTATATTAATTTAGAATATGTAGTCAACAACTGCTCTTTTATCTATTTTATTTTATTTCAAAGCACTCATTTAAATCACTTTGTATGCAAAATGTGTATTCAAAATCATCATCACCAACTTGAATTAAAGTTAAAAAGCAAAAATACATATTCTGCAGTAGAATTGTCCCTGTAAATGATTTATATATTTTGTTGTTTTAGGATTAATATTACTTCTGCATATATGTTGCATTTTACTGCTGTAGATGTTTAAGGTTAAGCTCATTTTAACCTCTTTATGTACTGTTGGATAGTTTAATCTATAGAAATGCATCATAATCTAGAAGATCATATTTGAGGCATCACTGACCTGTGAGACACACAAATGTCAACTTTTCATGAGCTCAGAAAAAACAGCTTGTTTTCTTGAGAAGAAGGAACATTTTCAAAACCCATAGAGGAACCCTTCATCCTGCAATTTATCATAAACACCGAAAATTACTACATTTGGAGATACATTGTTCTCACTGGATAGGAGGGATGTGAACAACTAATCTAAATAGTAACTAAAGCTGTTAGACAAATTAAATTAAATTAACAAAATAAAAAATAATATTTGCCTCTGATATGTAGTGGAGTAGAAGTATAACGTTTAAAATGTAAATAATAAACTAAAGCTCAAGTTCCCTGAATTTGGACTTAAGTACTTGAGGAAATGTACTTAATGTACTTAAATTACTGGCAAACCCTGTAACTATCTATCACTGATATCATACCTGCATATCTGATATCTATCATTTCAACCAACAATCATTGTAACAATTGAATAGCCCTATATATATATATATGTATATATATATAGATGTATATATATGTATATATATATATATAGATATATATATATGTATATATATATATATAGATATATATATATAGATATATATATATCTATATATATATAGATATATATATATATACATATATATAGATATATATATATATATACATATATATATATATATATAAATATATATATATATATATATATACATATATATATATATATATAAATATATATATATATATATAAATATATATATATATATATATATATATATATATATATATATATATATATATATATATAGATATATATAGATAGATATAGATATAGATATAGATATATACATATCATGTTGATGGTACAGTGTCTTGTAATAGGGTCAATGGTGTCTCTGTCTCTGCCACTCCGCCCACCTATCACTTGTTTCTGCACTATGTGACTTCAATGAGAGGGTAGGATCAAGTGTTCAACAAATAACACTGTTATGGCATAATGAGTTTTGTTTGTAGTTAGCACCTATATGTTACGTCTGACAAATTGTTACAGACCTGGGATTTGTATTTACAACAGTGGTGTTGCACTCAGAAACTGTGGGGGGCACCAAATCACACAAAATGTTAATTTCCACATAATGTGACTTTACGGTAATACATGATTTTGTCAAAAGCAAGGGTGACATGAGTTAAAGGACTTGGGGAGTTGTAACACAATATAGAGAATAGTGAGATGGTCAAAACACTAGAGGCCTGTACTATGAAGAAAGTTCAACATACCCCAGATATGTTTCTGTGATCTGGCTTCACTAAGCTTCACAATCACAATCATGCTAAGTGGTCACATGAAGGTGATCATGTCTATAAGTCAGCCCAGGTTTTCCACAAACATGGAAAAGTCTTCTGGCAGGAGAGAAGGAATATGTTATTAAAGAAGAGCAAACCTTTAGACAAATACACAATGTTACACACATAATCCAGGCTTAAAGCAACACAGTTACAGCCAACAAATGCAGGACGGACAGCTGACACAAACACTGCCGACTGTGTAAATGTGTAAATCAACAGGCTTATACAGTAATGTCACTGCCCCATCATTAGGGCACGAGTAGATAATCTGATTATAATTACATTTGTGCATTGCATTAAATGAATATGTTCCTCTAATGTATTTTTATGCAGTGTATGAAAATTTAAGCCTTATTCTTTCAGCTGCAACCCCCATGGTGTCAAACGGACTTGGGAGCAAATTACGAAAAAAATATAGAAACATAATTCAAAGCAGTTCTTTCATATCTTCTAACAAGGCTTTATTGCTTTAATCTGTTTCTCTGTTGTATAAAAAGCACAATGAAATGGCTGTGACATTGCATGCAGGCAACAGGTGACACCTCTCATGATCTTCTATCAATAATAATGCCATTTTCCAAAAAAATTGATTGGTCAGAAGGTGGTGCTTTTAGTGAAACATAACCCGCTCCAGTTATGTTTTATGTGTGCAGCATAACAATATATCCTGGTAAGAAGTGAACCACCATTATAACACTGAAAGGTTAGAGTTTACCCTGAAGTTACCTTACTAACTAAAAAGCTGCTTTGTGATTGAGGCCTCTGATATTTTATAAATGGTCGTACAAATGAAGAAGTGTTTCACTTCAACAGTTATCATCTGCTGTTTATCTTATTTGTACATCACAGAGTGCCAGAGTTTACAGAAGTGAAAAAAGGTGTGTGTGTGTGTGTGTGTGTGTGTGTGTGTGTGTGTGTGTGTGTGTGTTAAAAATAGTGTGCTGCTGTCAGAGAATTGTTATTGTATTAAACAAAGGTATAAGTTGTGTGAATGGCAGACATTTTATGGTAGTTAACACAGTCTTTTGGAGGCTGCTGTGCATATACAGTATGTCAAATGATTTTAAACAGTGTGAGATTCTAAAATAATTCAGTTTCCTGTTAAATGCAGTCTTGTGTGTGAATGTGTTGCAGACTATTTCACAGGTGTTAGGAACGCCTTCTATTTCAGAGAGGTCAGCACAATAGTTTATCATTTATCATTTCAGAAGCTCACTCTCCAGACTTTGATGCCCTCAGGCCCCTCAGGACCAAACTGAACTGTCAATACAGCTGAGTGTCATGGATCAATTCGATATCTATGTTAATGTAGAGAGACCTTCAGGTAATCCTGGTAAGAGGAGGACTTTGGGAAAATGTTCAGAAAATATTTATGCAAATGAAAACAAGATCCACACCCTGGAGCCAAAGAGACCTGAACCTGCACTCTCAGGTAATGAACACAAACATGTAAACACTCTAAAAGGATGCTGACTGCATTTCTTACATAACACCACACACAAACATTATATTACATATTCTCAAAGAACTCGTGTGAAGTAAAACAAAGACTTACATGACGTGTTTGAGAAACCATAATGTGAAGGAGGCAGAGAGGAAAGAAGTTAACCACAGCACTGAGTCTACCAACTCTCTGATATACTTTATTGATCCTTCTGGAGGAAACTTTTATTTGGCTTCAACATGCTGCAGATCAGACCTAATTGTACTAATTCTGAAAATAGTGCCACTCAATCTTTAGATTGTTCATTATTGTGCTGATGACACACAGAAATACTTTTCCATATCATCTGATGAGAGGATTTCAATTTAATTTTCTTGGTGGGACTCTTCAGGTTTTTGCTTCTACAGTTTTTCACTTCAACAAAAGTTTTACATTTCCCCTTTTAATTTGCTGTTGTTGTGAGGTGCAATGTGTGAAAAGAGAACAAACTGGACCCTTGGCCACTGACACTAAACAATTATGAATAAAATGTTTATTGCTTTTTGTTCTGTCAGCTGTAGATGATATTTGACTTTACACTTAGTCGACTCTCTCAATGAGAGATGAAATAGAGAAATGTTACAGATCTCAACTCCTGAGTCATTCTACTGCCTCGAATCCCTGGTGGCAGGGATTTGATGATTAGTCGGGTTGTTTCATGGCTGGACCAGGGGTTCCCAAGAGCTTTGTGGCTGCTGCTTGGAGTATTTCTTTAATGACAATGTTTTATCATTGTATATCTATTAATGATTACACGTTGTTATTTATGTGTTTTATTCAAGCGCTTGACTCCATCTAAAGGCAAAAAATGAAAGGGAAAAATAAGGGAAATAAAGGGAAAAATGTTAGGATTAATCTCTGTTTTGTCTTTTTATTTCTTGCTTTCATGATTGTAATTTGTGTAAACCACCAATACAAGGCTTTATTTACTATATTTGTAATGATATTGAAACACAAACAAATTACAAATATTGTCTTCTAATTCCAGCTGCTGTAGATACACGAGTTCAGAAGAGCTCACTCAGAGCTGCTGCAGTGATTCTGGGTCTGCTGTGTCTTCTCCTCCTGACTGGACTCATAACTCTGGTTGTCATGTGTGAGTACTTTGTTAGCATGCTGATGAAGCAACAGGTGATACTGGCTAACAGTATTTGTTTGTTATTATTAATTGTGGTCTAAGTTCATATGTGTTCATATATGATTTCCTCACTCAAAACTAAATTCTCTCAGCAAATTGTTTTAAACCTGTTTTTGTTTCAAACACAGTAACCAGGAGCAATGAAATGCATAAAATGAAGATGGTCGGGTTACAGGCTAGTTACAACAACCTGACTGAAGAAAGAGACCAACTACAGACCAGTTACAACAACCTGACTGAAGAAAGAGACCAGCTACAGACCAGTTTCAACAACCTGACTGAAGAAAGAGACCAGCTACAGAACAATTACAACCAACTGGTTACAGCCCTGACCAATGAGAGAAATGATCTTCAGAGAAAGGTTGAAGGTAACCAGAGAATGCAATTTCTGAAGAGACTGTGATGCAATTGCTGGCTGCTATAGCTGATGCTGAGCTGTATTGCTTTAATGTTTAGCTGGGAGCTAAACAGTACATCTGTCTTTTTGACTTTATGAAGACTTAGAATAGTAGAAAAGGTATCAAGGGTGCAAAATATCGTGTACGCAATGTTTCACTAACAAGACCACGCCACAGTTTAACGTTAAGGCAGTTTATTTAAATTGGTAGAAGATTTTGGAAGGGATAGGAAAGGGGGGTTGGGTTGTTGGATGAAGGAAAGGGGGGTCGAGGTTGGTGGATGAAGAGGGGGGTTTGAGTAGGGTTGCGGATTGGCTGGACCGTCTAGGAACCAGGGAGGTTGAGACTCAGAGTGGGGGTACGTCTCGATGGGCGCATGTCTTGGTCGGCGTGGCTTCATCATCCCCCCCGTGGTTCCTGTGCTTGAATGGCCTTGGTCCCTCTTCTGGAGGATCTTCTTGCCATGGGATGGCGATGTCAAAGGCTGGGCTGCCGGTGATGCTGTGTGAGAGGATAGTGGAGAAGGAGAGGGTCTGGGGGGGAGGGTTATAAGAACTTGAGACGAACAGGAGAGAAATGTTTAGGCTTGCATATATAGATTTCACAGGTGATTGAATCAGCGTTTCGGTGCAAGCTGGGGTTCTGCCTTACGTAGGCCTTTGATCAGCATGGTGACGTGGGGATGAGAAGCGGAGGGGGCTGGAGCTCCGGAGAGCAGTTTGATGAAGAAGTTGATGCCGCTGAGATATACTTTGATGGTGGAAGTTCTGATTTTGAGAACCGTATGGGCATATATGATGAAGCTGGTTATTGTTACGATGTAGATGGAGGGGAAAGGGAGGTTGTGAAGGGTATGAAATGACAGTGTAGTAAGATGAAAGGGTTTTGGTTTAGCGCAAAGGTAACTTTATTTGAATTGATAGAAGGCTTGATGAGGGTAGGAGAGAGGGGTCGAGGTAGGTGGATGTAAGACAGAGGGGTCGAGGTAGGTGGATGTAGGAGAGAGTGGTCGAGGTAGGTGGATGTAGGAGAGGGGGGTTCGAGGTAGGTGGATGTAGGAGAGGGGGGTCGAGTGCGTTGCGCGAAACGGAAAGGGGGGTTGAGTGTGTTGGACGAAACAGAAATGGGGGGCCAAGTGCGTTGGACGAAACAGAAAGGGGGGTCGTGTGGAAAGGGGTCGAGGTAGGTGGATGAAAGGTAAAGAGGTGGATGTAGGAGAGAGGGGTCGAGTGTGTTGGATGAAGGAAAGGGGTCGAGTGTGTTGCGAACAGAAAGGGAAGAGGGATAAAAAAGGAGGAAGTCGGGAAAGACCAGCAGTGGATGAGCCCTGGCCTGTGGTGGCAGTGGCTGTGTGCACAGTGGTGTGATTGGCAGTGGTTGCTGGAAATGGGTAACTGGGGGTAGCTGCGGGTGCTACGTTACCTGGGGCAAAGGAAGACTGAAGAGGCGAGGAAAGGGTGCTGGGATGGAGGAATGTGTTCAAGGGTTGATCGTGCAGCCTGCAGTTACAGGGAAGCGAGGAATTAGGAAAAAAGGGGGTGGGACAGGTAAGACAGGTGGGGAGAACACACGGGGGAGATACGACCTGGCCCTCTGTGGGGGCTGCGCGGAGATGTCATCGGTGAGCCGCGAAGTGTGTGGTGGACGGAGTGAAGGCAGTGTTGCCAACTTCACGACTTTGTCGCTATATTTAGCGAGTTTTCAAACCCCTCTAGCGACTAATGACAAATCTAATGACTTTTTCTGGTGTTATTGGAGACTTTTGGAGATTGCCATGGGCCCCTCCCCCATCCCAAAGCACTCACAGGTGGCCCAGTCCTCGCGCAACAGTCCCTCCCAGCTGCAGTCAGAGCAGGAGAAGTTCACCCCTCCACGTCCAGACTGTGAATCGCGCATGCGCGTAGCTGCCGCTGGCTGATCCCGCCCTGGCTTACAGTCGGGATGTAAATGTAAAATTTTCTTTGTCTAAAATAAATCAATGCACTAAAATAAGTTCATTTGTAGTTCTAAAATATTAAGGGTGTTTTTTACTCACTTTTTGTCGCTCCCACAACGCTATTCCTCTCTCCTACAGCGTCCATTACAATTAAATGCACATGGCCAGTCATGCAAATTAGGTGATGACATCATTTAGTGACTTTTAGGACAGCCAATAGCAACTTCCCTTACTGAGGAGTTGGCAACTGTGAGTGGAGGTGGAGGTGGAGGTGGAGGTGGAGGTGGAGGCCGTGAGCGGCGGGAAAAGCTGGACTTTGTTGTCGGTCCGACGGAATGGGATGCGGAGGGAAGACAAAACGGATCCGGGAGTCTCGGGTTGGAAGCTGTGGCTGCGGGTTGGGCGCCAGGAGGCAGCCGGTCGGACAGGAGAGAAATGGTTAGGCTTGCATATATAGATTTCACAGGTGATTGAATCAGGGCGACAAAGGTGGTTGAGTTAATGCAGCACAGGTGGTTAGGTTGATGAGTCACAGGTGGTTAGGTTGATGAGAACAGGTGATTTGATTGGCTGGGCCTGGGTGGCAGATCAGCGAGGAGAAGTGGCGTGGTCCAGTTCCTGAACCTTAGTTATAATAACTCCATAAAGTGTTAAAATGAGACTTTAGTATGAGGACTTAAATGAGCTTCTGTGTATGGAGAATAAGGGCCCAGACACACCAAACCAACTTCAAAGAGCAGTGGCGATGAAGGCTGACATTTGCGTCCCCTCACATTACCTGTGTCCCAGCCAAAAAGCTGCACATGAACACACCACAGCCAAGACTACAGCCATGAGGAAATACTGTTCGATATCACCAGGTGGCAATAGTCTATTTGTCATTAAAAAAGCGAAAACAGAAGACATGGGAATGCGGATTATCAAACTGTTATGATAAAGCATGATGATTTTTTTCACACCACTTGCTAACATAACCACTTCTAATCAAGAATATGTCTGATAAAAATAATACCACAGCGACATTATAAAGCGGCTTTCCTTTTCCATTTCGCTTCTCATGCACTGATTTACTTAGCTGGGCAGCCAGGCACAGTGATTTCTCTCGCTGATGGGCTCCACCACCAATTTCACACGCCCAGTTGCTTAAAAGCTTTCACAAGGGCCAACTAATGCCAACAGTGCAGGACACGCTTCAACAACAGGGCCACAGACGCTCACGAATGGCTTCGACATTAGCCAACGGCCGACCATCGGCCTGGTGCGTCAGGGCCAAGATCAGTGGCGGTCCTAGCTTGCATGACCCTCAGCGAACCTCACCTTCAGCGCTTCATGCTGTGATTGACTTTAGCCTACTAAATACCTTAGTTGTGCACTATTAGATGAATCTAATATGAATGTATACATAACTCATTTGTCATTTTGGTTTGCACTAACTGGGCAACTAACTAACTTCTATTTCTATTTCTTACCTTTTTATTATATTGTTTACTTTTTACTATTATTATTGCTTATTGTTATATTGAACTGTTCTTTGGCTGCTGTGACGCACAAATTTCTCCATTTGCGGGACTAATAAAGGAATTCTGATTCTGAATCCTGCCTCACCACTCCACCACCAGTAGGGAGAGCTGAGGTCCAGAGGTGAACCTATCCCCCGCCCCCCTCCCCCTTCTTCCACAACCTCTGTATATGAGACTCTCTCAGCAGGAGCAGACGCACCTTTACAAAACAGAGGGCGCCCAGCCGCCCACTCCCCACACGGCAACATGACGTAGTTGACTTGACGTGCAAATGAGCAATACAAAAAACGGATGAAATGAATGCAAACAAGTTTAAGGCAGCCGGTACGGGTCGGCACCGGGGGCGATCTGCCGAGATAAGCCCAGAGGTGGCTGCCACAGAGCCAGTTACTGTGGGCGACTGCCTGCTCAGTATTTTTTTTTTTTTTTTTTGCGGGCGCTCATGCCGCCCCTCCACAAATGCCGCCCTGGGCGGCTGCTCATACTGCCCATATGAGAAACCGCCCCTGGCCAAGATAGAGGAAGCAAACACTGCATCATTGATAGATTTGTGCAATAGATAATAGAAAGATTCCTCTTTATAGGTTTCTGAAAAACTTTGGTAAGTAGGATGATCAAATACATTTTTAAAGTGAAATAAAACTCTTGAGTCATGATACAGCAAACATGTAAATTTCTTAGATACCATTTTGTCTCTTTTATCATTTTTGCTGTGAAGGAGATACTAACATTCTCTCTGTTTCTCATTCTCGTTACAAGAAAGCTAATGATTCTGTTTTAGGTTGAAACAAACACTGTATAGACTAACGCAACAGATGATGGTCATTCTGTTTCAGATACTGAGGCCAGTCTGAAAGATCTGACTAATGAGAAAGAGGTCCTGAAGAGCATTCTGAAAGACTTTGGTAAGAATGCTGATTAAATCAGTGAAGAAAAAATGAACCCTCATCACAGTTCTCAGCCTGTGAGCCATGATCCAGCAAACATACATATTTCTGACAGATAAAATCTTGGCTCTTTGTTTTGTAGCTGAATCATGTCTTAATTCTCATTGTTACCAAGATATTAAGGTTCTTTCTGTTTCTCACCATGCTCAACAAGAATGGGTATATTTCAGAGGTAGTTTCTATTACGTGTCTTCTACCAAGAGAACCTGGGATCAGAGTCGAGATGACTGTCTTCAAAAAGGTGCAGACCTGATGATTATCAACGGCAAAGAAGAACAGGTGTGTGTGTGTGTGTGTGTGTGTGTGTGTGTGTGTGTGTGTGTGTGTGTGTGTGTGTGTGTGTGTGTGTGTGTGTGTGTGTGTGTGTGTGTTAAAGCTTGGAGTTAGTCTACATTAGGTGGACATTGAAATGAGTTTAATGGAACTTAAATTTCAGTTAAGTTGTTTAAAGTTTGTGTCTCTCTTTTTAAAAAAGGATTTTGCAAACCGGTTCCAGAAGTACATGTGGATCGGCCTGACTGACTCACAGAGAGAGGGGACATGGAAATGGGTGGATGGGACACTGCTGACCAAAAGGTTCAGACTTTTGTTTGTTTGTTTGTTTGTAATTAAGTCACTTCCTTGTGCTTCTTGGATTGCATTCTCTGATGAAAGTTTCTTTTTTTAATTGCAGCTACTGGGCTTCTGGGGAGCCTAACGGTGGAACACAAGAAAACTGCGGGGATATAAAGAAATATGATGCTGAAAAAAGTTGGAATGATGAAAGCTGTTCCCATTTACTCTACTGGGTCTGTGAAAAGAAACTCCTGCTATAAATGCTTTGGCACAGGCAAAGCAAAGTGACAGTTGAGGAGGCCTTGCTGTTGTTTTAATAAGTCATTACAGCCTCAATACTGTGTGTTTGATCACCATTCAGTTATGTTACCTGTTTTTTTTTATTGCATTTAGACACCAGAAAATGGTTCCTCTGCACCATTAAAACGTTGCTTTCATGACATGGTGAATAATGCATTATATTAATTTACAATATACAGCCAACAACTGCTCTTTTATCTATTTTATTTTAATTCAAATTCAGATAGATAGATAGACACACAAAATGCTAATTTCCACATAATGTGACTTTACATTAATACATGATTTTGTCAAAGACAAGGGTGACATGATTTAAAGGACTTAAAGGACAGCAACACAGTTACAGCCGACAAATGCAGGACAGACAGCTGACACAAACACTGCCGACTGTGTAAATGTGTAAATCAACAGGCTTATACAGTAATGTCACTGCCCCATCATTAGGGCACGAGTAGATAATCTGATTATAATTACATTTGTGCATTGCATTAAATGAATATGTTCCTCTGATGTATTTTTATACGGTGTATGACAATTTTAGCCTTATTCTTTCAGCTGCAACCCCCATGGTGTCAAACGGACTTGGGCGAAATAAATATAGAAACATCATTCAAAGCAGTTCTTTCATATCTTCTAACAAGGCTTTATTGCTTCAATCTGTTTCTCTGTTATAAAATGACTGAAATGGCTGTGACATTGCATGCAGGCAACAGGTGACACCTCTCATGATCTTCTATCAATAATAATGCCATTTTCCAAAAAATTGATTGGTCAGAAGGTGGTGCTTTTAGTGAAACATAACCTGCTCCAGTTATGTTTTATGTGTGCAGCATAACAACATATCCTGATAAGAAGTGAACCACCATTATAACACTGAAAGGTTAGAGTTTACCCTGAAGTTACCTTACTAACTAAAAAGCTGCTTTGTGATTGAGGCCTCTGCTATTTTATAAATGATTGTACAAATGAAGAAGTGTTACTTCAACTTCAACAGTTATCATCTGCTATTTATCTTATTTGTAAAGGTGTGTGTGTGTGTGTGTGTGTGTGTGTGTGTGTGTGTGTGTGTGTGTGTGTGTGTGTGTGTTAAAAATAGTGTGCTGCTGTCAGAGAATTGTCAATTGTATTAAACAAAGGTTTAAGTTGTGTGAATGGCAGACATTTTATGGTAGTAAACAGCCTTTTTGGAGGCTGCAGTATGATATTCTAAATATATTTTGCAGAAGTAACCTACCCAAAAGATTCAGGTTCCTGTTCATTGGGGTCGGAACGCCTTCTATTTCAGAGAGGTCAGCACAATAGTTTATCATTTATCATTAAAGGAGCTCACTCTCCAGACTTTGATGCCCTCAGGCCCCTCAGGACCAAACTGAACCGTCAATACAGCTGAGTGTCATGGATCAATTCGATATCTATGTTAATGTAGAGAGACCTTCAGGTAATCCTGGTAAGAGGAGGACTTTGGGAAAATGTTCAGAAAATATTTATGCAAATGAAAACAAGATCCACACTCTGGAGCCAGAGAGACCTGAACCTGCACTCTCAGGTAATGAACACAAACATGTAAACACTCTAAAAGGATGTTGACTGCATTTCTTACATAACACCACACACAAACATTATATTACATATTCTCAAAGAACTCGTGTGAAGTAAAACAAAGACTTACATGACGTGTTTGAGAAACCATAATGTGAAGGAGGCAGAGAGGAAAGAATTTAACCACAGCACTGAGTCTACCAACTCTCTGATATACTTTATTGATCCCTCTGGAGGAAACTTTTATTTGGCTTCAACATGCTGCAGATCAGACCTAATTGTACTGAATCTGAAAATAGAGCCACTCAATCTTTAGATTGTTCATTATTGTGCTGATGACACACAGAATTACTTTATTTTCTTGGTGGGACTCTTCAGGTTTTTGCTTGTACAGTTTTTCACTTCGACAATAGTTTTACATTTACACTTAAATTTGCTGTTGTTGTGAGGTGCAATGTGTGAAAAGAGAACAAACTGGACCCTTGGCCACTGACACCAAAAACTTCTGAATAAAACATTAATTGCTTTTTGTCCTGTCAGCTGTAGATGATATTTGACTTTACACTTGGTCGACTCTCTCAATGATGATGAAATAGAGAAATGTTACAGAACTCAACTCCTGAGTCATTCTACTGCCTCGAATCCCTGGTGGCAGGGATTTGATGATTAGTCGGGTTGTTTCATGGCTGGACCAGGGGTTCCCAAGAGCTTTGTGGCTGCTGCTTGGAGTATTTCTTTAATGACAATGTTTTATCATTGTATATCTATTAATGATTACACGTTGTTATTTATGTGTTTTATGCAAGCGCTCCCCCAGGTGTGACAGCAGCTTAAGTGGTTTGAGTGAGTTACAATGTGACAAATTGCAGTTGATGGCTGCTAATGTTTATAATTTTGTCTGTGTGTGCTCTGAGGGCTGCAGCTCTATACTCTCTTCTCTCATCTATACAAGTAAGCGTTAAGTCATACAAAGACTGAGTAATCATTTTAATGTGGGGGGAACAGTGCACACTTTGAAAGAGGATTTCCTGGAAGGACTTCACAGTGTTGCAAGAAATGTGAGAGAAATTCTGCAACAACAAAAAATAAATAAATAAATAAATAAATAAATAAATAAAGAGTTTGAAAGAGAAGTTCAGACCTGCTGAATTTTCTCACTTCTACTGACTCAGAACATTAGATTCTCACAGAGTGAGGTTGGTGTTTGACTCCATCTAAAGGCAAAAAATGAAAGGGAAAAATAAGGGAAATAAAGGGAAAAATGTTAGGATTAATCTCTGTTTTGTCTTTTTATTTCTTGCTTTCATGATTGTAATTTGTGTAAACCACCAATACAAGGCTTTATTTACTATATTTGAAATGATATTGAAACACAAACAAATTACAAATATTGTCTTCTAATTCCAGCTGCTGTAGATACACGAGTTCAGAAGAGCTCACTCAGAGCTGCTGCAGTGATTCTGGGTCTGCTGTGTCTTCTCCTCCTGACTGGACTCATAACTCTGGTTGTCATGTGTGAGTACTTTGTTAGCATGCTGATGAAGCAACAGGTGATACTGGCTAACAGTATTTGTTTGTTATTATTAATTGTGGTCTAAGTTCATATGTGTTCATATATGATTTCCTCACTCAAAACTAAATTCTCTCAGCTAATTTTTTTAACCTGTTTTTGTGTCAAACACAGTAACCAGGAGCAATGAAATGCATGAAATGAAGATGGTCGGGTTACAGGCTAGTTACAACAACCTGACTGAAGAAAGAGACCAACTACAGACCAGTTACAACCAACTGGTTGAAGGTAACCAGAGAATGCAAAAGAGACTGTGATGTGATTGCTGGCTGCTATAGCTGATGCTGAGCTGTATTGCTTTAAAGTATAGCTGGGAGCTAAACAGTACATCTGTCTTTTTTACTTCATGAGGACTTAGAATAGTAGGTATGGAATAAAGGGTGCAAAATATTGTGTATGCAGTGAAAGGTGTTGAGAGTGTATGTGACTTTAGTATGAGGACTTAAATGAGCTTCTGTGTATGGAGAATAAGGGCCCAGACACACCAAACCGGCTTCAAAGAGCAGTGGTGATGAAGGTTGACAGTTGAGTCACCTTACATTACCTGTGTCCCAGGCAAAAAGCTGCACTTGAACACACCACAGCCAAGACTACAGCCGAGAGGAAATACTGCTCGATACCACCAGGTGGCAGTAGTCTGTATTTATCATTAAAAAAAGCGAAAACAGAAGACATGGGAATGCGGATTATCAAACTGTTATGATAAAGCATGATGATGTTTTTTACACCACTTGCTAACATAACCACTTCTAATCAAGAATATGTCTGATAAAAATAATACCACAGCGACATTATAAAGCAGCTTTCCTTTTCCATTTCTCTTCTCATGCACTGATTTACTTAGCTGGGCAGCCAGGCACAGTGATTTCTCTCGCTGATGGGCTCCACCACCAATTTCACACGCTCAGTTAGCTTAAAAGCTTTGACAAGGGCCGACTAAAGCCAACGGTGCGGGACACGCTTCAACAACAGGGCCACAGACGCTCACGAATGACTTCGACATTAGCCAAGATAGAGGAAGCAAACACTGCATCATTGATAGATTTGTGCAATAGATAATAGAAAGATTCCTCTTTATAGGTTTCTGAAAAACTTTGGTAAGTAGGATGATCAAATACATTTTTAAAGTGAAATAAAACTCTTGAGTCATGATACAGCAAACATGTAAATTTCTTAGATACCATTTTGTCTCTTTTATCATTTTTGCTGTGAAGGAGATACTAACATTGTCTCTGTTTCTCATTCTCGTTACAAGAAAGCTAATGATTCTGTTTTAGGTTGAAACAAACACTGTATAGACTAACGCAACAGATGATGGTCATTCTGTTTCAGATACTGAGGCCAGTCTGAAAGATCTGACTAATGAGAAAGAGGTCCTGAAGAGCATTCTGAAAGACTTTGGTAAGAATGCTGATTAAATCAGTGAAGAAAAAATGAACCCTCATCACAGTTCTCAGCCTGTGAGCCATGATCCAGCAAACATACATATTTCTGACAGATAAAATCTTGGCTCTTTGTTTTGTAGCTGAATCATGTCTTAATTCTCGTTGTTACCAAGATATTAAGGTTCTTTCTGTTTCTCACCATGCTCAACAAGGATGGGTATATTTCAGAGGTAGTTTCTATTACGTGTCATCTACCAACAAAACCTGGCAACAGAGTCGAGATGACTGTCTTCAAAAAGGTGCAGACCTGATGATTATCAACAGCAAAGAAGAACAGGTGTGTGTGTGTGTGTGTGTGTGTGTGTGTGTGTGTGTGTGTGTGTGTGTGTCAAAGCTTGGAGTTAAGATATTGAAGTACTGTAAAAGTCAGTGAGGTGGACATTGAAATAAGCTTGATGGAAAAATTCTACATAAATTTCAATTAAGTTGTTAATAGTTTATGTCTCTCTTTTTAAAAAAGGATTTTGCAAACCAGTTCAAGAAGTACATGTGGATCGGCCTGACTGACTCACAGACAGAGGCAACGTGGAAATGGGTGGATGGGACTCTACTGACCAAAAGGTTCAGACTTTTGTTTGTTTGTTTGTTTCAAATTAAATCACTTCCTTGTGCTTCTTGAATTGCATTCTCTGATAAAAGTTTATTTGTTTGATTACAGCTACTGGGCCTCTAAGGAGCCTAACGGTGGAACACAAGAAAACTGCGGGGATATAAAGAAATATGATGCTGAAAAAAGTTGGAATGATGAAGACTGTTCCCATTCACTCTACTGGGTCTGTGAAAAGAAACTCCCACAATAACTCAAAACCCATCAGACAGTACAGAAAACAAATAAATGCATCTCTCAGTTTCATCTGAACAGAACAAAAGATTTATCTGTTTGTTTGTTTTTGTTGTTGTTGTTGTTGTTGTGACATTTCATTGTGAACTCAGACCTTCACAAAAGCAGTCAGACTATGATGGTGTGGACATGCTTATTATTTTCAAGGGTAGACAGCATTTCCAGATTTCCGTTTTAGTGTGCACATAATCTGTATGTTATGTTACCTGCTAATTTTTGGTGAAATTATCATTTTAATGATAAGAAAAATGGCACCTCTGCAACATTAAAACTTTGCTTTAATGACATAGTGAACAATACATGATATGACTGTACAATATATAACCCACAATTGCATTTGGAGCTTTTTGTTTGTTGTTAGTTTTTATTATTATTATTATTATTATTATTATTATTATTGTTGTTGTTGTTGTTGTTGTTGTTGTTGTTGTTGTTGTTGTTGTTGTTGTTGTTGTTGTTGTTGTTGTTGTTGTTGTTGTTGTTTTGTTGTTGTTATTCTAAATGTTTAGGTTAATCAGATAAGAGTTTGATAGCATTTTTTTATTTGTTATTTGTTTTGTTTTGTTTAGTTTTGTCTAGTAAGTATTTTGTTGAGTTTGGGAATTTCTGTCACACTGAGGGCACCCTGGATTATATAGGTAGAAGGATATGTGTAAGACCATGATGCACCTGGGTGGGCCTATGGTTTTTTTTTTACCAGAGCAGGAGAGGCATGCCGGATTCCTTTGTTCTTTGCTTGCTTGCTTTTTTGAGAAATAAACTATGATAACCAAAGGAACTTTGAATGGACATTGAACTGTACAACACAAGCCTGTGGTGCAGCAGGGCTCTTTGATTTGCATTTTGAAGTTTAATTTAGATATTATTCTCTTTTCTGTTGTAATTACATAACACCACTGTAATGGCAATTCAATCACTTTTTGCGCTTAAAAAATTGCCTGCAAAATTATCATCAGCTAAATGTACTCAAAGTATTAAAGTAAAAGTACACATTCTGCAGTAAAATGGTCCCTGTCAATGTTAAATGATAGGATTAATATTACTGTGGCACTGATGTTGCATTTTACTGGTGTATGCTTAAGGGTTGAGTTCAATGCAACTACTTTATTTACTGTTGGATAGTTTAATCTACAGAAATGCACCATATTGTGTAAGATCATCATACATCTGAGGCGTCACTTTCCTGTGAGAAAGTATACATATATAACTATGTTTCTTGATGAGTCCGTTTTCATGAGCTCAGAAAAACAGTCTGTTTTCTTACGGAGAAGGACATTTTTCTAAATCCATAGAGGAAGCCTTCATCCTGCAGTTTATCATAAATACTCAAAATTACTACATTTTGAGATACTTTTTTCTCATTGGATAGGAGGAATGTAAAAGAGTAAAAAGCACAGCATTTGCCTGTGAGATGTAGTGGAGTAGAAATATAAATGTAATGTTCACAGCAAAATGGAAATACTCCTTGAATTTGTACAGAACATCACCTGAGTAAATGTAGGCTGCTTGGGACTTTCCACCAATGACAAACACAAACTACAAATGAGTGATATCATGCGCATATATCTGATATCTAGTCCTTTCAACCAACCCGTATCATTGTGTCAAATTATCTTAAATAGCCTTAATGTCCACCCACGAGATGGTAGTGCATGGACCCAGTGAATAATGACGACTAATGACACAAAATGCAGGACAGTGATACATTTGTCCTGAGAGTGGCTCCTTTAAGGAATAGAGCAGGAATGAATGAGTGTGGAGAGAGAGAGAGAGAGGGAGAGCCAGAGAAAGTGAAAGTGGATACAAGCGGAGCAGAGAGGGAAAGTTAGCGGTAAGTTGTCATTTTAACTATAGTAAATGTGAAGTGCAGAGTGAGGGCACTGTTTACAATCTTATTGATGTGTAGGACATCATTTAATTGTGGACGATCGTGGAAAAGGAACATTTTATTTGACACTGAGATAAGAAAATCATAGAGCTGTGTCACCAAAACTTTGGACCGCTTATCCTATCCCTTAAATTCGGCAAATGTAACATGCTTTATTAATTAATTCCCTCCTCTGTATATAAAAAAGGAATATTGTGTTAGTTTGTCCCAGTTTGATATTTCTTGCTGGGTCGTTGTTTTGCAGGATGTAGCGGTTCACGTTTCAGCATTTTTCAGTGGGGGGGGCGACACCCGTTCCGACGGTCCGCCATTCCGACCGGGTTATGGTTAAGTTTGGGCTTTCAGGTTCGGAATGGCGACCTTTTTTCAAAAATAATTAAGGGCCGGCATTCCGAAACATGAAAGTGAACGTTCGGAATGCCGCCCTGGACCCTTTCCAGTGTATTGTTTTCAAATAATTTGTGTATTTAACCTCATGTATGTGCATAAAAGGTGATATTCTGCCTTGTAAGACCGTTTGGGTGGCTTTGGAAAGTAGGTCATAGTCTTCAGTAATATTTAAAAAAAATAGTAATTAGTGAAAAACCAGAATAAAAACCTGGCCAGGTGGAAAATGCCTACCAGAGTATGCATCCTGCTTCTTATTAGAGTTCTGTTTTATGGCTTTGTATGACTAGACTTATATTGTCTTCAGGTATTTAAAAGAATATTTCTACCCGTCATTCACAGTTTGGTTAGGTTAGTTTTAGGCAGTAAAATACTTGATTAGGTTTTAGAAATGGTCCTGGTCTAGATGACATTAATAGATTCAGATCATTTTTGGTGTCACACGCGATAGGAGCAGCTATGATAATCAAAAATAAATGTTGACAAGCCCCCACGAAGATTGCCAGGCTTTGAAGCCGACTTTCATAGAGGCCAAACCCTGTAATTACATTGTCATGTGATACACTGGGGCCCAAAAATACATTTTGCCATTAGCTTACATTGTGAAAGAAGTGGCTGTAAAACCGTGGGTAAGTTTTTGGAGCTTCACAAAACCAGCATCTGGTATTTTTATACCCGCAAAGTCTAGGGCACCATCTCCAGTGCTGTACCCAGATATGAATGGTTACATCTATGCATTACAAGTGACGAGACACCAATGTGAGCCTACAAGTTTCCTCATCAGACACATAACGCAGTGTTACGCAGGATGTAACGCGCCGCCCTCTGTAAAATATCAAGTTTTTCGGGAGTCCCATTTAAGACCGGTCTCAACGAGAAGAAGGATTAAGTCCAGGTGGTGCAGATTGCTTGGACTTAAAAAGTCAAGTTATGACCAACTTCGCTTAAGACCAGGCGTTAACCATGTTGGTGCAACTGGCCCGAAGCAAGTTCAACATACCCAGAATTCGTTTCCGTTATCTGGCTTCACTACAATCACAATCTAACAAAGCAGTCAAACAAAGCTGGTTATCAACTCCATAAGTAAACCCAGGTTTTCCACATGTAGCCATAAGTGCATTCAATAAAAGTGGAGGTGTTTGCAGTTTCTTGAAGACGTTTCACCTCTCATCCAAGAGACTTCTTCAGTTTTAACTGGAGAGGATTTGGCAGGCTTTTAAGCTCTGTTTGGGAGTGTGTTTGGTAGCAAACATGTGTATTTGTGTACATGTTAAATGATTTTGAGCAGGTTAGATTCAAAACATATTTTGCAGAAACAGGGGCGGTTTCTCATATGGGCAGTCGCCCAGGGAGGCATTTGTGGAGGGGCGGCATTGAGCGCTCTAAAAAAAAAAAAAAAAAATACCGAGCGGACAGTCGCCCACAGTAACTGGCTCTGTAGCAGCCACCTCTGGGCTTATCTCATCATCTCGGCGGATCGACCCCGGTGCCGACCAGTACCGGCTGCCTTAAATTTGTTTGCATTCATTTCATCTGGTTTTTGTATTGCTCATTTACACGTCAAGTCAACTATGACATGTTGCCGTGTGGGGAGCGGGCAGCTGGGTGCCCTCTGTTTTGTAAAGGTGCGTCTGCTCCTGCTGAGAGAGTCTCACATACAGAGGCTGTGTAAGAAGGAGAAGGGGGAGGGGGGCGGATAGGTTCACCTACTGGACCTCAGCTCTCCCTACTGGTGCAGGGGAGCGGTGAAGCAGGGGGTTCAGAATCAGAATCAGAATCAGAATTCCTTTAGGCTGAAGGTGAGGTTTGCCCAGGGCGTCATGCAAGCTAGGACCGCCACTGTGCAGAAATAGTAATTAACCCAAAATGATTCAGTTTCCTGTTAAATGCGGTCACATGTGTGTATATGCTGCTGACAATTTGACAGGTGTTGGGAACACCAATTCAAAACAGTTCACTACAATCTTTTATCATTTCAGAAACTCAGTCTCCAGACTCTGATGCCCTCAGGCCCTCTGCACCAAACTGAATTGTCAATACTGCTGAGCGTCATGGAGCAAATGGATATCCATGTAGAGAGTCCATCAGGCAAGCCTTGTCAGAAGAGTTTGGTAAAATGCTCAGAAAATATTTATGCTAATGAAGACAACATCCAGACTCCGGAGCAAAAGAGACCTGAACCTGCACTGTCAGGTAATGAACACATGCAAACACACACAAGGCAGAGGGGAAAGAAGGTAACCACAGCACAGAGCCTACGGACTTTCTCATATACTATATTGATCCCACTTGAGGAAACTTTTATTTGGCCTCAACGTGCTGTAGATCAGACCTAATTGCGCTGAATCTGGAAATAGTGTCACTGCCATATTGTCAGGGACTATGGTATTGATCTCCATTATGCTAATGACACCCATACATTCCCATATCACCTGATTAAAGCCATGCCCTGTAGTTTGTTAGGGGAACAAATAGAGGATATATATTATTTCAGTGGGACTTTTCAGGTTTTTGCTTCTACAACAGTTTTACTCTGACACTTTTATATTTGGGAGACACACTTAATGTTTCTGTGGCTGGGGATCACTGCAGGTTATGTGATTAATTGTTTCCTCATTAAAGATGAATTATTTCACACACCCATATCCTATCCCCTATCAAAGATCATTATCTTATTAATTCATAACAACAGAGCAGATTTTTTTTTCATCCCAAGTGAATTCAATACACTTCCGTAGTTCTCTGACAGTGGCCAGTCAGTAGCTTTCAAAACAGAATTAAGTGCTAGGTCATGTCCAGGTTATGCCTTCTTGAAAGTATTTGTTAGAAAGGCTATTCTCAAAGGCAAAGTGAAAGATGGCTGTCATACAAAGACGGAATAGTCATTTAAGTATGGTACAGTACACATATTGAGAGAGGATTTCCTGGAAGGTCTTCACAGTGTTACAATAAATGTGAGAGAAATTTTGCACAGAATGAAAAAAGGGAGTTTGAAAGAGAAGTTCAGACCCACTCGATTTTCTCACTTCTGGCTGACTGATGAGAGCATGAAGCTGGTGAAGTTGTCAGTCTCGCTCCATCTGACAGCCATCCAAATCTGTTTAAAGTTATGAATTGATATTGAAAAATAAGCAGATTACAAATATTGTCTTCTAATTCCAGCTGCTGTAGATACACGAGTTCAGAAGAGGTCACTCAGAGCTGCTGCAGTGATTCTGGGTCTGCTGTGTCTTCTCCTCCTGACTGGACTCATAACTCTGGTTGTCATGTGTGAGTACTTTTTTAGTATGCTGATAAAGTAATGTAGCTTATATTTAGAAAGCAATGTTATGTCAATGTCAGCTAATGTCAACCCGTGTTGCTCTCTCACTTGGGTGAAACAGCAGAGAGTGGAGACAGAGTGATGCACCTCCCTCTCCATTCAAAATTACATGAATAGGCAGCTTTGCCTGGCCGTAAGAACAGAGCACGCTACTTTAAGTGTGCTCATTTTGAGTAGGAATACACAGTTGCAGATCAAATATATAACTTCTCAAATCCTCGTGATTATGTGTGTTGTGAGCTCTTCTCTCTCTCTGACTCCCTTCTAATAGGACCACTAGCTGTATGGCTAACTAGCTAAACCACAACTAGTACCTATAGTGATAGTAGCTACAGCAAAGAATATAATTAGCAGCAGTTAGTGGTTATTCGGGTGATACAGCGGCTACTATTTGTTTGGAGTGACCTTTAATAGGTGGCTAACTCTTAAATATTACACATTGAAAATACTGAAAGCTATAAAAAGTTATAACTTCAGATAAGAGACAGAGGGGGACTTTACAGTTCTTAGTTCAAGCTTCATATTTTCTTGCCTTCCGAGTAAAATGAACCCAGTCACAGTTTGTAGCCTGTAAACTTGTTTGTAGTCTTGTGTATACAGTTACAGATATCTCAACTGGCAGACTTCTCTTCGTTCTGTATTGAATGCAACAACACTGTTAATACGGAGGACTGAGTCCTCATACAAAATAATGATAGTTGGCTTCTGTCTTTAATATAAGTTCTTTGTTAACACGCTGATTGACACCTTAAATCAGCGGTTCTCAAAGTGTGGGGCGCGCCCCACTGGTGGGGAATAGAGACGTGACAGGTGGGGCGCGACAAACGGGAGGAAATTTTCCTTTTTATGCCTATTTTTATCAATGCCTTTCTTTAATTTCCTTTGGAATATCTCTTATTGATATCACTGAAAACTCCATATTTCTTATGGTAGGAGCGAAAGCTTGACAGACATAGCAACAGTAACTAAGGGGGGCGGGGCTTAGCGAACGGTCAATTGTAGAGGAACAAACTTTCGCGCGGATGTTAAGCTTGGCGTAATTCATTAGCATTGTGTTGGGGCGATGGGGGCAGGTGGGGCTTGAAAATTCCCCCTTGTCCAAAGTGGGGGATGACTGAAAAAGTTTGAGAACCACTGCCTTAAATGATAATAATGGTTGACAATCTTTGTTTGTTTATGTGTCAAACACAGTTGGGGAAATGGATATGTTCCTGTTACACACCAATTTCAACAACCTGACTCAAGAGAGAGACCAGTTACTGACCAGTAACAATATGCTGACTCAAGAGAGAGACCAGTTACAGACCAGTAACAATATGCTGACTAAAGAGAGAGACCAGTTACAGACCAGTAACAATATGCTGACTAAAGAGAGAGACCAGTTACAGACCAGTAACAATATGCTGACTAAAGAGAGAGACCAGTTACAGACCAGTAACAATATGCTGACTCAAGAGAGAGACCAGTTACAGACCAGTAACAATATGCTGACTAAAGAGAGAGACCAGTTACTGACCAGTAACAATATGCTGACTAAAGAGAGAGACCAGCTACTGACCAGTAACAATATGCTGACTCAAGAGAGAGACCAGTTACAGACCAGTAACAATATGCTGACTAAAGAGAGAGACCAGCTACTGACCAGTAACAATATGCTGACTCAAGAGAGAGACCAGTTACTGACCAGTAACAATATGCTGACTCAAGAGAGAGACCAGTTACTGACCAGTAACAATATGCTGACTAAAGAGAGAGACCAGCTACTGACCAGTAACAATATGCTGACTCAAGAGAGAGACCAGTTACAGACCAGTAACAATATGCTGACTAAAGAGAGAGACCAGCTACTGACCAGTAACAATATGCTGACTAAAGAGAGAGACCAGCTACTGACCAGTAACAATATGCTGACTAAAGAGAGAGACCAGCTACTGACCAGTAACAATATGCTGACTCAAGAGAGAGACCAGTTACTGACCAGTAACAATATGCTGACTCAAGAGAGAGACCAGTTACAGACCAGTAACAACCGTCTGGCTACAGAGAAGAACCGGCTGCAAGAAAGATTTGATACCTTGACCAGAGGCAGAAATGATCTTCAGAGGAAGCTTCAAGGTAACTAGAGGACAGACTTTGTGAAGAGATTGTAGTGGCTTTGCTGGCTTTTGAAAAGCTGACACTGAGCTGTTTTGCTTCATGTCTTCAACTTATGCCGCCCCAACCTTTACTTCTCTTCCAGTTCAAACATAATTGTATTCATTCTTCCACTTAAGTGCTAAAATAGTTTGCAAGCTATTGACCTTGTCAAAAGTGTATGAACTTTGGAATATTTTGTGAACATGCAGGGTCAGACTACACCCATCTTCTTTAAGTCAGCCTGCATTTTTATGTGAACTACACACCTGTGAAGTTTCATGACTGCATTGAAACGAATGTGAGCAAGTGTGTAAAGTGTGAGGGGGCACCCCCTTAATTTGGACCCCTTGCTTGTGTAACCCAGGGCCGGTTTTTGCTATGGGCAATGTGGGCGACCGCCAAGGGCGCAATCTATGTGAGGGCGCACGAGCACCCTCAAAAAAAAACAAAAAAAAAAAACGACAAAACAAAACTCGCCAGTTTTCTAGACTACCGCTCATTTCCATGTCAAGTTAGTGGAGTGGGCGCTGGGGCGCCTCATTGTCACGTCAACTTGCTGCTGAGAGTCACACAGGTTGTGTGTGTCAGCAGAGGCAAGGGGGAGGGGGGTGGGGGATAGACTGATAATCCCAGGCCACACAACACAAACTGCTTCCAAATAAATTGTATTTCATTCTTAAAATTAATATAGACCCATATACCTACATGTAATTAATTGGGTTATGTGAAAAAAAAAAAATCTGTGCATGCATCTACGTATATTTGTTTACATCACGTGACTCCGGTTGTTTGACGGGCGAATGGACGGTGTTGGCAAAAGGTAATGATGTCAAGTCTTCATCTTCATCATGGATCAAAGTAAAAGAGCAAAGAAGCCATCAGGTGCCCAGTTCAGAAAAAGAAGAAAAGAAGAGGAGGAGAAACGGGCAAAAGATAAAGGTATGCAGATTTCTATGAGTGACGTGAGTGACAGTATCCTATAGGCTATTTATTAGCCTCTTGCTAATATGTTGCTACTTAGCCACAGAAGGTTTTTAGTTTTGCTGAACTAGCAACTATTAGAATTGAGGCATCATGTCATGCAACTAATTTCACCCATAGGCAACCTAGGCTAGTTTGTGTTTGCAACACAACAAGTGCAAATTCACATCCTGACTGTGGAATTTTTAATGCTATATGCTATATGCTAACTTAAATAACTTCTAATATACATTGACATGGCATACATAAGCTACATGTGATATAGCTTTTTGAATAATTTGTAGTGTGTTATGCTTAGTTAATAGGATGTTAACAAACGTTAATAAAATGTGCATTATGGTCATTTTAATTGGGTAACTGTTGCATGTGTGATGTAAGTGTGATCTAACTTACATATTGTATCTTAACTGTAAATTCAGGGGCACTTCTGAAATATTTTGGAGCTGGAGCACCCACTGGCCAAAATGAGGAGTCAGATACTTCCACAGCAGCCACAGACATGGTCCTGGAGTCTGATGAGGAGCCATCTACCTCTGCAGCCACACAGGCCTATTCAGGGATGGTCCTGGAGCCATCTACCTCCTCAGCCACATGTTCCTTGCAGGACTCCTCAGGTGTGTGTGTGTGTTTTTTTTTTTTTTACTTTTGTAAACGCTATAAATGCTGTGAATAACATGTATACTAATGACAGTACAATATTTTTTTTAGCTTTCTTCAGGGATTTTTCAAGCATGGTTATTAGATCCTGTGATGAAGGATTTGTGCAATTTACATTGGTGTTTATATACTGTATTTCATTTATTTATCTTGTTTTTTTCTCTGTTCTTGTTACCTTTTTGTATTTAAGATTATATATAATAAAATAATACAAATAACATATAGTTTTGCTGGTTTTTTTTGGGGGGGGGGGGGTCGAGGGATGGTTCACCCAGGGCGTAAATCTAGCCAGGACCGCCCCTGGTGTAACCATAGTGGGTCGGCACAAGAAGGAGAAGAAGGATTCTGCAGTGTTTACAGCGTTTATTTGACCCAAACCTGCGGGAGACAGTTCAGATACAAAATGTCGTCATCCGTCTTTTTGTCTCACGCCCTCAGCCATTGTAAACATTACTGTCTTACAAAGACATAAGCTGTCTGTTACACTTTTTTTTTCTCTAATATTTTCAAAGAAAATTACAAAAACATAAGCTGTCTGTCTTAAACAGAAGCAAAACTTGGGGTGTGTAATGAATGAACAGCGAGCGCCGATATCTGTAACATAAAATAGTTTGTAAAATCTTGTTCTGAACGTAAAAACTAGTGAAAACAACTGATAAACATATTTACATTCTCTGTGCATATTTTTCTTCACACATTCAATAGGTTAAACCCACATTTACACGGCAAACAACAAAAAAATGTTGGCGGGATTTCCCGGCCGAACTCACCCTCAGCCATTGTAAACATTACTGTGAGGGGAAGAAGGGAGGGGCTACAGAAGCCTGGAGGACTACGGGGGCTCAGGAGGAACAAAAAGAAAGCAAAGTGCAGAAAAATGCCTTCTCACAGGTAAAAGGGAAATAAAACTATTTAAATCAGATAAAATTCAGAAACCAAATACAACATATATATATATATGTTACACTTGGTCCACCCCCATCTTCAAACTTGGTCTTTATTTTGATCTCAACTACAAATCTATAAAGTTTTGGACTGTATTCTGCACAGTTGTGACGCTATCACACTGACAAAATCTGACAGAAATCGAAACACCTGAAAAACTACTTAAAACTGCTTCAGTATCCCTTTTCACACAGACACTCCGCGTTATTGGCGCGATGAACGCTTGCTTTTACGTCAACTTTGTTTGTTCGGCATTCCGAAACCAAAAAAGGTTTGACGGTACACATCATGACGTTGCGATCTAAGTTTCCCCTGGTTTCCACCTGTAAATCTAAACATGTATCGGCCGACTGTTTATAATCATATGGATGCTGTTATTATGTGTTGTGGTCGAGCTTGATTAAGTTACGTTTTTTGCTCTAAATTACATAATTACATAATCACCATCAGTAAATAGCAGACCCTATCTGACTCTCTCGCGACTCACTTCCTCCATACAAGTTGCCAGAGACAGTAACTAAAACAGTTAAAGGAAGGAGATGAAGACATGGTGAGTTAAAGTTTTTTGCGCTAAATCACGTCAAGTAGTCACCATCAGTCAACTGCAGGAGCCGCCTGGCGACCACATTACTGATGTTTGGTTTTGTAACTTTGCTTTGTGGATTGAAATGTGGGACATTTCTCTTTCATTTGATGAATGGAGTATCTGTTTAGTTGTCAGACTATGAACGCCATCAGACCATCACACCTCTGACCCGCACTGCCAGCTTCACACAGGCGCCTTCTCGCCTCTGTTGTGGCTCTGTTACTAACTCCGCTGGCGGATCAGAGGCGAAACGAAACTGTCCCCCCATTCCGCCTCTGTAACTTTCACACAGGCGGCGAGGCGGAATAGTGGCGCAAGATTCCCGCCTTGAAAAGACAGTATGAATGGGGCTACAGTTAGTTCTCACTACATTAGTGTGTCTCCAGGAACACATTTTGCCATGACGCACACACATATACTCATGAGTATAATAATCTGAACGCTCTAAAATGGAAGTATAATTTCAAAAATGATGCAATGTAGAAGCATGCTAGTTAAAGGGGAATTGCCGTTTTTTACAACCTGGACCTTATTTCTAGCATAAAATACGATCATTTACTCACCCAGATAACTTTGGTGTCATTTGGAGTCGTTCAGACGCAATTAGATCCAGTGGAGCGCCGCGTATATCCATAAAATGCGAGTGATAGGGGCACAGAAGCACAGCCTCTATATAACGCATTATCTGCCGCGAAACTAGTTAATTTCACCAATATTTTGTTATGATACGCTAGTGCTACTCCCCTCTGAGTCCGGGGTTGCCTGTTATCAACATCCAGGGTCTGTAGGTTGACCTACTAACCTCTGACCTGGATGATGTCATCTCTGAAAGCCGCGCGCAGCCACAGCACAGCCGGCTTGTTTACCTGTAGTTTGCTACTGCTAGTTTTTTGCAACATGGCTGAATATTTTTCCGATTCTGAGGTGGTGGACGATGACTTTGTCTATGATGGACATGGACGAGTACACAGATGAGGAGCTCATTGAAAGGAGGATGCGGAGACAGAGAGAGGAACAGCTGGCCAAAGAACAACAAACGGCTGCAGCTAGGCTAAACGGCTAGGTCAACCTACAGACCCCGGATGTTGATAACAGGCAAGCCCAGACTCAGAGGGGAATAGCACTAGCGTATCATAACAAAATATTGGTGAAATGAACTAGTTTCGCGACAGATAATGCTTTATATAGAGGCTGCGCTTCGGTGCCCCGATCACTCACATTATATGGATATACGCAGCGCTCCACTGGATCTAATTGCGTCCGAACGACTCCAAATGACACCAAAGTTATCTGGGTGAGTAAATGATCGTATTTTATGCTAGAAATAAGGTCCAGGTTGTAAAAAAACGGCAATTCCCCTTTAAGGCATTTAATATGATGAAGAGCTGGAAGCTGAACTGCATAGATGGCTTAACTTTATTTGAAGAAGCAGCTCTTCATATTCCTTTATGTAGAGTTGAAATTGTAGGAAAGAGATAAGGGTGCAAAATATAGTGTAAGCAATGAAAAGTGTTGAAACTAGAGTTTTAGCGTAAGGACTTAAATGATCTTCTGTGGACAGAGAGTAATTAAACACTGTATCATTGAGAGATTAATGCAACACACACACGGAATTCTGTTTCAGATACAGAAGCCAGTCTGAAAAAGCTGATTGATGAGAGAGCTAAGCTGGAGCTGATGCTGATGGATAGCGGTAAATTTTAACATTCAGAATTCTCATAGAAACCCTTGGCCTTTTGTGTTGTAGCTGAATCATTTATTAATTCTTGTGAATGAGATACTAACGTTCTCTCTGTTTCTCACTATGCACAACAAGGTTGGGTGTACTATGGTCGTAGTTTCTATCAAGTTTCCATTTTCAGACGCACCTGGAAATCAAGTCGAGATGACTGTCGTCACAAAGGTGCAGACCTGATGATTATCAACAGTGAAGGAGAACAGGTCTGCATACATGTATCTGTGTGTAAAACAGACATAGGACCATAGTAGTATAGAATAAAGAGTTAAAAGTAATTGAATGTATGCAAACGTCAGGGTGGAGGATACATTGATATGACTTTAATTAAAAAGCTTACATTTCTGATTGTGCTGTTTATAGTTTGTGTCTCTCTCTTTAAACAAGAACTTTGTAAACGAGTTCAAGCAGCCAATGTGGATTGGCCTGACTGACTCAGAAACAGAGGGGACATGGAAATGGGTGGATGGGACTCCGGTGACCCAAAGGTTCACACTTTTTTTAATTTAAATTAAATCACTGCCTCATGCTTCTTGGGTTGTGTTCTCCAGTGAAGAGTTTTTTTTATTTTTTATTTCAGCTACTGGGATTCTGGGGAGCCCAACGGTGGGACACAAGAAAACTGTGGGCAGATAATGAAATATGATGCTCTAAACAACTGGAATGATGTTGCCTGTGACACCTTTTTGTTCTGGATCTGTGAAAAGAAACTGTTTCCATGACCCTGCATCCAAACCCACTGGACTGCCTTTCTCAGTTTCAGCTGAAAAGAAGAAGCCATTTAGCTGTTTCTGTGGTTTTGTTTATATGCACATTATTTTCAGGTGTAGACAGAATTATTCAGATTTTTCAGTTTAGTGTGGATAGAATTTAAACCTGGTTATTACTGCACTGCAGGAAGGAGACAAAAATCCAATTACTGCTTTAGTTGCAAAAAAAATAATGACATCATGCACTGACTGAATTCAAATCTATGAGTGTCTCCTTTAATTCTTACATTGTAGTATAAAATAGTGGTCCCAGACCTCAGACGCTTTCTCAGAGGATTTCCACTGTCAAAACATCATTATGTAGAAATGGGCATTTTGTGTGATTTGGCACCCCCCACAGTTTCTGAGTGCAATACCACTGTCATAAATACAAATCCCAGGTCTGTAACAATGTGTCAGACATAATGTAGGTGCTAACTACGGACAAAACTCATTACATCATAACAATGTTATGTGTTAAAAACTTGTATGATGAAGTAAACATGTATGTAACGCTGTGATACTACCCTCTCACTTAAGTTACATAGTGCAGAAACAAGTGATAGGGGGGCAGAGTGGCTGAGACAGAGACACCATTCACCCTATAACAATTCTTTCATCATTCTTTCCATTATTTTGCACACATCAGATATTAAAGCAATAGGCCTATATCTCCCTGGGTTTTTACAATCTTTTCCTGGCTTACGTATTGGAACTACAACAGCTTCTTTCCAAATTTGTGGTAATTTTCCCTTCCCCCAAACTTTATCATATAGCTCCAGTAAACTGTCTTTAGATGATTCACTAAGATGATTTAACATAAAGTAACATATCTGATCTTTTCCTGGTGATGACGTCTTGGTTTTCTTAAGAGCACGATTCAGTTCTGCCTTTGTGAATGATACATTTATTAAATCATTGGCATCTTCTTCTTGTAGTAATAGTTCCTCATTCTCATCTATTGTAGCTTCCCTTCCTCTTCACCCCTCTTCACTAATATTACTAAAGCTATGAACTTTAACAAAATTCTGTGCCAACATCTCTGCTTTTTCCTCATCTGTCACTGCAGCAGTTTCATTTTCAACTAAGACTGGATACCCATATTCTCTTTTAATTCCATTCATTCTTTTAATCATTCCCCATATTTTACCTATTTCTGTTTCTCTTCCTACTGAATTACAACATTTCCTCCAATAATCCTTCTTTGCATTTTTAATTGTTTTCCTCATATTTGCTTGCAACCTTTTAAATTCAATAAGATTCTGGAAATTATGAGTTCTTTTTACCATTTTAAATGCTTTATTCCGTGATTTTATTGCATTGTCACATTCCTTCGTCCACCATGGTACAATTTTCTTTTTACTTCTGCCTCCCTTCCTTTGAATTGTTTGTTTTGCTGCCCCTAGAATGGCTTCACAAACAGAACGATTTAATTCATCAACATCTTGACTAACATCAACTTTTTCCATTTCCTTATCACTAATCTGCTTAAATTTTCCCCAGTCAGCACTACTGAAAACCCATCTATCTTCTCCCCCAGTATCATACTCTTCCAATCTCACTCCTCCACTGTTGTTTCTTTTACAATTTCCCAAGTACAAATACCTGCCACTGTTTCTGACACTAAAGTAAGATCGGCATGGCTGGACTGGTAATCTGGTATCCAAGCATTTTCCCAGTAGGCCGACATACTTTTGGGCCGGTATGAGGGGGGAAAATATTATGCAGTTTTCACGTGCATTTCATGAATATAAACCTGGACTTCAAATCTCCTTTTTCTGAGTTTTAGATTAATATTTATATCCGATTTATTTGTCAGTGTTTTGTTATGTTTTTGTGATAGCCCCTGGCCCCTGGAGGAAGCTTGGCATGAATGATGTTCAGTTGAGACATTACTTAATAGCATTTGCTAACATTTACTATTTTCTTGCCATTCTTTTATTAAAATACCTTGTTCACACCTCAGGGCCTAACAAAGCATGTTTGTTTTGATGGTAAGACCTATTCAGTATGTTATATCATTGCTGTTATCTCTAAAATGTTTGCTTGCTACATACAAAACACATTATTTGTATTGAATAATTGTACCCTGGGGGAATATGCATGACATTACATTAACCAGTACCTCTTGACTTACAGTACGCTCTGTACATTGTAAAGGGGGCCAATTACGATTTCAGAGAGGTATGTGTAAATTGTGACACATTACGCTTAGTATACAAGGTATTATTTTTCGAAACATATTTGAATCTTCCTGCATTTCCTTCTTCAAAGGAAAACATGCTGCAAATTAGGAGATGGTGGTGTCTTGTTCTCCTGCAGAACTTCCCCATGCCGTAAGTGCCCTCAATATCACACTTTTGAATCAGGTTCTTTTAAATAACCTTTTTTACTCACTGTCAACAGACCAACATGAATGTTTTCATAGTGAATGTATGTTGTCATTAAATCACCAAGGTCTGAAGAAGACAGATTGCAGGAAAGAAAAAGGCAACGAGAGCAAGTACAACGGGTGAGAGGTCATGTGATTAATTAGTCTTGTAGTCAAACTATTGCTTGCAAACTAAAGCATAATCCCTCCACTTATTTCAGGATCTGGAAGTGGTCCCTCCAAAAAAGTTCAGGCAGTCAGAATCTGTCTTTGAAGCATCAGGTATTGTTTAAAGCAGTATTATTGTACACACATCCATCAAGGTTGTAGATGGTGGGATGTCACATAGGTGGTTTTGCAGTCATTTCTCCATTTTCATTAAACCAGTATACTTAAAATCAGCTACTGATCTTTTTTACATCTTGCATTGTTATTGTGCCTATAAGAACCACAATCTGTTTCCTTTCTAGAGGAAGCTGAGAACTTGCCAGAACTGGGAACAGGGAACGGGGTATGTTGCCTGCTGTGGGCTTTTCTTATTTCACTGTTTATGCCTTCTCCAACCTTCATTTTAATAATTGTTTTCTTTATTTTTGATAAGGAGGATGCTCTGCTTAGGGACACCATTGAGGCAGCAAGTTGGTGTGGCACAGAAACATTCAAGGGAAAACTTTCCCTTCCCCAAGTCCTCACCATGGACAAGGAAGATCGCTTGAGGGCAGTGGAACTGCTACATATGTCTGATGGCCTGGATGAAGAGGAGACGAATGAACTAAGGGAATCGTTCATGGTCCTTTTTAGTTTGCAGGAAGATTATGAAGCATTTTGTAAAGAAATTATGGACACAAGGCAAATGCAGGTGTTTTCTGCTTTTGAAAAGGAATAAAGTGTCCAAGTGTACAGAACCCTCAACCTAACCCATTACAAATGACCCCTAGAAATGTACATGGTTCATGCATTGTACAGACTATCTTTGGATTAATCATATACAGTAGGTTTCTATACAGAGATGTATATGGTATTTTTGTTTCTGTTATGTTGAGTGAAGCCCGAGCTAAGAGTGCTCCTCTTTGTTTTGAGGAAAGACATGTAGCCTAGACTGTGTCAGTTCAGAGTTTGTGTCTGCTTTTGAAAGATATCACTTCAGTCTCTGATCTCCTTAATGTAGCTGATATAATTGATTGTACAAAAATTTAACGTGTCTATGTCTATACTGTTTGTCACACTCACTTGGGGAAATGCTATGGTAGATTTTTTTTTTAAATATAGGCAGCATGGATAAAATAATGGACTTACAGTAAAAAAGAAGACATTTAATAAGTTAAAAATAGGAATGTCTAAGTCTATCAAATGCATGAACCTTTTTCATAGCCTTTTCTGTTTTAATATAGTTAGAAGCCCAATATTAAGTCTTGATTTCACTTCACTGTTCCAGTTCAGCTGGCCCTAGTTACACAGGTTTCGAGTTCAGTGGGAGCTGAACCTCAGTAAGAAGTTGCGTGTCAAGTTGTGAGGGCTCATGAAAATGTAAACGTATTACCATGCTTTTTTTATTAAGATGAGACAAGAATGTATATTGAATATTATGTATTATTACTATTATTGCTGGTATTTACATTTAAGATACGAAAAGAAACATGTTTTCCCAAAGAATTACATTTTGGCACCAGACCCGATCCTGATATAAATAATAATGAAAGGTGCCCCAGTCAAAAGCGTTTTATTTAATTATAAGCTGAACCCAGAGGTGTAACATATCAGGACAGAGTTGATCAAACAATGGCACCTAATACATTTAACTTAATTATCAGCTCTCTCTGTGTATTTTAATGAAATCCAGCTAACAGGTGAATTTGGAAGTGTATCGTTATTCTACATATGCAATCAATACGTGGGTTTGACGCCTCTGTCTCTGTCCGGAGGTGCTGCATTGACGTTTGAGAATGTGCTGCCTGGTCTCCGCCACCAGATGGCGCCCGCGCAATGGGTGGTGTCAAACATGGGCGGAGTCAAGTGTTTAACTCCGCCCACGTTGAGCCCCGCCCCCATCTGCTTACTGCAGTCAGGGGTAGTTTTGCTCACACCCGCTCGCACTACGGAAGCCGCGCCAGACAAGATCAACGAGAACTCGCGATAGATACACACCGGTATTTACATCCTGCTGTGAGCGACACGAGAGCACAGCCATGCACGACAACGAAGTCAGCTTCTCCCCGAGTTGGATGTAAAACAGCATTTTTTGTTATTTTCTTTGTCACTCAAGGGTTGACTCTTTTTTTCAACTGCGCCGGTAAATTAATATAAAAAGATGGTTCGAGTGTGTTCCTTTCCTGGATGCTTCAATCAAATGAAGCTTTCGTACAGGAGATCCGTGACTTTCCATAAACTACCAGCTCAGGACCCTGAAAGATTACAGCTGTGGCTGATTGCTCTTCGTCGCGATATCAACACCGCCAACGTCGATGGACTCCGGGTCTGCAGTGAACACTTTTCACCGGAGGATTTCAAATTTTCTAAAGGAAGAGCTTTGTTGAAGACTACAGCTGTGCCGACCGAGTCACAACTAAAGACAGAGGTATGTACTTTACAGACCTTTTATATAACTTATATGTTGGTATATTTATATACCGTTTTCACAAACGTGGTAACGTTACAGGATGTTTGATGTTACTTGACTAAAAACTATGCACTTACATAGTATATCTGCCTAGGTTGCAGTTTCACTTTAAAGCTCCTTATGTGTGCGAGTTTTAACGTTACCTTCGTGAACCGAGTTTGTAGTGACCACTTTGACCATGACGCCTTCAGGGTGCCTACAACAAGCGGAAAACGAAAGAGAGTGTATATGAGGGAAAATGCTATTCCAAGAGCTGTACAAGTGGCTGCAGAAAGAGTGGAGGTGATGCACTTTTGGTTATCTTCTACCGGAGTGTTAGTGACGACAGCTTCTAGAAATGGGATGGGGGATGTATGTGTGCTTATTCTTGACCATGCTGAGCCCAACAATGTGGGACGGCTGACCAAGATTCCCATGATGCCAAAAAGGACAGTAGTAATGTAACTTTGATTAGACAACGCTCAGCATGTTGTGAAATTGGTTGAACACTACTACTAATGCCACTACTAGCACTACTTAGACATACAATTTTTGGTGCAAAGTAGTTTCAGAAATGGTAGTCAAGACTGTGTTTTCTGTCTGTCAATATGGTCAAAGTAAGAGAATCACTTGATGAAGATCAGTGTTTTGATTATATTTTTTCCCACAATCTAGACAAGTGGCTCTGACACAGAGATTAAAGCTCCTTATGTGTGCGAGCTTTAACTTTACCTTTTGCTCATGTGGTATAGAGATTGTGGTTTTAAGTCACTGAGGATAAACAAACAGGGTGTCAGCATGAAGTAAAAACGTGATGTTGTTTTATAGGACATGGAAATCCTGATATTCAGAAGGTGACCGTAGATGCATCATTCAGTGGGATTGATGAGGCAGTGATGTATTACCATTAATTTGGCAGATGCTTTCTCTATGACAGTGCTGGCTAGCTAATGTTAGCTGCTAGCTTGGCTGGCACAAAGTGTTAAAACTGTGTGTAGGCAGATGATGACACAGGATTACACTCTGGGTGTGTAATGTCTGTCCTGAGGAACATGGGGTAGATTGGTTGGATAGTTTATTTTAGTCATACTAAATACTTAAACTCATGTCTGCCATCAGCTGTTAAGAGTGTGTCTGTGTTGTGTGTTATTTTACAGCAGCAGGACACCTTGGAAACGGACAAACCACCAGGCCAGATCGGAGACACAGGTGAGTCAGTGAAGTCAGGTGAATGATTTTCACTATCAAGTGAAGTTTACAGGTGCATGTGGCATTCATTAATGACATGTGTCTTACAAGTAGCCATATCTGTGTGTGATGGTTGTGTGTAAAGATGACTGCTATGGTGTCCGTTTGGGACATTGTTGATGCAACACTGATGATCAGTAAACCACGTTGTTAAAGGATAAGTTCACCCAAAAATGAAAATTAAATTCTACTTGCCTCCATGCCGAAGGAAAGTTGGGCGGTCAAGAAAACATTACTGGAGATGCCGACAAATTAGCATTGCAGCATTCTCATAAACAAGTAGATGGGAAAGGTAAAAAACAAAGAAACAACTGGAAGGAGTAAAAAGGACATTTTTACCCCAAAACAGATATGCCAAGTGACACAAATCTGCCACAGTTAATAACGTGTGTCTTGAACTTTTAACTGGCATCAATTGGGATTGCTCAAAGTCTCCATCTTTGCTATTTTACTATGATATAAATAATGCAGTTCATGAATCCAGTTTGAAAGCAATTTTTCTTCCCTAAAGTTTCTGATGTTGTCCAGCCTGGTGAAGACAGTTTGTCCAAAAATACACCTGAGACGTTCACTGCAACAATGGAGAAGTAAGTCTGTAAATAACATTTGTCATATTCTTTCCAATGTACCAAGTAAATTATGTAGCTTAAAGTGAGAACTCTGTGATACAGTGTATTGTTTACCACCTGCAAAAATGTATCCATGGTGAGATTTAAGTTTCCACCTCTTGCCGGCTCCATACAACCTGTGTGTCATATCTCTCCTGTCCTGTAACAGAGCACCTCTGCAGCACATTGTTGACGAGGAGGCCATCCTGCAGCTGATGAAGAACTGCCCGATGTGCGACAGAAAGTGCCGCTGTACCAAACACAATCGAGGTCCTTACTTCATAGTCTACCAGAGCTGCTACTTCTGCCATTATCAACGCAAGTGGGCCAACCAGCCTGAAGCTCTAAACATGAACATTAATAAAGCATACACAGCGCCCAAGAGGAAACATCGGCTAAAGGAGAAGGTGTGTGTAAATGCCAAGGCTTAGTCATCGCAGCTAAATAAGATTAGCGATCTTCAGTCTCAGAGTTACATTACCCATTAGAGACTTGAGGAGCCCAGTGTTAACTCTGGCTTACATGAATCTGAATTTGGGCGCAGAACCAGTGTCAGATGTGCCTTAAAGTGGAGCATTATTAGGCAGCTGGATATGCTTAATGATGACAAACAATTCTATAAAGTAGAATCGTATGGGCTGAAACGTGCCACTAGAAACTGAATTTAAATCATTTATATTGAATTTGAATTGCTAAACTTGAATAATTGCATTAAAAAACTGAATTTGAATCACATAATTTGAATTTGAATCATTGCATTGAAAAACTGAATCTGAATATTATAATTTGAAATTTAATTTATTAGGTTGGAACTGAATTCCAATAAACTTGAAACTGAATGTAAGATTATGAAATTTAATTCAGTTTCTCTGAAACTATATTTGATCCTCACTGAAAATTCAACTCTATATATATTTTCACATTCAGTTCTCACAATTCAAATTCAGTTCTTGCAATTCAATTTCAATTTACTGTGACAGACATCTGGGTAGTTGAGGAAGAGCAATCGAGCACAGATACACAGGACTCCTCTTCGGCCAATCAGCATTTTTGAGCACGAACATAGTGGTAATTTACCTTAACACTGGCTGGTTGCCACCCGCCATGAAACAGAGGAAGAAGCATAGACATATATACATAGACGCCTCATTGAGCGGGTTGGCCCGCTGCTGCGATACCTCGACATCGCCGCCATATTGGAGGTGGCAGCTCTGCCCCGTGAACTAATACAAGTCACTTTATAAAGCTCCTTCTACAAAGTGCTATAAGTTAATGCCTCTCATTTACACATTCACACACGTACGAATATATTCAGGAAACAGATAGGAACCAAAAACAACGTCTGTAACGTTCTCTGATGATGTAAACATTAACTACTCCTTACATGTTCAGTATGCAGATATATGAAGCCCTGGAGGTGACATGGATGTGCACGCGCGAGATACATATAGATGAACGCATCTATATGAATTGGACTAAAAGAGCGGTCATGGGTCGTGTTGTAGCCAATGATTTATGTATTACATAAAGAGACTTGCTCCTTTTGTGATGAGATGAGATGAGAGACTTGATGTTTTGTGATGAGATTTAAATATAAATGTATTCATATTCTGGTAATGGCTTATAAAAGCAGCCAGTATGAATCAAGTCTGTTACAATACTCTCACACCTTGGAAGAATTGTCAATAAAATCAGGCAAATGTTTATCTGTTTCTGTGTGGGTTAATAACACTGTGTACATATAAGATCAGTTTCAGTTCCACTTGTGTACTATTTACTCTCAGCTATTCCACCCCAAAGCTGATGTGTTACTATAAACTTTAACATGTAAGTTATAAGATAGTATGTAAAACATGCTGGAGTACTACATGAAAGAAGCCAATATGCGTGCAAAAGTATTAAATAGGCTCTATCATAAGAGTAAGCACAACTACAAGCCAAGTATACTTAAACTTTCTATATAAGGCAAGAATACTTTTCTTAAGTATATCTCGATCAAAACATTAAGTACAAGTATAGGCCAAATATACTTAGAATTTTATGTATACTTATATAAGATAAGCCAAGTATACTTTAGTATAATTTTGTTAAGTATACTAATAAACACTTGAATAAACTTTTTTGTAAGGGCATGACCGCTCTTTTAGTCCATTTCATATAGATGCGTTCATCTATATGTATCTCTTGCGCGGGACTTACTGTATCTCGCGCGTGCGAGAAAAAAAACACATTCATGTCACCTCCAGGGCTCCATATACCTGTATACTGAACATGTATGGAGAGGTTAATGTTTAAATCATCAGAGAACGTTACAGACGTTGTTTTTGGTTCCTATCTGTTTCCTGAATATATTCGTACGTGTGTGAATGTGTAAATGAGAGACATTAACTTTTAGCACTTTGTAGAAGGAGCTTTATAAAGTTCACTCCATTGACTTGTATTAGATCACGGGGCAGAGCTGCCACCTCCAATATGGTGGTGACGTCGAGGTATCGCAGCAGCGGGCCAACCCGCTCAGTGAGGCGTTTATGTACACATGTCTATGCTTCTTCCTGGGGGGAAGCATCAAGATGGCGGAGTAAGCGGCTGCATTTTCAGCAGGGGCAGAAACAGTTTACTTTTAAAGTCCTAATTCTGGCATTTAAAAGCACCAAAAAATTAAGGAAAAAAAAAAAGGAAAACCAACCCAACAGCAGGAAACAAGTTTTGGACCAACTAAGTTACACCAGGAAGTTTTGAACTTTGCATCAACTGAAAAAGGCTAATGGCTAACTCAAAATCTTTGAATCCCACATAGAGGCCAATTCAAAAGCAGTCGAAGAGAACAAGGAGAATATTGGAAAAATACAGAAACAAATTGAGGCTCTGACAAATGAAAACCGCTCCCTCAAAGAAATGTGCCTTGAAAACACAAGATATAAAAGATGGTGGGATCTCAGACTTCTGGGATTGAAAGAAAGAGAAAACGAGGACACAAAAGACGTGGTGGTCGGCATTCTCACAAGGGTGATCCCAGTGGCGGTTGACAAACTCGGCCTGAAACGAAGTCTGGAGGAAATCCAAAGAGGCAGGAGTCTGCAAAGAAATGAACATCCACTTCAAGGAGGACTTTTCAAAGGAGGACAGAGAGGCTCGGGCAAAGCTGTGGCCAAAAGTGGAGGAAGCTCAACGCACCGGCAGAAAGGCCTTCCTAAAAGAGGGATATGCAGTAATCGATGGACGGAGAATTGAGCCTTAATAAGTGGACATGATAAAAGTCAAATCGTCTTTTACTTTGAGGCAACACAGAATTCAGGTTAAACTGTTAGACCTTAGAAATAGAAGAAGAGAAGAAATTCGAGTCAGTTATTGTGTTGGATAAAGAGATGAAATATGTTTTTGTACACATTAAGAGAGAACCTAATTAGAGGTAAAGGAAAAAAGGAAAGGGAAAAAAAAGTTAAGTGGGTTGTTAAGAGAAAGTTAACTAACACTAATAGGTTGATGCATTGGAACTAATATCTTAGGACAACATGCTCATTCCTGCGCTCAGTTAATACATAAAGCGCATTCAAGGACTTTTGAAAGTACAATGTCTGTTTTATTTGTTTCTGTTAATGTTAGAGGATTGAAAAATATTGTTAAATGCAAGGCTATTTTTTTATTTTGTAAAGAACAAAAGGCAACTTGCATTTTCCTTCAAGAGACTCATTCGGGAACAACAGATGAAAAACTATGGAAACAACAGTGGAGAGATAAAATACTGTTTTCACATGGAACTTCTCACTCTGCAGGGGTTATGATATTGTTCAACAGATTACCTGGTAAGATAATTGAGCACAAAAGTGATACGGGTGAACACTGGCTTATGGTGGTGGTAGAGATTCATGACCAAAGATTCATTTTAACATGTGTATATGGTTACAATAATCGAACTAACAACAGAGCCATGATGGAAAGTTTGGGAATACTCATAAATGAATGGAAAACTAAATTTGTGACGGAAAAGATGATACTAGGAGGAGATTTTAATATAGCACCAAACTCCTGGATGGATCGAATACCTCATAGAGGTCCACAACCAGAATATGATGACACCTTGTCCAATTTATGTGTAACAACTAACACAGTTGATTACTGGAGAATGTCAAATCCTACCTCCTTAAAGTACACATGGATCAGCTCTGTAATAAATCGGAATCTTTAGTGGAGGAAAAGGCTAAATTACATGCCCTTCAACTTCAGTTAGATGAACTCTACTTAGAAAAGGCAAACGGGGCGTATGTAAGATCAAGAGCCAGGTGGCTCGAACATGGAGAAAAAAAAAATCAGCTTACTTCTTTGGATTAGAAAAGCACAATCAAAGTAAAAAGAAGATTTGTAAACTGAAGAAAAATGATCTAATAATTGAAGACCTTGAACAAGTGAACAAGGAAATATGGCTTTTCTACAATAATTTATACAAATCGAATTTCCAAGAAATGGATTGTGAATTCCTTTTTGGACTGGTCAAAGACAAAATAAAAATATTAAATGAGAGGGAAAATATTCCAGAAGAAAAGTTAAGTAAATCCGAAATTGACACTGCAATAAAGCAAATGAAAAACGGAAAATCGCCAGGAATTGATGGTATAACAATAGTGTATAAAAGGCTATTATTTTGAAGGGAGCGCATAGCCCCTCCTTCCTGCTGCCACAGGAAGTGACGACAGTACGGCGTGAAGACGTCAGGAAAAACAATAGCTTTCAAAAAAACAATAGCTTTCAGCCATGTTGACGGACTTTTTTTTCCCTTTACCTGTCAAGGGTTTATGCACCTGAGAAACCTGAGACTTACCTGTGGTTTTGACGTGTGTTTTTTGGAGGTGTGCTTTGTGTTGACACTCCGGGTATGAGTGAATGAAGAAACGTGAGTATCGTTCATATTATAGTATTTTATTGCCTCGTTAATCTGTTAAAACGTGTCAGCAGTAATGTGTGTATTTTTCACTGCCGTGTCTGTTATCCTCACCTTGTTTAAAGATCACAATGTGATTTTCTGCAGCCTTAAAGTTGTCTATGCGTAGCAGTTACGTGTTTATGAATGTTGTTGTTATTCTGGTCCTTAATTGCTCGTTGAGAGCCGACATGTGCGCCGTCTGTGAGCGCTTGTGTTTTTTCCCTCTCTTAGCCAGCAGAGGGCAGTGTGCATATGTACCTCATGTTTATCTTAATATGTATGCATTCTGGGCATTTTTTGGATAAATCGAGATGAATACACAGGAGATAATTGTGTATAAATGTATGTTTACGGTTTACAAGAAATTATCAAGGAGTTGACGAGGAGGCCATCCTGCAGCTGATGAAGAACTGCCCGATGTGCGACAGAAAGTGCCGCTGTGCCAAACACAATCGAGGTCCTTACTTCATAGTCTACCAGAGCTGCTACTTCTGCCATTATCAACGCAAGTGGGCCAGCCAGCCTGAAGCTCTAAACATTAACACTCATAAAGCACACATAGCGCCCAAGAGGAAACATCAGCCAAAGGAGAAGGTGTGTGTCAATGCCAAGGCTTAGTCATCGCATCTAAATAAGATTAGCAATCTTCAGTCTCAGAGTTACATGACCCATTAGAGACTTGAGGAGCCCAGTGTTAACTCTGGCTTACATGAATCTGAATTTGGGCGCAGAACCAGTGTCATATGTGCCTTAAAGTGGAGCATTATTAGGCAGCTGGATATGCTTAATGATGAAAAGCAATTCTATAAAGAAGAATCGCCCCTGAGTCTACTTACTCAGTTGGACAAAAAGCTACCAGCTGGTGCCAACAGTGCAGACACACAGCAAACAGAGGGGCCACGGACGCTCAGTGATGGCCATGATGTTGACTGACAGCCAACTGCAGGGCTTGAAGACCTCCGGCACGGTGCCGGAAATCCGGCGTAGGAATATTTTGAAGTTGTTTTTTTTTTTTTTATCATGTTGCCACAGCAACATGATGCAGATGTAAAGAAATATTGCAGGGATTAATGGAACAAGGAGGAGCAGCTGTGGGCACCAGGCTGCACACCCCCTGACCTCTTAGGGAGCTAACCAACTACTTTCACCATGATGTGCTATTTGCAGACTTCTGCCATGTGCAGTGTACAATCCGATAAACAGAATGATGTTAAAAGGCCAATTACTGCCTGACTTCTTTATTAAAATTACAATAGTTTGTTTTCATCTCAGAATTGTGTGACCTGTAGTATTAAACTGCATTTGCTGTTACTTCCAGTAACAACAGGTTTGTTTTTATTTATTTATTTTTTATCCCGTAAAAACAGGTGTCACCAAATCCACCTAGAGTGACTACTTTAAAATAGTTGTCTGGAAATCAGCACTTGATACTTGATACCACGTTTATGCCAACTTTTGGGGTTAAATTGGTGTTTACAGATTAGAGACAAGTTCTCCTTCAGTTTCCAGGACATCACACAAAAGAATGAGATGAAATTCAAATATTTTTGAAATGCATATTTGTAGAATGTGTCCTAAAGTTTGTTATTAACTCTGCATTTTAAAGTAATAATCTCGAAGATTTTCATGTAAATAAATATCTCTTAAAGCTATAGTCTGTAACTTTTTTTTGGTTATATTTGCTAAAATTGTCATTATGATCTGACAGTAGAATATGATACAGGTCAGCTGTGTAAAAATCCATTGTCTGTGGGCCCACCAGTGGCTGTAATATGATTTGGAAGAATCTACCGCTCCGACTGAATACAACCAATCAGAGCCAAGGAGAGTGTGAGCCAGGTGTCAATCACTCTCGTGCATACGCTGCTGGCAGCCCCCCTCCCCCGCGCAGGCGCAGTGCCTGCTCTTACCTGGTCTGATACTGCTAGTTCAAAGGCAGAGAACAATGGCGGAGAGAAAACATCTCGGAAAAATGCCTATCCCACGGTTGGCTCCACCATTGTCCAATTGTTTCTATCTGTTGTAAAATTGGTTGAGACTGTTAAGATGTGAAACATTAACAAAGAAAAAGGGAAACTCAAGCTGCTGCTGCACTTTATTTTTTAAAAATTAAGTACTTTATTTTAAGATGCACAATTTTTAAAAAGCTATTTTATTTATTTTCACCATTTTATTTTTAAATGCAGCCTTTCTTTTCCTTAGAGAGAAGAAAGTGATACATATCTACAGTATTATATATCTGTATAATTAAATGTTAAGTGACAATAAATATTGTCAAAACGTTTTTGAATTGTTCTTTCTTTATTTGATTTGACAGTCAGTTGTTGATTACATGCAGACGTTGATACAACTACTAGGCTACTTCAATATATATCACACTAAATCATAACGCAAGTTAGACATTATGATGTTCAGGTGTAGTGCCGAGAAGAGACTGCTTGCCGAAAAACGACTGCCCCCGATGGGAACGCACATCAGTTCAGAGGAAGTGGGCGTAGGTCTACTACGGGTCAGCTGGCAGACGCAGCACCGAGAGAAATGTTTTTTTTACTGTGCAGTCCTGTAGCCCAAGTGAAGAGGCTACGGAAAAAGAACGGCGCAGATAAAAAAAAGTAACCTGATGTTTCCATAATGTAGGCTAGTTGTCAACAATTGATGAGGGTAGATGCTTTACCTTGCCACTTTTATTGTTGTTGTTGTTGTTATCGTTGTTGCAATGTGATTTTACACCGCTTTGATCTATAAATAAAGTCATAATTCAATATCCCTGTTTCAGTGATTTTATAACGAGGATTAGGAAATCAATGCAGAAAAGAATGCAGGAGTGTTTCCACGTCACATTAGATAGCAATCATATAACACATACTGAGAAATTAGTAAGTGCTATCAGAGGTGGGTAATAACGATTTACATTTACTTCATTACATTTACTTAAGTAACTTTTTGGATAACTTGTACTTTTAAGAGCATAATTATGAATACAATAATGCAGTATATATACAACTGTAGGCTAACTGTAACGGATTGCCTTTACATTCTGCATAACATTCTCTGTGTTTGCCAGGTGCACGTACAGTGAATCTGGTCAATATCACTGTGTCACTGTGCAGTGACTGCACCCTGTAACTCTGGATTGGGAGGGGTTACATTCTCTGTCTTTTCAGCATTAATAGTAGAGGAAACCAGGTGCACGTACAGTGAATTTGGTCAATATCACTCCTTGCAATCCAGAGTTACAGGGTGCAGTCACTTTTCGGCAGGCCCCGCCGAAAAGTGACTCCACCCTGTAACTCTGGATTGGGAGGGGTTACATTCTCTGTCTTTTCAGCATTAATAGTAGAGGAAACCAGGTGCACGTACAGTGAATTTGGTCAATATCACTCCTTGCAATCCAGAGTTACAGGGTGCAGTCACTTTTCGGCAGGGCCTGCCGAAAAGTGACTGCACCCTGTAACTCTGGATTGGGAGGGGTTACATTCTCTGTCTTTTCAGCATTAATAGTAGAGGAAACCAGGTGCACGTACAGTGAATTTGGTCAATATCACTCCTTGCAATCCAGAGTTACAGGGTGCAGTCACTTTTCGGCAGGCCCCGCCGAAAAGAATGTTATGCAGAATGTAAAGGCAATCCGTTACAGTTAGCCTACAGTTCTATATATACTGCATTATTGTATTCATAATTATGCTCTTAAAAGTACAAGTTATCCAAAAAGTTACTTAAGTAAATGTAATGAAGTAAATGTAAATCGTTATTACCCACCTCTGATAGCACTTACTAATTTCTCAGTATGTGTTATATGATTGCTATCTAATGTGACGTGGAAACACTCCGGCTTTCTTTTCTGCATTGATTTCCTAATCCTCGTTATAAAATCACTGAAACAGGGATATTGAATTATGACTTTATTTATAGATCAAAGCGGTGTAAAATCACATTGCAACAACGATAACAACAACAACAACAACAACAATAAAAGTGGCAAGGTAAAGCATCTACCCTCATCAATTGTTGACAACTAGCCTACATTATGGAAACATCAGGTTACTTTTTTTTATCTGCGCCGTTCTTTTTCCGTGGCCTCTTCACTTGGGCTACAGGACTGCACAGCAAAAAAAACATTTCTCTCGGTGCTGCGTCTGCCAGCTGACCCGTAGTAGACCTACGCCCACTTCCTCTGAACTGATGCGCGTTCCCGTCGGGGGCAGTCGTTTTTCGGCAAGCAGTCTCTTCTCGGCACTACACCGGACCTTTGCTTGAGGACATTTTCAATAACTGAACCTATTTGAATTTGAATTACCAAATAGTTTTGTTTTTTCCATCCAGTCGGAAAGGACACGGTGGGTGGCGGTGTTGCACCTAAACGCCGGCTGTCGGCCGCCATTAAACAAAAAGAGGAGAAGAAGAAAGTTTGACAGTGAGTACATTCTCCAGTTAAAGGATGTAGGAGGGGATTTGTCGTTAGTTTTACATTTGTCGTTATTTTATGGTTATGGCTGATACTGATACAATATTGGCAAAGAGAAAAAGGAGAGTACGGTCATTATTCGAGTAACAGCAGGCTAAAAGGGAATGTGATAGAAGACGGTCGAAAACACGAGTGAACGTCGGTCGGTCATTTCACAAATGGAGAGAATTGCGGGAATTGGAGGGATTCAAATCTGACCCTCAGTTAGCCCACTTCCTCATTGAAGGGTATGTAATGTGTTATTTATGAAACCCACTGCGAGATGTCGGTTTACATTTGATATATGTAATAAGGTTTATCGTTGGTGGCTAAAACAAAGCTGGCTAACGCTTTAGCTGTAGAGCAAGCCAATCAGAAGAACAAGGACGATCCTTCGTGTTAAAGCTGGAGTGTGTAAGTTATTTCTGGCGTCATTTGGTCAAAAATCAATAATAACCTTTCAGCATATTTTAATTCACAGTGTTATGACAGAACACTGGACTGCTGTGTCTCCTCTTGGCTCTGTAAACTCAGCGCCGTGACGGCAGTGTTCAGCCAATCACAGTTCATTTTACAGAGCGAGCTGTTTGGGGCGTTCCTATTGGTTGCTCGACCAAAGTCGATGCGCATTCACCTTCCGTGAAGGTGCAATGGCGGACGTCCCGGCAGGAAAAGTCGCTATCCCGGCATTACCAACAAAAGCGTACACGGCTAAGCAAGCCAAAAAAAGGAAGACCAATGTAGAGAAACGAGAGTCTAAGAGGGACAGTGACAATAGACGGAATAAATCGCGTATAAACATTGGACAAGCATATCCGAGGTGGAGAGAGCTTCGCGATAGCATCGGGCTGAAGTTGGATTCTGAGCTTGCTGTTCTTCTCCTGGACAGGTGAGCCTCCAATGCAAGTTTTACGTAGCTAATAATCTAAATGCGTGGTAGTAATTGGCTGTGTAATGAAATGACCGTAAATCTAATAAAGCAGGCGGTTTGTGGCCACAATTGATGAGTAACGTTGTGAGTTGATTAGCTTTATGCTAACCGTAGCCAAAGGCTCACGACAGCTACAAGCAAGTCACAGCCAAAGTCAACGTCAAATGTATTGTCAATACCGTTATATATACACGACAACAGAGGACGTGTGTCGTGTAAATATGGATGTGACAGTTATTATTTATTTTCAGGTTGTCTGAATAAAGTGGTTGTCTCCGATAGTCCGTGCATGTGGGGGTAATTGTTTACTTTAGCATTATAGTTGTTTTATTATTCTTAGCATTCACACCTCTCTCCCGTGGTATATAAGTGTTGCTGCTGTCATTAGATTATGCTGTATAAGTATCACGTCAGTATGTCAAATATCGTGGCTTTATTAGTGCCAGACATGTAGGCTGTGTCACGCTGAGACGTTAGCAAGAAATAATTGTTGTCGGTCTCTATCGCTCTTCTAAACAATGCAAAAGTAATGTTTGTTTGTTCATACGTTCAATTTGTTCACGAGAGAAAGGTAAAGTACTTTCTTACCTGTAATTCGGCCATGGCACGTGTGTGACAGAAAAGGTCCGACTGAATATTTCAAAGCTACAGTCGCGCGCGTCCACGAGACCGGGGTGGAGCTACGGAGTCGAAACAGGGAGGGGAGGGGCGCAGTTGTTTCCATCCCAGTCTCATGCGTCACTCACATATTCTACAAACTCCAGCTTTAAGTTAGGGTTGGTGGCGCGTCGTCTTGTCAAGAGCCATGGCAACTTTTGCTACATCTCCGATACCTCCTGCAACGGCTTTAGCACATAACTAGTAGAACAGACTGCCCTGTGTTTATCTGTTTGAAGTAGTGTGTCCCCTGAAAGTTGCCGTAGGGCTGCCGTAAAGCGGTTATTGTTGTTGAAGTTCCGCTGTGGTTGACATGAGCATATATGTATGTCTGTCTATGGACAGTGTTGCTGTTTCACAGAATTAATTAACTATAATTCATGCATCAGAATTCATTTGTGTTAATTAAATGACGCTAAATAATATATTTAGTTATCATTAATAAACCAGTGACACAGGTGGTACACCATATTCTGTGACCTGGCGCACTGGACGTGATGTCATAAATCAGTGATAAACAAATATGGCGCCCAAAGCGCCTCAAAACACAGCTGTTGCAGACTCTGCGGGTAAGAAGAAGAGGGTTAGATCAGAGAAAGGCCAGCGAGCATAAAGAGACGGTGATAAACGGCGCAGTAAGACGAGAAAAACTATCGGCGCTGCTATTACAAAGTGGCAACAAGTTAAGAAAAAATGTGGTATTAAAACGGACTCAAAGATGGCTTTTATACTACTGGACAGGTAGGTTAGGTGTGTATCATCTTGCCATATTGTGGTATGTAACACCACTTGCGTTTGTAGTGCAAACGTGTTGTTATTCTCCGTCGGTGGTTCCATAAATACAACTGTTTGAGCCCTTACTGACTGACCAGCAAGCTAACTGCCATGTGTTATAACTTTAGTTATCTTCGGACCAAGTCAGAGAATCAAGCGGATCGACCAGCCTATGAAACAAGTTCATCTGAATCCCGGTGAGAAGGCCTGAGTGTTACTGCTATGTCTTTTTAACCCATGAAGTAATGATGAATAATAGCATAACATGTTAATCACACAACCTACTGAAAAAGACTTGCGCAAAGGTAGAAGTTAATTTACACTCTTGTGCTTCTTGTTCTGTATATTTAGGGCAAGCATGGGTGATGAATATCCAATAATGATGAATTCACCAATTGAAGTGAAGCAGGAAGATTCTCCTTCTCCTTCTGTCCAGTCATCTGAAAACTGCAAGGTAAATGTGACTCTGACACATCTCCCACAACAGCTGAAACAATTAGCCACTTAATAAAACTGACAGAAAATCAGTCGGCAACTATTTCAACACTCAGTTTATCGTCTCTCTGTTTGTTATCTTTGTAAACTAAAAAGCTTTGGTTCTGGACCTGCCGTAAAACAAGAAGTTTGATTACATTTCCTTACCTCCTGGTGAAACCATTTTCTGATATTTTTATTGTCTTACCCATTCATCTGAAAAACCTTTCAATCATGAAAATGATTTGCGAAGTGACAGTATAAATATCATTGATAAAATGATGATTGATAAAAGCAGATGTTCTGACTGAAAATGATTCATGTATTGTCTCCAGCTCCAAAGCAATAAAGCAGTTAAACCTAACAACCTAACAGAACTAGCCTTGTAATTAAAGTAAATGTCAGGGGCATTTGTGGGCTTTGATTTACAGTTTTCAGAGAGTTTCACCTGCAGACAACTAAAAATACCATTGAAAATGTTTTTGGTCTTGGTGTTACACCAACAAAAGCATTTATGCATTTATAATACAAACTTGTTCTTTTGTTACAGATTTAAATGTATTCTCTTTAAACTATATTAACCTGTATTTGTCGAGCTTCAGTTTATGAAAGCTACTAAATAAATTAAATGACGTTGCCTGTTTTAACTAAGCTTTGTGCTGACGGGTTGCTGTTTCTTGTCCTATTTAAAGGAGCCACAGACAGAAGATGCTGCTTCTCAAATATTGAACAGTCAAGACGAGTCGATGATAATCAACCAGACAGAAAATAATGAAGATAGTGGTGAGTCTTCTTCACATTAGCAGAGTCCCTCACCAGCAAAACAAATCCTTAAGACTGCAAGCTAATTGTTTACAGGATAAGTGAAGTAATGACTGATATGTTGAAATGGATCCACACACAGATATGCCAGAAGATGAGGATGATGAAGTTAGCATCTCATTAAGTGTGGGGGACGGACGCTATCTGGTGGATTTGGGGAGGTATGTTGTTATTATCAGTCATCACAATCCAGGTTGAAGCTTTTGTTGTTAAATACTACCCCCAGCTGTACATATACGTAAGTCACAACAAGAAGTCATCATTCTATTCATGCATCTTTTCTGATTCCCTCAGCTCATCAGAGTACATCATTGATGAAGAGTGCATCCTTCAGCTGTTCAAGTCATGTCGGGAATGCAACAGACAATGTACAGTTAGAAAACAAGTCAAAGGACTAAAACTTGTGGTCTCCCAGAAGTGCTGTTTCTGTGAAAGCAGCAGTAAATGGACTAACCTGCCAGATGAAGACGATGATTGTTCCTAGGTGAAAGTAAAAGATGCAGCATGGACCAACTCGACGATGTCACAAAGCAGTACTACTATTTTAGGTAGCATCGTGTCTTAAATAACGCTTCAAGTGGACAGTGATTGTATGGAGATTTCGATAAACAATGAATATGTCCCATTTATTTATCTGTGAGATGTTAGACTGAGCTGCTGGACTTGAGGCTACTATGCTGCCTCTTTGGAGTTTGGTTGTTCGTCTCCAGAATATCATGAAGTCATCATCAACTTCTCTGTATGTGTTCAGTTTTTCCTGATGCAAGCGAGAGGGTGGTTTTCTCAGCTTGCCACATTTGTCTGTTAATATGCATACAGCAAAGTGAGTGGGAGGGAGAATACTTGGTTTTGATTGGCAGGTAAGTAAAGGAAGGAAGGTAAGGAAAGTTCTTTGGTCTTTCCAGGAAAAACTTTTGATTTTATTTTGCTCAGATGTCTGTTCAAGAACTCATTAATCTTATGATGCTGTGCCATCCTTGTGCCAATATGTATTTTCAAAATGCACTCAATTCACTCAAACAAGATTTGTTGTCATGTTTTCAAGTAATAAACAATGTTAAAGTGACTCTTTTCACTGTTGGCAGTAAATTTCAAGACCACACGTGCTGATGTAAATCCAGCCTTAAAGACCTGATGAACAATGCATCATATGACTGCATATTATACTATGAAGCTTAATGTGTTCTTTTATTATCTTGTCTATTTTAATCAAAATGAAGTACTATAATGGCAATTTAAATCAGATTTAATCAACATTCATGCATCAAAAAATGCTAAATGTATTATTTGTTAAGGGTTTTCGTATGTATCAGTACTGCTTTTGTCTCTTAACGTCTGCTTTCTATTGCTGGCTATTGTAGATACATGTCTAAAGTGTCGGTTCTCACTCTGTTCACACGGCCAGTTATAAATGTCTCGAAGGAGAACATACAGTATGTCCACACTTTTGTGGAAGTCATATGGCCTGACATCTACCACAGATATGAGATTAAAGACACAAATACCAAATTATTCTGACCAGTCACTGTGACTGTTGTAACAGCGACAAGACTGGTGTAAATACTTAAATAATGGATGGCATTCAACAGGCTGCTGCAGAAGACAATGTGTCATTTTCTTCCAGCTCTGTCAGTCCCTCACACTGTCAGTTACATTGTAAAAGTGGTCAGATATTTGCTCAAATGCAGCAGCAAGTTGATCTGTTGATGTCTGTTTGTCACAAGTTAGGCTAATCGGTCACTCTATATTGCCCGTATGTGTGAATGTGAGCGTGAAAGGTTGTGTTGTCTCTATATGTCAGCCCTGTGATGAACTGGCAACTTGTCTAGGGTGTCCCACACCACATATGCATACACACATTAATGAAATAGCTCCACCTTCCTTATTTATGAGTGCTGTGTTTTAAAATCACATGCTGTGTAAGAGACACACTTACTGTTTTAGCAGTGTCATATGTGTCAAGAGGTTTTTCATGCATTTACTGCAGCTTTGATCATTTTATGTTCAATAGGACACAATCTGTTATGAATAAATTGGAACTTTTTTAAGTAAAAGGGCAGAACTTTACTTTTATATTTAAGCAAGACAATCTTACATGTCGCAGATGTGATATGATTATGATGCAATTAAGCCAGATCTGTAGTTGTGCATTAAAAATTCAACAAAAACTATCATTGATGCATTATGCAATATCACAACAGCCATGATAATATTTTACAAGCATAAAGAAATTATCATAAAATATAAATTATGAAAAGTCTTCTCTTAATTTACATTTAGCTTAATTTTCTTTGTTAATTATTAGAACTGGCCATAAAATACATGATCATTTATGTTATATGCTCCTTTTAAAGGTGCTATTTGTAAGAAAAGTTTATTTTTGAGTCTCACTCCCAACCTGTCAAACACTGATGCTTTAGGATTGTAGGCCACCATCCCAGAGCCTCATTATTTGATGAGTTAGGAATGAGACTCAAAAATCACTTTTTCTTACAAATACCGCCTTTATAGTCTTGGTCTTTTTGTTTCCTTGACACAAGGTGTCAATTACACCTTACCATCATATTCAACTACAGTGGTCTTATTTTTCCTTCTTGCAGTGAACAGCTCATCAACAATTAGCTCTATAACTGTTTACATCAGGGTCGCTTTATTCTGTTCATGTTTTCAGTGTGGTTGCACTACACAACACAACACTACTTGTTGTCTACACAACAACCCCTCAGATAACACAGAAAAGGTTCTGTGGCTGAAAAGGAGGTCTGGATCAAAAACTAATTTCTCTCAACTATGGCTGTCAGAGGTTCTTGCTTCTGGTTTATTGGTTGACAGGTCCTTTAGTTTGAATTTAAACTCAGTTTCTTCAGGTTGCCCTGTAATTTTTTTTAGATGCTTTACCTGTTGGGATTTATTTTTTTGTCTTTTTATGGCTTTATTTGTGTAGGACAGGCAAAGAGTGACAGGAAATGGGGGGAGTGGGGTGGGATTCAAACTTAGTGTTGTTAAGCCACTGACGAGGCTGCTGTAGATTCATCTCATTTCAGCTTCCCTCTTTCATGTTGTTGCTTATTTCTATTTATATGTGTTCCTCATCTAAACAACAGTTTCACATCCAGCTTCGTTTCTGATGCTAGATGAGTATCAACAGGTTATTATCTGCCATGTACATCACATTTACTGTACTAGGCCGCTATATCTCCTCTAACATCTTCAGCACTTTTTGTTGCTGTGTTGTTGTTGCTAAGAGAAAACTGCAAGCACACAAATGTATATCTGATAAGTGCAAGAGCTAGGTATAGTTAGCCTTTAATTAGATATCCTGTATGTAGAGCTACAGTCATGATCTTTTAATCTCACCTCTGCTTTAGGGAAATGGATGTTTATCCGAGAAACTGTTCACACTATTACAGCTTTACCTGCTATATCTCTTCAGGCTAATTCAAATGGACCTCAAAGGGTTTTAATTTAATGAGTCACTGAGTATGAAGGGCAGTGGAGAAGGTGTAAAGGTGTAAATATATTATTGATGATGGCTGAATTCCTTTTCGCTGCTTTAGTTTCAGGGTATTGCTCATGCTGACTCATTGTCACACTGTCTTTGCTTACTGGGACACTTAAAAGAACACAGATATTGTTAATGTTATTAGTAACACCAATGTTTTTCCTAGTCAAAAAGGCCTGCTGAGCCACCATGTGTAGTTTGCTGTGTGCACTGTACAGCAATGGGAACTCCACATTTTAATCCCTGAATATTGTGGTGTATGAGTTGTAGTAAAACTAATATAGAAGACAATGTGGAGGTGAAGTACAAATTTATACTGGGCTAATGTAAAATGAAAAATCCACTCTCAAAGGATAACATTGAAACATAAATTTAATTTACCTTTAAAGCTGAAAATAATTCTACACACTGTTTTCTTATTTACTCAAAAAAGAGTTAAAAATGTTTTATTTGACAAAATTATCATCTATAGACAATAAATAAATAAATACAAAATTAGGGTGGAGGTAAGGAGTTCAGCAGGTGTTGCTCATCCTGGTGGTGTTGGGCTATAATATGTTTATAATACCCCTTAACCCTCTGGAGATGAACTGAGCAGTGGGTGTGCAGCTTTCCAGCCTTGATATTATCTCAGGGTTGCCAAAGTTGGACCACCATTAGGTTCAATTTGGCCCTCCAGATGTTTCAAGCGAAAACATTTTTTTTAGAATTAAAAAAATATGTAACATTTTTTGTGTTGTTTTATTTCTGTGAGGTACAAGTGCTCTTTGAATATGTAGGATCCATAATTATTATTTATTTATTGTAATCTGAGCACGGCAATTTACAGTGACCCTTTGCACAGGAAATCAGACAATTAAGGAAACGGGTTCCTAGCACCATTGTGCATTAACAATACAATACACATGTGCTTCCTTTCAGTTTTGGCAATCCAAGGGAAAAAAGTTTGGGCACCATTGTATTATCTCTTGAGTTGATTGAAAAAAGAGTTCAATAACTTTGATTAAAAAGCTGCAAAGAGAGAGATTGCAGTGTCTATACAGTTCTCACTTATTTGTATTTATATTTAAATCTACATTTTCTACGTTATCTTAAGCCATGTTTGTACCCATTTGTATATAAAGGGCTACAAACATTTCAAAGAAAAAACACACATTTCTTCTTTTATGTACGAGAGAGAGAGAGAGAGAGAGAGAGAGAGAATATAATCATTTTAAAATATATGTGGGTTTTAGCAAGGATAAAATAGCCATACATGCTGGGAGACCTTAGTATTTATACACATTATTATTGCCTGCATTGCACACAGTGACCAGCAGAGGGCGGTACGCACCCATCAATGGGAACTTCCGGAAACAAAGAACGAGCGTATCGTCCAATCAAACAAGACTTCATTTTTAAATAAGAGCCGATAGTTCTTCTCCCTGGTACTGAAACCAACAACAACAAAACGGACCCACATTCTCAGGCCAGGGTCGGGGTTCCGGGTTATACGAGACCCTTTTGTTGCTATTTAGTGGATTTTGAGCTCCAGTCGCCTCTCGTCGACAGCTGTTTCATGGGAACCCAGGAGGGAGAGAGAGGTAAGACAGCGACACTGCGCTCCTGTCCCGAGAAAGCTAACGACACGTAACGTTAATAGTGAACTGCTCACGTTAGCTGTTGTTGCTTTCCTGTTACCACAGCTTTTGACGTTAAATATACATGTTAGAGACACGTTTTAATTGAAGTATGAGAGCTCACAGTACAACGTCCTCGTATCATGTTCCCGTTAGCAAGCACGCAGAGTTAGCAACGTTAGCTAGCTACATTTGAGTTAACCGGTAAAGTTGTGTCACAACACGTTAGAGCTGACGTCAAGGTGCCAGGTAACTTAAGACACAAGTTTGCTTGCTGTTTATTCTTCTCAAATCCATGGCCACCGGTATTATTTGTTAAAAGCGTAATGTCTGTGATCCGGACGGGTAGTCTGTAACAGTGGCTTGTGTAGTAGTACAGTGTGTGTGAGGGAGAGATGACTCCCCGCTCTCTGACTGAAGTTTGCCGCGGATGGGTATTCATGATTGAATTAACATTATCACCCTGAGAGGAGGTACTGAAACTGACTTGTGAATGAATAACAAGTGGATGTCACATAATGAGAACCCTAAATGTGAATTAATTCACGGTACAATGTCCCCTGACGGTATTCATTAAGTCAACTTGCCAAAGATGCAGAATTTTGCTCGTTTAACTCTTTCACTACTCTCTGCCTGTATCATCCTATAGAAATGTCCACTTAAGGACTTTACATGAACCATTCCCTTTCTTTTGTACAGATTGGGTAGATGTGGCAAATGATCTACTCAGCAAGTGTCACATAAACTTGAGGCTGAGGAAACTGACGGACTGTGATGCAAATGTTTTCATTTCCCTGTATGAGAACATCCTGGGGGAGAAAGTTCCAGGTAAGGAAACAAACTGGAGATCATACAAAAGTCATCCACCTTATCCCTGCTGGCCATATTTTTGCTCTGCATGCTCTGTTTTTGTTTTACTTAATTATTATGTATTTTATTGTTGTTGTATATGTTTTATTTACAAGTGAATATTTACCATTTCTTTAGTGGAGTCTCGAAGCAAAAGATTTTCAGACGAGTGTACTTGTAATTATTCATTAATATGCAGATTATTTCTCAATTAATTGATTAGTTTATAAAATGTCCCCCCAAAAATTGTGAAAAATGCTCATCACAAATATTATCCCCAAGTTTAACAGTAAATGAAGAGGCTTTCAGTTTTGAACAATTGGTTGGACAAAAAAAAGCTGCCAAAAATGACAAAGAAATGCAGACAATCTTTATGTTTAAGAAGCTGGAACCAGCAAATGTTTAAAATGTTATTGAAAAATGACTAGTGATTAATCGATGACATTGGCATTTAATTTCCTTTTGATCGACGAATCATTGCAGCTCCTGATTAGTCCATCAACAATAGCAGGCAACTACTTTAATGAGAAATTCATCTTTTAGATTATTTTTCAAGCAAAAATAACAAACATTCTCTGGTTTCAGCTTCTTCCTTGTGATGATTGGCTGCTTTTCTTTTTTTATGAAATAATAAACTGAACATCTTAAGATTTCAAAGTCAGACAGACCAAAAACAAATGTTTTATTGTATGAACAATAACAGCTTTTCAAAGTTTCATCACCAGACATTTATAGACTGCGTGGTTAATTAATCCATTCAGCAAATGATCAGTGAAAAATTGATTATGAAAATTGCCATTATTTTTAGCCCTAACAAGGTTGCTTTAATTCTAATCATAAGGCCACAAACGCTGATGGTTAACAAGCTGTGAGGTTTAAGTTCAGAGTATGATCTCATGAGTGTGCTTAGTATGTCAGGAATGCTTCCTAAGACCATCAAACATGCCATCACAAGACTGTTAATGTCGCTGAGCTTTTTCCTGTACTTAACAGAGCAGGAAAGAGCTCAGCAACATTAACAGTCTCGTGATGGCAGGTTTGTTAAGTGAAGTTCCAAAATGTTGCAGGAAGTCTGTGAACACATGTTTTTTTAAGTTTGTGATGTGTGCATTTCTCTGATTCTGTGGTCCCATACATGCTCTGTGTGTTCCTAGATTACATCGCAGCACCATGCAGTCAAGAAGATGACGTCCATAACGTTCAGTCTGTGATTGATTCCCTCTCTCTGGATTACCTTCAGATCAGTCTCTCACACATTACAGGTATAATAATTAACACATTGCTTGTGTAAGAGAAGAGAAACTTAACTTTCACTTGGACCAACTGGAGATGTTGGAAAATTTCTCCACCAAATCACTTTATTTTGGGCTTCATGGCCCAATTTCTTCACTTCCTGGGGGGGTTGCCGAAACACGAGGGCAAAACAATCCCCCTTTTTTATTCAGCAGTAAAAATTAATGAGTACCGAGTGTAATGCTGAGGATTGCTGTGTGTTCGCAGGAGAAAATGTTGTCAGAGGGGACAAAGAGTCTATCAACAACCTCCTGGAAATCTTTGATGGCCTCCTGGAATATCTCAAGGAGGAGATAAGTGAGGAGTCACAGAATGGTGGTAGGCAGATTCATTAGTCACTTTTTCCTCATCAACTTTACAGATATGCCTTTTATATTATTAGGTATTTGTGAAGATATAGATTTTGAACTGTACTTTTACACACACTATCTGTGTTTCATGTGACAAATTGGCACATTCTCATTTTTAACCACATAATTTAAAGCTTCATCATTTATCAAAACTGCCAGACAGATTTTTCAGGAAGATTTCTGCTTTAGTCATCCCAAAAGCCAGAATATTAAAGCAGTTTCCAGAGGGCCTGAATCCACTACTACTTCTTTTTTTCTTCTTTTTTTTTTACTGACTAAGACATAAGTGCTCATTGAGGTGATATTGCGTGTCTGTTCCTCACCGTGAACTGGACATAATGTGTCCTAAACCCAGTTTAAGACCAGCTGGTGCAGGACTGTATAGAGAACAGTTGGGCCTCTTCGTTTGGCAGAACTGAGCATGCCTTTGTGTCAGTGGGCCGTCCCTCAGACTGCTGCCAAACACCAATTAGTAGTTAATGACTGTGTCTCCACAATGATGAGAGTTTCTAAAAGGCTTAATCAAACTTCCTGCATGTACAATAATGAAATTGGTAACGAGTACAATAGAAGCTAACAGTGGTCTGTTTGCTGTGAATACAGATCGTTGGGGCTGAAAGGTTCATTAATCTGAGCTGTGGTGACACTGTACAAGTTGTGCGTCTGCTGTTGGTACTTATGTCTGTGCTAAAAGCTACAAAATGGCTGTTTGTCCGTCTTTTTTCGGCTGTGAGTCTTTTAGGTTTGTTTTCTTTGTTTTCAAAAAGAGAATATCAATTGATGAGGTCATATGATTTTGTTCCTCTTTAAATTCCATGGAGGTCATTTCATGTTGTAATCACAATTGTTGCTTTCTCTTTGTCATCAGTTCTGTTTTCTCATCATTCTTCTAAAGTTATTTTTTTTGTCACTTCCTCTGGGTCATTTGTACTGTTCATGACTTTTTTCAGAGGATCTGAATGACAGTCCGAATGAGGATGCGCCTGGTGAAACCAAGGAGACGGCAAATTGCGATGCCACAGATAACAAGGAAGCTGAACTGGATGGAGCATCTTCGTCCTCCAGTGGAGAGTAAGATTTCTTACTAGATGCACTTTACATACTCTCCCAAAACTAAAAAACACTTATTGGTCACAAGATGAAGATTATGAACTTTTTTTAATGTTTTAATCATGGTTATATCTTGGATGCTATCCTTTTAATTGCAGTGGTGATTTTGCACTTCTCTCCCCAGAGATCACCATGCTTAACAGTGTGAGTGATACTGTGACCCTTTTGTTAATTGTTTCTTGATAAAGTTTGATGTTTTTTTTAAAAAAATTTGTAATTTTGTTTAGGTTGTCACAGTTTGTGCCAGCTGTGCAGTTATTCTGTTAGTTCTAAACATGGTACTGTTGCGACTCCTTAAAATGTAAAAATCCACTAATTCCTGTGTACGAGACCATTTTCTTTGGGAAGACATGAAGGACAACAGGTGTTTCCGATAGCAAAAGGCCATACGGTCATTTTTTTTACTCCAGCTGGTTTAAGTCTGTGTCATATTTATTATTTTGAAAGTGGAGGAGTGCACCAGAGTGTTTAAAACGTTGCTGACAAAGCGATAATGGGGGATGATATGTGATAAACGGTGTATGACAAATAAAACAGGAGACATCAGTCACACACCCATTGCTCTTTTATCATGAGAATGCAGCACATTGTAGAATGAATAGAAACCTCATAATAAAAGAATACCAACTCCTCTTTCTTTCCCATAGACCAAAACAAATCAACCCGTTTGTTCGACATGACCTTGACTATATCATTCAGCTGTAGTGCAGGTCCTACCTGTACATCCTGCTGGAACAACAGCTAGCCAGGCTAATTTTCTAGCAGTAGTGTAAATAGTAAAAAGGTGTGGTGAGGTGTGTGTCAAACACATGAACTCAGGTGTGACACAGGCTCCTGCAGCTGGGTGTGCTTCTGAATAACATTTTATTATTTGTTTGTATGGGTGTAGGTTGTGGCACTGCTGGTGTGCTAAGTCATACTATTAAAAGTGAATTTTGAAACTGTCTGTTAACATTTACATCTTGGAGGCACTTAAAGCAACTGTAATGTATAAATACATTTTGTATTGTGGCGGTGCTGTAAGTACCAGAAGGACCACTGCTACAGCCTGTGTCTTTGTAGCTTTTGTGTAATCAGTGAGTCGACTCTTGCTGTGATTATTTCAACAATATGACGTTCCTGTGTACGAGGAAAACTGCGAGTCTTTTAACAACAACACTGTCACGACCCAGTCTTGGACATGGTTCAGATCTGGAAAACTCACAAAGTAGAATTTTTGACATGCAAGTGTATTGATGTTTATGTCTTTAGCTGCAACTTATCGACATCTCACAGTAATTGTGAGGTTTGATGAATTCAGACCAAGTTTATCAAATTAAACATCCTTCATTTTAATATACAGCACTTTTTGTTAATAATATGTCTTATTGTTGTTATTGTTTGTTTGTTTAGGTCCACAGTCCACTCCAGTAAACATTCCCTCCATTCCTGGAACGCTGAAGAGATCGGATCCACTAGTGAGCTCATTGGGTTGGGAGTCTCGGCACGCACATTCACAGCCAAACAAGAAGGTAAGATGGGAAACACAGCCCATCTTTACTTGTTCTTTACTGTGTTTGGGCCCGTCTGTCTATCAACCATGTCAGTTTTATTCCCCCTCTGGGTTTCCAGATGTTTTGTTACATTAAGATAAGTCAAGAATTCTTTCTTAAAATGCTCATGCCTCTTTTTTTTCTTTTCTTTTTTTTTGTCTGAAACAATTTAAGCATCTGAGAAGACATTTGTTGTTTCCAGCACTGATTAAAGTTGTTGGTGTAGCTGTAACAGTATACAGAAGTTATCTAATCAGTCATGTGGCCTTGCTGCAAACCACAAAGGTATTCTAAGACGATTTAGTAGGGATCGGCCGATATGTTGTTTTGTTTTTTGTTTGTTTAATTTTTTCAGGGACCGATTATTTGCTATCAAGGAAACTGATAACCACTACTTGGAAATGATATACATTTGGTGGCAAATATTTATATTTAATGGATAACTTTAAGTCACTAGTTTCTTTGCAGATTCGGATTATTAATACCAAATATTAGTCAACTATTTAGCATTTTTTTAAAATTAATTAATTTTATCCACAATCGGACAACAAAGACACAGATTCCGATAATCAGAAAAATGCTGTCATGTGTCTGCTCCATCACATCACGTTGCCTTCAACTTTCATTCATATTTTGATTCGTTTATTATTGAGCGACTTAAGATTTGAATGTATTACTGTAATAACTCTTTCAAAAAGTCCTCATGATTAATCTGCTGGGACTTGCTGCCCCTCCCTAAACCTCAGACACAGTCACCAACTCTGGTCCTCTGGATGCCAAGGACGCTCCACCGACTGAACCGCTGCACTCAGCCATCGCCCTGCAGCCACCCAACCAGAGCAACACCCCCCAGAGGCTGAACACAGACCCACAGCCACCCAGCCAACCCTCCACAGCTGCTGGCCTCAGCCAAGGACAGGCAGAGGAGGAAGCTGTTCCTGTCACTACAGAGGTATCCTTATAATACAGCTTGATGATGTTCAAGTGTTAAATAGTCAATTTCCTTTTACTTGCACTGACTTTGAGGACATGCTAACTTGTTATCTTCAAGAGGCAATGAGGTATCTTACTACAGTGCCAGCAATGCAAGACTGTCTCTTTCTGTTTTTTACCCACACACTTGCACTTCCTATTTTAGTGATTTGAGGACAATACAGGAAGGACAAGTGTGTGCTGACTCATTAAGAAAATGGCAGAGGTGAACTTCAGTAATAAACTTACTTTTCAGTCTTCCTCAATATTATTCATAACAATACGAGAGTAAGAGTCACTTAAAAAACCTCTGAAGGGCTGGTTTAAATGAAAGTCTTTTGAATGTCAGCTATCAATTACATTGGAGGAAACACATTTATGTATATGGGATTGTTTTATGGGTCACCAACAACCCTGACCAACCATATTCTCAGTGTGACTAAACCTCCTCCTAAGCTTTATAACTATTATTTAATGCACTCAAACCACCACCTACACCTTGTTAGATGATAAAAGTAGATGTACTTAAGTTTGTGTCCATACCCAGCTGAAGAGTTAAGTCTTCAGCAATTTTCTGGTTTTTAACAGTTCACTGTTCATTAAAAGTTTATTGGTAGGCAGAAAGAAAGAAAGAAAGAAAGAAGGAAAGAAGGATCTCCAAACATGGAGAAAGTACTGCCTTATTCAAGATGATGTGATTTTATAATATTTTCCCCCTTTTATTGAGAATTTTTCCATAGTAATTAAGACAATTACTGAAAAAAGGGTCTGCACACTTACTTAATAGCAGGCCCTGACATGGACAAAGCTTGGTGTTGGCTGCCGTCACAGTTTAACCCTGTGGCTCCTGTAACTGAGAGTACACAATGACAACAACAGCCACCAAGCTCAATCCTACAGAACATTTCCCTCTTCTTTCTTTCGAGTGACTTGACCGATCACCAGTATTAATACGTTCTACAGGTCTTGTGTCTGCTGGTCTCTGGTGGCGGTTTTAGAAAATGAACTTTTATGAGCTGCAGACTATATTCATTAAACTGCCCCTCTGTAGTCAATGTTAATGGCAACAACAACTGTTCTTCTCCTGCTTTTTCCCCCCTTTTTAATTTCTCACTCACTCATCCTTTTCACACAGACCTCTAAACCAGAAGCTGAGACAGTTACCAATGGACTACAGTCTCCTGGTGAGTAAAACAAATGTACCAGAACAAAATGTCAACTGCTTTAGCTACTTGATTTCTTTAAAAGCATCACAGATCATAGGCTTAAAAAAGTGGTGAGCACCTGATGGAATTAATAGTTGTAACTGACATTTGAGTTGGCAGTGGATCTCCAAATTATACTGTTTATCTGCTACGTCTGTGTGATGGCTAACAAGTGAAAATCCCCAAGCAGTGTGAAGTGTAACTTAGTTCTTGGGGTCATGTTTTGCTCAATTTCCAGCTGGGAGTGAGAAGTCTTTGTCCAGTCAGCAAAGAGCCAGGACAGAAGTGGAGGGGGAGGCACTAGAGGTAAGAGAGCAACTTCACTTTAACCCATGCAGACACACTTGGTTTTAGTGGTGACAGGTAATGTTGTCATGATACTGGAATTTCTAACTTCAATACAATATACAGTATTTACCTGCTCCAGCTCGGATTGTTTGTGATGGAAACCTGACACCCTGGTGGAAATAATTATTTTATGATAATTAACTTGTTTCTCTTTCTGTCTAATCTCAGCCAACTAATGGGGGCCCCAGGAGGGTTTTATTCCGCACCCAGCCAGATGTGCTGTTCCTCACCCTGCAGGATGAGATGGCGGCCACAACCCCTTCTCCACCAGACACTGAAGAAGATGAGGAGGATCAGAGTTATACACGAAGACAACCGGAGAGAAGGAGGGGTCGCAGGGAAAGGACGGGCCTCAGGTAAGACGTGTGGAGGTCCTGTTGGAAAGATTTCCTCATAGAACTTATTTTATGCAGGGAAAAAGTAACATTACTTTTTTCTTTTACTTTTTCTAACTGTCTAAATATCTCTGAGCAGCAGCAGGTTGGAGGAGGAAGGTTTTGAAGAGCCTCTGTCATATCGCAGACAGAGGAACAAGAAAGCAGAAGAGGAGCTACATCACATATCTGAGAAACTCTCACATCGACTTGAAGAACTTGATCAGGTGTGTGGATTTTGTATTTTAATCCTACCAGTTTGTCTGTTTTATTCAGGTTGGGTTAAAGTATGGTATGACATTTTTCTGTTATCCTTTTAATGTTTGTAACAATGTGCAATGTGTAATTCCTGTAGATGCTTAAACGAGTTCTGAGTGAAAGTGGAGAGTCCAGTGATGTCAAAGAAGAGGACAAGCAGTCCCACCACAGTGACAGCATCATGGAGTGTCGCAGGACCCCTAGACAACACACAGGTACACACACATTTTATGGCTACAACACAGTTGTGTCATATTGATTTATAACAAAAGCACTGCACAAGTTTTAATTTTAATTTAAAGGTCACATGATGTGACAGATTTTGGTCCTCCACGTGAGAATTTTATAAACACAACAAAGATTTAATTAGTGATTTGCATCAACACTGACAATTGTATTGAATTGTAAAATTTCCAATTTTCAGGAACACCCAACGCTGAATCCACCCAGCGGACTCGTTCCTTATCCCCCTCCCCTCCACGGGTCCGTCGCTCCCTGCAGGGACAGTTAGAAGACGCCATGGCAGAGGCCTTGAGTGTGGATGACGGGAGACAAACCAACCTCACAGCTCCTGGTCATTCACAGCGAGAGGAGGTACACCACAGACCGTCTCACAAGAAACATAGCAAGGTATTAACATAGTCATTGTGTTCTCTTTTCCTGTAAATGTAGCCTAAATAATATGTTGAAGATGAGTTTTATCTTCAATAAGAACATCAGAAATAAAAAAAAATGTAAAAATGATTAAATGAATCTCTCTCTCTCAGTTCCTGCAGAATAAGGCCTATGAGGAGGAGTTGAAAAGATATGAAGACAAAGAACGAGCAGAACTAGACAAGGCACGCCTCAAAGCCCAGGAAGCCGTAAGTCATTTTTACGATGTCTTGTGTAGTCTGAGTACAATAAGGAAGCCTCTCAGCACTCCCCCTCTGTTTACTACATCACATCAATGTTTAGGACACTGACGTAGACCTCTATCAGTTTCTCATATTCATTTAAGATTACAAACTGTTGTGACTGTGTTGAATCGATTTTATTTCTCTACTAGAGCTACTGCTTAAAAGAAATGGTTTCAGTAGTGTTGTGTCTGCTCTGTTCTTGTTCATGGTTGCTCATTTAGCAATTTGTGAAAGCGCATCTGTTCAAAAAGAATGCTAACTTGAATGTATTTACAAAAAAATGTGGATACTCACAATGCAGTATTCCTCCCAGTTTACTCACAGTGTGTGTGTCTCTTTCTGTAGGAGCGACAGTACAGAGAGGCCATACTAGGGGATGTTTCCCAAGCAGCCAGACCATCGCCAGCTAGAACGAAGGCCCAGCACAGATCAGAAAGTAACAGAGAAACCACACCAGGACGGAGGTCGCAGGAGTCCCCCAGGAAAGCTCATTCAAGTAGGTTAAATTATATTCACTACATGGACCTTTTAGTCATGCTTCGACATGCTGACATATAAGCCTGTATGTAGTAGTAGCGGCGTAATACATTCGTAGTGTGCTGCAGGATTATGACTAACTTTACAAAGATTATAATTATTATAATATTTGTACTTAAATATTGTCATTACAGTATTTTGTCACAACTGGCAAGTAAATCTATGCTCATCTCCTCTGCTGTACTCCAACTGTGTTCCTTATTATAAAAGTAAATGTCCTTATTTTGGTCTGAAGCTATAACTCCACAGAAAACTTTACAGAATTGTCATCATCTAGCATCTCCTGCTGTGCAATAATGATCTACATTAAGGCACAGCTGACATTGGTTTTGTGCCCAAATTCAGATTCATGTAAGCCAGAGTTGGCACAGTTCTCCTCAGGTCTCTGATGGGTCATGTGACACTGAGACGGAAGATTCAGAAACACTAATCTTATTAGGCTACGATAATAGAGCCATGGCATTTACACACACCTTCTCCTTTGGCTAATGTTGCCTTCCCCATGGTTGCAGTGGATGCCTCAGGTGTATTTACCTGAAAGCCTGTGAATTAACATCAGTATGGTCAGTCAAAAGGATCTTTTTTAGTTGAGAGTTGGAATACTTCAAAAAAGATATAGTAATTTAAGTCATTTTAAACAAGGTTAAAAACATAAACTATAATAGAATGGACTCTATTCTGACAACTTATACCATCAGCAGTCAATAGCAGCCTGACAAACATCAGAAACTTAATGAACCAAAATTGTTTTTCAGGCAGGCTCCATGAGGAATATACAGACAGAAAACTACATTGTTAATATTATAGTAACATATAGCATATCTGTTCTGTGAAACATAAATCCTTACTTCTATAATTTCCTTATAAAGTATTCATTAATAAATATGTATAAATAGAAATATATAAATTCCTCCTGCCTTATAAAATTGTATTTTTAATGGGCCTATTTTAGGTGGCTTAAATATGTTTTACTGCCGACCCAGCAGGCAATACACTGACTAAGGACTAAGTACCTCATACAACCCTACATCAAAAAACCTAAACTAACCCTTTAAAGGAAGGCATTAATACATCTTGTTTTGATACTTGCCCACAGTCAGTACTTTGGTGAGTTATGGGCTTTGAGAGTAACAAAACTATTAAGCACCAGTGTAGAGAGCATCCTTACCTATGCACTCAGCCCTTAAAGCATCAGGCATCCACAAATTAACTTTTTCTATGCAACCATGGGAATGGTTGTATTAAGCTACTGCTGAAACCAGCATGTCTTCAGACAACTTAATCAGCTGTCACATGACATGACAATACAACTATTAACAAATTCCTGTTTTTGTAACACACAATGTTCAATTTATCCAATTCCAATCCAATCCTATTCACAAGCAAAAAAGAAATAATTTAATATGAATGTAGTCTGATTAAACCGGTAATGTTCATGTTTGTGTCCCTGCTGTCTCTCTCCAGTGAAAGTAAAGGAGAATGACCTCCTCCCTGTGCTCCTTGAAGAGTTGCCCCACCTTCACATCTCCCCCCATGCCCTGGGTCGGATGTGGGAGCAGCAGATGCAGCAGGTGGACAGACTCCATGCCCCGTCATCCTCCCACAGCCAGCGTCGCAGCAAACTCCCCAGCCAGGTAGGACAGTGCAGTCAAATGTACAGAGTGCCTGACTTAAACCTCTGTGCCCTTTATTATTTGGACTGTATGATTTGGTGGATGGAATTAGATGAATATGAAAAAAGCATCACTTGTCTGCCAGGTGGAGGAAGCCCAGAGGAAACATGACCTGCTGGTGGACATCCTCCGCAAAGACCAAGAGCACGGCAGGCGTCTGGTGAGCATCAACACAAACTCAGAAGATCCCTTCACATCTAGTTACATTAGCAATAACATCACATTGCATGCACCCACCTGCAGACGGACCTCACCTACCTGTTCTGGGTTGTTGTTTAAAGCACAGGGCATAAGATAAAAACCAAAAGTGTTTGTCAAGTCTGATTTTCAGCTTTTGTGCGCTCAAACACTTGCATGTGCACATTTTCAGGTAGGGATGTCCCAATCAGGTTTTTTTTACCCCGATCCCGAACTGAGTCATTTAATATTTAGTATCTGCCAATACCAAGTCCCGATCCGATACTTAGCCCTAACTAATATTTTCTTAGATAATACAGCTGCATTAAGAAAAAAATCACCTGCATCCAAGCTGTTCTTAATAGCTTTTTTTATTTTGTTGAAACAAAGTAAATATTTTCATATGGCTCTTTCTTATTCTGCATATCCTATTGCAACATTGGTTTTCATTAGTTTTTGTTGTTGTTTTTTTAACAAAAACAACAAGTAAACAAAGTCAGTAACTAAACCCTGATCCTCTACCATGGAGATGGGCTGGTTATCCAGAGCAATGAATTCAATGACCTTCTCTGTAATATTTGTGGCCATGTCGCTGACTCGAGGATATTTCTCTTTCCTTTTGAAAGTATCCACGAGTGTTTGTTGCTTCGGTGCCTTTGCCTGTATTGCTTGAGTGAACTCATGTTTTTGTTTATGTGCCGTATCAAATGTGTAGTATTAAATGCAGCTCTTTTGTTACCAGCTTGCGAAACGGTCGTATTGCAGATGTTACGTGTTGCCGTTGGACTGCTTTCGCTTTCGCTTTCTAATTTGAAATATTTCCACACTGCAGACATTTTATCCACAGGTTCTCCAGACTACCATTACGAGCACGACTGCATTCTGCCACAAATTGTGCTCCGTTGACAACAGCTGACATAATAATAATCGGGCTTGGGTCCACGTTCAAAATTGCCGATCCCGATCAGTGAAAAAATGCCCATATCGGCCCCGATCCCGATCCTGGACATCCCTACTTTCAGGCAATGTTCCCTTTATGAATCACAATCCACCTGCCAGTTTCAAGCTAAAATGTTTATCTTCCAGAGGGACTTCAAAGAGCGTGTCCAGCAGCAGAAGTCGACCCAGAACAGACTGAGGGAACAGAGGCAGCAGATAGCACGCGCCAAGAAGTACCACAGCGACTACCATGTCCAGCACCGAGCCCGTCTGATGAGGGCACGCACCAAGGAGGAGAGGGTGGGTAGCAATGACTTTGTGCTCCAGTTCAGGGACTAAGGCCACGACTAATGTTTACTGACATTATTTATCTGTCTTTCTATAATTTTTCTTGTTTGGTCTGACCAAAAGTTCACGACCCAAATAGATGACATTTTCATTGACATTTAACAAAGAATTGAAGCAAATAATCACATTTTAGAAGCTGGAACCATGGACTTCAGGTAGTTGTCCTGTCTTGTCACCCATCTCTTCCTAGTTGTTGATGATTTCAGTCAGATGTTAACTAATATTACTAAGTTAAAGATTAAAACACAGTCCATGTGATTATCTGGCATTAGTCTGTTGGGTGACATGATGAGCCGAGTGTGGCTGTGTTTGTGTTTTAGATGTTTCGGCAACTGTTTGAGGAGGGTTTGGAGCTACAGAAAGTCCGGTTGAGAGAACAAAAAGCCTACGCCAGGGAGCAGCGACTGGAACATCAGAGACGGCACCAGGACCAGATCAAGTCCATGGAGAACTACTACAAAGACCAGGTAGGACACAAACACATGTACAGAGTGCCCTGTGTAAGAACAAGTAAAGAATTGGACTTAACAACATGCTTTCTCTCTTTCAGTTTTCACTACTAGCTGAAAAACTTGCACAAGAACGGCAGGACATCCAGGTTCGGAAAAAAGCTCAAGAAAAGGTAAAACCGTCACTTACTACTGCTGTTAATTTCACCCTAAAATGAAAGTTGAATCACTATCTAATAAAGGAAGAACATTTTGTAGTCCACAACATTTCTGGAGCTTCACAACAAAACATTCTCCTAAACAACAAGTATATCAGGACCAACCCAAAAATAAACATAAAATAGGTCCTTACAGCTCATCCAGTGTCCTGGAAGCCCTGAGTTCCCAAATTGATTCGAAAAGACCTTATTCGCTGTAGCTTCTGAGATAAAAGCACTGAGTGTACACTGTGAGAAGTGTGTGCATGAGAACTTGTCCTCCAAGGCCAACACATTTTTTTAATTCAATTATTTTCTAAAAATCTAAAAGCACAGTTGTTACATAGATAGGTCCATCTTTGGTTTTAAACCACAGACAAAATGCACCTTGAGGCAGAATTGTCCAGATTATTTTCTAATCCCTGAACCATTTCATAAACCAGCACATTGATCGTTCCCATTGTTTGCAGGCTCTGCTGAAGATGAAGCGAGAGCTGCGTTCCAGGATGGAGCGTGAGATTTGTGAACTGCAGAAGATCATTGTCCAGAACGACGAGGACGACTACTTCCAGGATCTGGAGGTCCAGAGGCTGCGCAGTCGGGTCCAGATGGCTTCCTTCCAGTACAACACTAGCTATCTGCACTGACCTGAGAAGCAAGATGAAGGGCTGTTTTAAGCTCCGCTCGATTAAGGCTGGATTTACATCAGAGGAACATGCTGCAAAAATAATTGTTTTTGCCATTCTCCATTAAGGGTACGACATTCTGATGGCTGAGCAGTACAGTCTCTTTGGTATCTTCCTTCAGACATTTGCACAGGAAGTGGAAATTCATTGTAAGAACTTACACAAATCCTGATTATTGATTATTAATGAACTGAACACACTCCGACAATATGTAGCTGCTAGCTTATTTAGCTAACTCCTCCTCTCACCTCAGCTGCTATACCTGAACTTAATGACACCTTGGACCAAGTCCCCTTCTTCCATGGGTTTTAGTACTTGATACCTAAGAATGTTTTAAAGTGGCTCCCTCACTGTGCAGTCTTTGTGTGCTGATATTGTAGCAAACAACTAGTAAAAATGTTCTTCCTTTTGCCAAAAAGAGACCACAGATGCAAAGTTAATAAGTATCAATGTCACACTGACTGATCCTTAACCTCCTTTTGTCCCTGACATGTGCTATGTCTTTCTTTAATATTTTAACCATTCTAGTGGATTATTTATTTTTTAACTTTTGACCTGGTGTCCTGCTGTCTGATCACCAGGGGCGATGATAATCAGTCTGTCACGACTTCTTTCAGCCAGAACTTAAGACATGGTCGTTTTAAACCAATACACAAAGAGCTGCAATGTTAAAACACTGTGTACTGATATTGTGCATTTTATGTAATGACCACACACATGCCCCGCCGTCATCTATTAAATGTGTGGGCTCACTCATCTCCTGAAGTTTAAGGCTGATTGTAATACACTCCACTGAACAAATTCTGTAATGAGGCAGTTTCATCTGTAGCATCACAAATTAACATGAAGGATGAAGGCTTACATTTGCATCAAAAAATACTCTGATTAGATAATGGATGATGAGGACAAGAGCAACAATATGGTTATCCTATTTCTTTTTAAACAGTATTGTCTTGGCTCACATGTGGCATATTTGTGGTTTAACTGGAATCTTGAACCCCTGGCATTAAGATCCTTCCAGAAAGATCCGATCACTAAATTTATGAAAGAAGACAGAAAGAATGTCAAATTCTACAAATAGAAAATAGTAGCCAATATAGTTATCTTCTTTGATGCCTGTAGAAATACACTCCAGACTCCCTTAAAAAAAAATGTGCAATTTTGTGTGAGTTAGAAGTAACTATTAAAGCTATAGTTGGTAATCCTGTTCAGAAACACTTTTTGTTATACTGGGTGAAATGGTCCTTCCATCCTGAGAGTAGTCAATACATAATGTGTTCAGAAAAAGGAATGAAAAAAATCAGACCTCTGTGGCAGCTGCAGGCCTGTAAAAACACTGACCCATCCCTGCCTCTCGGTGCGAGTGGAAGGAACCAATCAGATGCCTTCATGTCTCGTCCTGCCCACGCCCCCCTCTGTCCCTCCCTCCTCCCTGCGTGCACTCATCACGTGTCACTGTTGCCTGAAATCTTCAGTACACTCCTTACCGAGTTAGCAGGAGAGAACAATGGCAGAGAAAATGCAGCCAAAAGTAGCACTTCCAGCGTTACTTGTAACGGCTCGCCCCGCTAAACGGGCTAAGAAAAGAAAGCCGGAGGCAGAAAAGGCTGCAACGAAAAGGGATTTGGATAAAGCCAGAGGGAAAACCAGAGTCAACATCGGTTCAGCTTTTGAACGGTGGAGACAACTGAGGAAGCTGAAGGGCCTAAGAAGTGATGCAGAGGTTGCTGTCTTTCTGTTGGACAGGTAATCATTTGTTTTGCTTCAGGGGGATTTGTTATTTTCATGAAATATGTAATGTCGGCCAACTTAGCTACTTTTGTAGCTCATATTAGCCCAATGCTAACATTAACTTCTCTGTCAGTGGCCGTGTCCAAATTCAGGGGCTGCAGCCCAGGAAGGGCGCATTTGAAGGCCAATTACGTCACAACGCTGCGCGAAGGCTGTCCAAATTCGAAGGCTGCGCCACATGCAGCCCACAAATGCAGCCTTCCCCACCCTCGTTTAGGAGGACGCACCGCTACTATCCTTCGCGGCCTCACATATCCCAAGATCCTTTGCGCACCGCTGCTCAGTCCCGAAACAGAAGAGGAAGCAAGAGAAAATGGCGACATCAAGTGGCGCAGACATGACATTTAAATTTAAGTAATGGGTTTATACTCGGTTATTACTCATTTGAACATCCAACGCCAGATATGTTAAACTTCAAGAGACTATAAAACCTCCAAAGTTTAACTTTCAGTTAAAATACGTGAAGCTGGTAATGCGATGGTAAACATAGTTGTTATTCACCAATGGGTTCATGTTTATTTTGTAATGTTGATAATTCAATTCAGATTTGACACATTGTACACACACAAATAAATGTACACGTTTGATAGATTTGAACCAAAACAGACTTTAATGCATGAACACCTGGTGACGCAACCAGGAAATACTCCGAAGGCTAGACCGTCCCATTTAACAACGGTGGATGTAGCCTTCAAGGTCTCTCCGAAGGCTGCGGCCTTCGTGGACCGCTAAGGCCGCGGCCTTGAAGGCTGCAGCCCCTGAATTTGGACACAGCCAGTGTAAGCCAGTAACGTTACAGGTCATCGGTAAATACTGCTTATCTAACTTATAGGATCTGTGCTTCCTGCACAGAGCATGTACTCGACGCATCTGGTGGTACATGAGGTAGTTTGGTTGATGTCCAAAATTTGCTGAAATACTCAGCTGTCCTCTGCCCTGCTGACTCCTGTCAGATGCGTTCAAGTTTGTGGGGGCGTGGCTTTGGACGGAGCACTGACGGGAGGGGGTGGAGCCTAGAGGAGGTGCCACTTTCAAATCTTGCTAGCTCTCCAACATTACCAACTGTAGCTTTAAAGCTATGGTCTACGATGTGAAAGATTGATCATTATTATTATCATTATTTAGATGGTGGTTATGGCCCAATAGTACGACCTACACAATGTGAAGAGCAAAAGGAACCAAATAAATCTATTCTCTCTAGCGCCTGCAAAACTGCAAAGAAATTGACCAATAGCAGCCATCCGGTCCGCATGGGAGTTTCCCTTGCTCAATTTGCACTCTCTCTCTCGGACCCTCCATCCAATCCCCTCGCTCACTCTCCTGCTCCTGGTCACGCCTCGTCCCAACCCACTTCCGCATTTGAAACTACAAGCAGACAAGAGGTTTGTTTGGCCCTGAGCAGTTCAGGCATGGAGGGAAAACAGAGCGACAGCAGCAAGCGGCCTCTGCTTGCCCCACCAGCAAAGGTTGAAAGAAAGCGCAAGTCTGTCGCTGAAAAGGCAGAGACAAAGAGGAGATGCGAAATGAAGAGGGCTCAAACCCGAGTAAACATTGGGTCATCGTTTGAACGGTGGCGAAAGCTCCGCGAAGATATGGACCTGAAAAGTGATGCTGATACAGCGGAGTTTTTGTTGAACAGGTAATCTTTCCTCTTTATTGTGGATGTTGCGACACAGATAACTTTTATGCCGATGCTGGCTTATGACTGTGAAAGCTGCCATTAGTTTTTTTTTTTCTGTTATTAGACGGCGTCGAGACAATTTCTGTCTCTGCAATATTGTCAACACTTGTTTACTTGTTCGACAGAGACGTTAGCCTCTATGTTAGCAGTGTAAGCTAAAATTGCTATCATGTTTACAACCAAATCAGCCTATTTATTTGCTCGTGGCAGCTAAATGAAGCAGCAAGTAAGATGGATGAATGGATGAATGAAACCCCTCCACTTCGCGTTGAGGTTTCATTCATCCTGTCCGGATTCATGTCTCCATAACAACCTCTTGCCCGGTGTGACAGTTTAACTGGTGGTTAGAGAATCCGGTCTCGAGAGGGGTCCTCGGCCCTGTCCGCTAACCAGGAAACCCATTTCGATCACCCTGCTCATCGATCCAAGTCATGTGTATGTAAATTAATTTTGAAGTGGCTTGTACACTACTATTCCACACGGAGATGCCGGAGTCTGCGACCTGCAAGCCACTGTTCAGCACACAGTGACAGCGTAGGTGACTGTGTCGATGCCTGTCCAAAAAAACGCAACTGTCAATAAATCGTCCAAAAGTGCATGTTGTCGGTCAACATGTTACCTGTCAGTAAGTATTGTTTGGTTGGTTGGCTCAAAGTTTCTGCTATCGATTAGTCAGACTGGCTACAGTGGCTGGGCTAGCGTTAGTCATGTTAGCTGAGGCTAGCTCTTTCATTAGCTTTGATTCATTTATAAGTCTTTCAATGGCATGCGGCACATACCGCCATGTGTCAGTGGAATAACAGCGGCATATCATTCCGAGGATTGGTTTACCAGTCTAGGGATCGGGATATACCGCTGAGCAGCAATTGACATACCTTCGGCCACTTTTCGATCTCGGCGCTACTGGAGTACAATGACGGAGCGAAAACAGCTCGGAAAAATGCCTATCCCACGGTTGGCTCCACAATTGCCCACATCACAGGGAAAAAATAAGCAGACTGACGAATAAAAACGTTGTAAAAGGAAAGCAGGGGACCGTGCCCGAAATAAAAGTAGGATCAAGTGATCAGTAATGGAGCGTCTCGTCAGAGGTGGAGGGAGCTGCGGGATTTGCAAAGACTGAAGAGCGACGCAGAGTTAGCCGCTCTTCTGCGGGACAAGTAAGGACCATTGCTTGATACATGTTTCATTCTATGTTTTAACCACAAGGCTATGGTGGCGACAGTTATAGTAATACTCACCATAGCGCACATCGCCGATGTTGCAGTCAAGCTACGTAGCTTGTTGCGAAATCCTAGCTTGTTAGCTTGTATAATAACGTTACTCATGCTCCAGAGAGACAGCATGGTGAAGATGATTACCTGGTAACTCGCGATGTGAGGAATAGTGTTTGTTGCTCTGGATATCTACAGTGACTCGCCTGAGGCACTCATCATTGTAATTTAGCTGTATTGATCAGAAATAGAACAATCAGGGCGTATTTTGTTCCCAATGCCCTGTCAAAGTAATTCAACACGATGTGCAAGCTGCAAGGAACTTGGGGCAGGATTTGTGAAAAAATAAACATGCATTTTAAGTGTTTTGATGCTAATGGGTGATGAAGCGTTCAAAACCAAAAAGAATGAGCCCACCCACGTATCTCTCCATTGCCTTGAACAGGCTGTGTGCTGCATGATGTACTGCAATTCGTGGTCCGAATTTCCCGCGCAGTCCTGCGGACGTGACGTCAGATGACGCTGAATGCGCGTCCTCGACGGCTTTCGACTTGGATACGGGAAGAAGAAAAGCGCGGTGGACCCAAACTAGTGTTTAGGTAGTAATGGAGTCTGCTACAGCCAGCAAACGACCCACCACCACACAAACTCCACTAAAAAGTCATACTCAGAAGAAAAAGAAGGGTTTATCAGCAGCATCTCTTGAGTCTAAACGAAAATACGACCAAAGCCGGGCTGGCACCCGAATATACATTGGATACGCGCTCGACTCATGGAGGCAGCTCCAACTTGAATTGGGACTGAAAACAGATGCTGACATGGCTCATTTCCTAGTAACCAGGTAAGAAAACATTACAGGTCATGTTTAGAGCTTGATTTGAAAATCATATGAGATCACGAGGACTCGGAGTGACCTAACGTGCAAAGTAGCGTTAGCCGCAAACATGTAACTTAGTCACCGCTGTGTTACACTGAATAGTTACAGACTGCGCATTTTCCATGGTCCTTTAGTCTGAAACCGAATAGTTGGAAATATGTCCCTTTTTATATATGGGACCAAAAGCCCAACCTGTTATCCGGGAGGTGAGTTAGCAGCTGCACTGCTGTGAAGAGTTCATGCACGCTCCCGCACCGGCTTGGCTGATGGCTGCAGTTACCTTTAATGGCCGTCGTGTCACTGTCGAGTCTTATTTCTTGATCCTGCCCCAAGTTCCTTTAACCTGAACAACATTAGTTTTCGTTAGCAGGTTTTCTCCCAGATTTATGTGTGCTTTTGCTCACTCCACTAAATAAACTCATAATCAATGTTGTACTTATTTACGAGAGTGTTTGTTCTGTAATACCTGGGCACTGAACAGTGTGTAGTAGTTCTTCTACAAGTAGATAATTATGTTGCATGATTAGTCATGTCGAAATTTCATAAGAGTAATGTGTGTTTGTAGGTATGTATGTGTAAGTATGTATTGCATTGTGTCTTGCAGATATCAGGCAGGTTCTTCCACCATTACCTCAACAGCAGTCAAACGTCAGATGACCGCACCTCCATTCCCTGTCATTTCCAGTGTTTCTGGCGGGGCATCCTCTGATAGGTACGAAAATGATTGTGAAGGCATATATTGCCAAGTTTACTGTGTTGTTACAGCCTCAGCTGTGTGGTTTATTATTAGATGTCAGGTCAGAATCTGACTATGCCCTTCTACAAATATAGGTTCAATTGAAAACTAGAGGCAAGTTGACAACAAGTAAATATGTTTACTGAGGCTCATTATCCACAGATAAAAATACAATTGAGGCTACTTACACGTTCATATGCAATCCTCTCCAATCTTAAATTTTCAACCCGCGTAATGTCCTCTGCGCTGAGATTCTTGGCAGTTTGTCCCATACTGTGCCGTCTGCTCCGTCTTCCACGGCCCCTGCCTGATGCTCCTCGCCCACGGCTTCCTCTTCTACCTGCCCATCTGCTCGTAGAAGGAGCTGTTGGCGTGTATTCTTCCCCTGAGCCCATTGAATCCGTTTCAAAACTCTAACAATTAAACGCAATTAAAAAATGTCAGATTTTCCTCAGCGACAATTGTGAGCGGCTAATGTAGTAGCTTCCATGTAGCTGAAACAATGTGTTAGCACATGGTTAACTCTTCTTAGGGTGTAACTAAATTCAACCTGGCAGTCTAAACGGTCTGACACTGAAAAACCAAACAGCAATTCTAGAAATATTCCCAATAAACTTCTTACCTGTGAATGCGCCATCTTGGTTATGTTGCGTCCTCCGTTACCGTCGTTACAGGCGTGCTCGTGCACAGCAGGCTCCTCTGTGGGGAGGGGCTTTGAAGGCAGGGCTGCAGCGCAGCAGAGAGAAAGGAGGGGGGACCTGGGAGCTGTATCATTCAAATATTCTAGCTAAGTCCACTCTTTTCTCAAAACTCCAGACTGCAGCTTTAAATTGGTGTTTACAGATTAGAGACACGTTCTCCTTCAGTTTCCAGGACATCATACAAAAGAATGAGATGAATGTGTCCTAGAGTCTGTGTTATTAACTCTGCATTTTAAAGTAATAACCTTGAAGATTTTCATGTAAATAAATATCAGTCACTATCTATCGCCGAATGATGTAACAGCAATGAAGATTGAGCCTAAGGCCCAATGATGAAAGCCCTTGCATTTGCTGTTATAGCAAAGATGCACACTGGGTGTCGGTGGCGACTTTCGCAGAAAAAATCACAAGCGGTGCATAATTAGTGATGCGTTCATCCAGCAGTGAGCGGACCAGATCTCCAAACAGTATGTAAGTTTAGATGTTAGCTATTGCAATGACATGACCTGAAAGTTGCCATAGGGCTGCCGTAAAAGCGGTTGTTGTTGTCGAAGTTCCGCTGTGGTTGACATGAGTGTTGCTGTTTCACAGATCCACAAATCTGGGGGGCGTGGTCTCTGAATGAGTGGTGATGGGATAGGTGGGTCATTGGTCCAAAAATTGATGTTAATTAAAAGACGCTAAATAATATATTTAGTTATCATAAATAAACCAGTGCACAGGTGTTACACCATATTCTGTGACCTGGCACACTGGACGTGATGTCATAACTCAGTGATAAACAAATATGGCGCCCAAAGCGCCTCAAAACACAGCTGTTGCAGACTCTGCGGGTAAGAAGAAGAGGGTTAGATCAGAGAAAGGCCAGCGAGCAAAAAGAGACGGTGATAAACGGCGCAGTAAGACGAGAATATATTGGCGCTGCTATTACAAAGTGGCAACAAGTTGTTGCTGTTGATGTGGTATTAAAACGGACTCAAAGATGGCTTTTATACTACTGGACAGGTAGGTTAGGTGTGTATCATCTTGCCATATTGTGGTATGTAACACCACTTGCGTTTGTAGTGCAAACGTGTTGTTATTCTCCGTCGGTGGTTCCATAAATACAACTGTTTGAGTCCTTACTGACTGACCAGCAAGCTAACTGCCATGTGTTATAACTTTAGTTATCTTCGGACCAAGTCAGAGAATCAAGCGGATCGACCAGCCTATGAAACAAGTTCATCTGAATCCCGGTGAGAAGGCCTGATTGTTGCTGCTATGTCTTTTTAAACCATGAAGTAATGATGAATAATAGCATAACATGTTAATCGCACAACCTACTGAAAAAGACTTGCGCAAAGGTAGAAGTTAATTTACACTCTTGTGCTTCTTGTTCTGTATATTTAGGGCAAGCATGGGTGATGGATATCCAATAATGATGAATTCACCAATTGAAGTGAAGCAGGAAGTTTCTCCTTCTCCTTCTGTCCAGTCATCTGAAAACTGCAAGGTAAATGTGACTCTGACACATCTCCCACAAGAGCTGAAACAATTAGCCACTTAATAAAACTGACGGAAAATCAGTCGGCAACTATTTTGACACTAACTTTATCATCTCTCTGTTTGTTTTGGTTCTGGACCGTCGATTGTGTAAAACAAGCAGTTTGAATACATCTCCTCACCAGGAAGTGAAACCATTTTCTGATATTTTACAGTCTTACCCATTCATCGGAAAAACCTTTCAATCATGAAAATGATTTGCTAAGTGACAGTATAAATATCATTGATAAAATCTTGAAGATTGATAAAAGCAGATGTTCTGACTGAAAATGATTCATGTATTGTCTCCAGCTCCAAAGCAATAAAGCAGTTAAACCTAACAACCTAACAGAACTAGCCTTGTAATTAAAGTAAATGTCAGGGGCATTTGTGGGCTTTGATTTAAAGTTTTCAGAGAGTTTCACCTGCAGACAACTAAAAATACCATTGAAAATGTTTTTGGTCTTGTGTTACACCAACAAAAGATTTGAGCTGCAGGTTCTGCTTCCATCCCTTACAACATTTCAGCTGCAGACAGTCTGCTTTAGTTTTACAATTTACTGCATGCATTTATAATACAAACTTGTTCTTTTGTTACAGATTTAAATGTATTCTCTTTAAACTATATTAACCTGTATTTGTCGAGCTTCAGTTTATGAAATCTACTAAATAAATTAAATGACGTTGCCTGTTTTAACTAAGCTTTGTGCTGACGGGTTGCTGTTTCTTGTCCTATTTAAAGGAGCCACAGACAGAAGATGCTGCTTCTCAAATATTGAACAGTCAAGACGAGTCGATGATAATCAACCAGACAGAAAATAATGAAGATAGTGGTGAGTCTTCTTCACATTAGCAGAGTCCCTCACCAGCAAAACAAATCCTTAAGATTGCAAGCTAATTGTTTACAGGATAAGTGAAGTAATGACTGATATGTTGAAATGGATCCACACACAGATATGCCAGAAGATGAGGATAACGAAGTCAGCATCTCATTAAGTGTGGGGGACGGACGCTATCTGGTGGATTTGGGGAGGTATGTTGTTATTATCAATAATCACAATCCAGGTTGAAGCTTTTGTTGTTAAATACTACCCCCAGCTGTACATATACGTAAGTCACAACAAGAAGTCATCATTCTATTCATGCATCTTTTCTGATTCCCTCAGCTCATCAGAGTACATCATTGATGAAGAGTGCATCCTTCAGCTGTTCAAGTCATGTCGGGAATGCAACAGACAATGTACAGTTAGAAAACAAGTCAAAGGACTAAAACTTGTGGTCTCCCAGAAGTGCTGTTTCTGTGAAAGCAGCAGTAAATGGACTAACCTGCCAGATGAAGACGATGATTGTTCCTAGGTGAAAGTAAAAGATGCAGCATGGACCAACTCGGCGATGTCACAAAGCAGTACTACTATTTTAGACAGCATCGTGTCTTAAATAACGCTTCAAGTGGACAGTGATTGTATGGAGATTTCGATAAACAATGAATATGTCCCATTTATTTATTTGTTATTAAACCTGTGAGATGTTAGACTGAGCTGCTGGACTTGAGGCTACTTTCCTGATGCAAGCGAGAGGGTGGTTTTCTCAGCTTGCCACATTTGTCTGTTAATATGCATACAGCAAAGTGAGCGGGAGTGAGAATACTTGGTTTTGACTGGCAGGTAAGTAAAGGAAAGAAGGTAAGGAAAGTCCTTTTCTCTTTACAGGAAAAACGTTTAAGATTTTTATTTTGTTCAAGAAGTCATTAATCTTATGATGCTGTGTCATCCTTGTGCCAATATGTATTTTCAAAATACATATTCACTCAAACAAGGTTTGTTGTCATATTTTCAAGTAATAAACAATGTTAAAGTGACTCTTCACTGTATGTGGTAAATTTCAAGACCACACGTACACTCCTGTTAATATGCTATCAGGATGCACTATGATTGGATCTCAGCTAGATGCAAGTGTTGCGTAGCACACTGTTTGCTGGATGCAGCAAAAGGTTGATGTAGCATGGCGCAAGCCATTGAAAACAATGGGTTTCAGAGCTCTGACCGGAATAAGCTACTAATAAAGAAAAAGATGAATCACTCAAATAGACATATACCCAAATTTAGCCTGTATAATACCCGAAGGCTTATACTGCTGGATCAGTTGGTATATCGATGCCTCAAGGCTTATATGCTGGATCACCACTTTCTTATCACAATAAGCCAGAAGTAAAACAGTACACAGTAAAAGTACCAGGAATCAGAAAATATCCCATATAATATCCTTTTTTTTTTATTAGCGGCTGATTCCGGTCATTCAAAGTACAGTGAACATGATACATAATATGCCACAATGGTTAATGTTCTGTGACGTAGATGTAATTGAAGTAATGCATTATTGTGTTCTCCTAATAAAGAAAACCTGTCAGTAAGTATTGTTTGGTTGGTTGGCTTAAAGTTTCTGCTATCTATTAGTCATCCAATAGTCTTTCAATGGCATAACAGTCTCAAGTGACACATACCGTCATGTGTCAGTAGAATACCAGCGGCATACCATTTCAAGGATCGGTATACCAGTCCAGGGATCGGTATATGCTGCTGAGCAGCAATTGACATACCTTCAGCCACTTTTCAATTTCGGCATCACTCTTGTTCTCTGCCTTTGAGCTTGTGGTATCAGACCAGGTAAGAGCAGGCACTGCACCTGCGCGGGGGAGGGGGGCTGCCAGCAGGCATGCACGAGAGTGATTGACACCTGGCTCACTCTCCTTGGCTCTGATTGGTTGTATTCAGTCGGAGAGGTAGATTCTTGCAAATCAAAAGTACAGCCACTGGGTGGGCCAACAGACAGTGGATTTTACACAGCTGACCTGTATCATATTCTACTGTCAGATCATAATGACAATTTTAGCAAATATAACCAAAAAAAAGCTACAGACTATAGCTTTAACCCCACAAGTTGGTATAAACGGGGTATCAAGTGCTGATTTCCAGACAACTATTTCAAAGTAGTCACTCTGGGTGGATTTGGTGACACCTGTTAAGGGATGAAAATAAATAAATAAAAATACATTTTAAAAAAACAAAACCTGTTGTTACTGGAAGTAACAGCAAATGCAGTTTAATACTACAGGTCACACAATTCTGGGGCGAAAACAAACTATTGTAATTTTAATAAAGAAGTCAGGCAATAATTGGCCTTTTAACATCATTCTGTTTATCGGATTGTACACTGCACATGGCAGGAGTCTGCAAATAGCACGTCATGGTGGAAGTAGTTGGTTAGCTCCCCAAGAGGTCAGGGGGTGTGCAGCCTGGTGCCCACAGCTGCTCCTCCTTGTTCCATTAATCCCTGCAATATTTCAGATTGATCAACTGTCCAAAAATGCAGAAGATCACTGTTGTCTTGTTTTGTAGACACATCGCTGATAGATGACAGCAGTGAAATAAAGTGTTATGCTTACTGACAAATGCATTGCATTTCTTGTAAATTCTTCATGATAAAAACGCTAACCATGAGTCGTCAGTTAAATGCATTTAATGTAAAGCTGAGCAGTAGTAAATGCTTAAAAGACATTTATTTAAATAAATATAACCAAAAAATATACAGAATTGTCACTTTAACAACCAAGGATATAAGGGTATTAACCTTAACAATAATGCGTCCAGCTTGGACGAAAGTGGGCATAAACATACTAAAGTGAAATACTAAGTGCTTGTGACTGTTAAACAATTCCTCCCAGTTTACTTAAGGTCCTGATACACCAGGACAACGGTCAGCTGTCAGTCAACATCATGGCCATCACTGAGCATCCGTGGCCCCTCTGTTTGCTGTGTGTCTGCACTGTTGGCACCAGCTGGCAGCTTTTTGTCCAACTGAGTAAGTAGACTCAGGGGCGATTCTACTTTATAGAATTGTTTGTCATCATTAAGCATATCCAGCTGCCTAATAATGCTCCACTTTAAGGCACATCTGACTCTGGTTCTGTGCCCAAATTCAGATTCATGTAAGCCAGAGTTAACACTGGGCTCCTCAAGTTTCTAATGGGTCATGATTGAGCCTTGGTTTTTACACACACCTTCTCCTTTGGCTGATGTTTCCTCTTGGGCGCTGTGTGTGCTTTATTAATGTTCATGTTTAGAGCTTCAGGCTGGCTGGCCCACTTGCGTTGATAATGGCAGAAGTAGCAGCTCTGGTAGACTATGAAGTAAGGACCTCGATTGTGTTTGGTACAGCGGCACTTTCTGTCGCACATCGGGCAGTTCTTCATCAGCTGCAGGATGGCCTCCTCGTCAACAATGTGCTGCAGAGGTGCTCTGTGACAGGACAGGAGAGATATGACACAGGTTGTATGGAGCCGGCAAGAGGTGGAAACTTAAATCTCACCATGGATACAAATGTTATTTAAAGACTTACTTCTCCATTGTTGCAGTTGACGTCTCAGGTGTATTATAGGTGGACTCGAACAAACTGTCTTCACCAGGCTGGACAACATCAGAAACTTAAGGGAAGAAAAATTGCTTTCAAGCTGGATTCATGAACTGCATTATTTATATCATAGTAAAATAGCAAAGATGGAGACTTTGAGCAATCCCAATTGATGCCAGTTAAAAGTTCAAGACACACGTTATTAACTGTGGCAGATTTGTGTCACTTGGCATATCTGTTTTGGGGTAAAAATGTCCTTTTTACTCAAAAAGGAAATGTAGTCATTATCTACTCGCCCCCATTTTGATGGGAAGTTGGGTGAAGTTCTGTTGTCAACAAAACATTTCTGGAGCTTTACAGCAAAACAGAATGACAGCAGTCTCCTAAAAAAGTGGGGTAGATGGGGGCTTTCTTCCAGTTGTTTTTGTTTTTTTACCTTTCCCATCTACTTGTTTATGAGAATGTTGCAACACTATTATGTTGGCAGCTCCAGAAATTTTTTCTGGACCACCCAACTTTAGTAGAAGTGACTTTTCATTTTTGGGTGAACTTATCCTTTAACAACGTGGTTTACTGATCATCAGTGTTGCATCAACAATGTCCCAAACGGACACCATAGCAGTCATCTTTACACACGACCATCACACACAGATATGGCTACTTGTAAGACACATGTCATTAATGAATGCCACATGCACCTGTAAACTTCACTTGATAGTGAAAATCATTCACCTGACTTCACTGACTCACCTGTGTCTCCGATCTGGCCTGGTGGTTTGTCGGTTTCCAAGGTGTCCTGTTGCTGTAAAATAACACACAACACAGACACACTCTTAACAGCTGATGGCAGACATGAGTTTAAGTATTTAGTATGACTAAAATAAACTATCCAACCAATCTACCCCATGTTCCTCAGGACAGACATTACACACCCAGAGTGTAATCCTGTGTCATCATCTGCCTACACACAGTTTTAACACTTTGTGCCAGCCAAGCTAGCAGCTAACATTAGCTAGCCAGCACTGTCATAGAGAAAGCATCTGCCAAATTAATGGTAATACATCACTGCCTCATCAATCCGACTGAATGATGCATCTACGGTCACCTTCTGAATATCAGGATTTCCATGTCCTATAAAACAACATCACGTTTTTACTTCATGCTGACACCCTGTTTGTTTATCCTCAGTGACTTAAAACCACAATCTCTATACCACGTGAGCAAAAACAAGCCCACAAGCTCACATAGGTAACGTTAAAGCTCGCACACATAAGGAGCTTTAACACTGAAAAATAGTATCGTGGTTTGTCAATTATCACAACACACGACAAGGGACCACTGTACCTTTAATCCAACGCGTCTCCGCTTTGGTTGAGCAGAAGCCGCTGGTTTCTCTCCGTCTAAGTTAACAGACGGGACGGCAGTGTTTTTTAATCTTTTCCCATACACGTAACCCTCAGCTTTGTCCAAAACATTGCGTTCGAGGTCCTCCGCTTTGAAATGGAGACTACAAACTCGGAGGTTGTGTAGAGTCTCCATGGCGCTGCTCTCTCCATATTTAGGATTATTCACTGCCCTCAGCCACTGCCTGCAACGCTCTGGGTCCTTTAATGGCAGCCGGTAATAACTCACTCCAGCGCCCCGTTTCCACTTCACTGCCTTGCACTTGGGAACGATGCAGGCCGACACCATTGCGACGAAAATGTTCTGAGTGAACTTTTACTTTCTCCAGGAAGCAGAGTCTTCTTCTTTTCGTTTTATGGGTGATTGCAGTAAATGACTTTGTAGGTGCATACCGCCACCTGCAGCCTCCTGTTATATAACCTATATGAAGCTTAGAGGCCTCCTTCTGATTTTAAAGCCAGTTTGCAACCAAAAATGTGCATAGCCGACTATGACTGGATTGCAAAAAGTCTTAATTCTCCTATCTAACCAAAAAAACCTCAACCGCACCAATAAAGCCATTCTCTGGTAAACTAGCCTATTCAATCTAGATTCTGAGAGGGCCTGAAAGCCTCTCAGCAGGCTGGCCTGCACTCCTTTCCAGTAATTCACACAAGATTGCAGCATTAACCATTTCTATTCTCTCAGACTTACTTTCTGCAGCAGTTAATCCATGAATGTATTACTGAACTGGATACAGTGGTGGATACAGCTCAGCCTTGCTTCCAATTTTGCCCAGTGGCCACTCACGGTATTGCAAATAATGAAGGCTTACAAATTCGTATTATTGCAAATATTGTAAACATATATTGTAAAAATTCCCTGCGACCCAAAAATCATTTTCACCTACGCCACTATGAGGAAAGCGACACCTTTCAAACTGTTTGCAGCTCACCTCAGACTGCAAACAAGGTCAATTAAGACTCTATTATGAACTTTTGCTTCATTGAAGTTTTATATTTGTATAACTTTTCTTGAGCTAAAAAAAAAAAAAGACATTTTAAAAATCTGTGATGTAGTCACAATGTAAAGTTGATGGGCTGAGCAGAAGAAACACTGCTATCCATATTCAGTGGCTGCACACCCAGGAAATACACCCGGAAGCTTATTTTGACGTATGAGCCAGATGAGCTGTCACTACCTGATCTACGTAGCTGCCCAGTCTAAGTAGCACACCTGGATGTAACATTTACAATCTGGATACAGCTTCAGAGGCGGCACCCTGTTCATTCCTATGTAAGCTGCTCAGTGGTGGATTAATCGAAAAAAGCTAGACCTCCCAGGTATAAAATTACCCGGATCATCCGCACTGTGGAAGCTTCGTGCTGATATCTATTTAGGTTTTTACCCTTTTCACCATTTTATTGTCTAAATATGTAATATCAAAATACCACTCTGAGCTCTCAGTTAGCAGCATGGCTAACTGAGCTAACGACAGCTACAGTTAGCAGCTACTCTGGTGATGTGCTGCCCCCTACTTGTTTGGAGTATGAATTTGAGAGGTGGCCAATACTTACATATTGCACCTTTAAATGCCTTTTTTATTGCGAGCCAAATATTTCCACTTCAGTGGCATTTAGTACACAACACTTTCCAGTTTTATTCCAATCTATATTGTGGAGAGAGATTTGGAGTTATATAACATTTTATTCCTAAAGACGTGGGTTATGATGGATGCTGACATTTGACTCTAGTATGTATTTAAATGTGCCTTTATCCAGTGTTCAGATTTATGTTCTATACAAGTTAGTGCATTTTACATTAGATAATGCATCTCTGGCATATTCAGAAATAAAATGTAAGAAAACTTGTCGTAAAAAATATCTTATTGTAAGTAATCCTGGTGATACAGTTTAAAGTGTTTTCAGTGCACCTGTAGTGTCTTCCCTTAAAACGTAAACAACCAAAGAAAAAAACAAAATGGCTCCACACAGCTAGTCCGGCGACTACACAGGCCCCGAGATCCCACCCCGGTTTGTAAAGACATTATTTACAGTTTGTTCAAATGAAATCTTCACTGTAGCCACGAGGATTAAAGCGACAGCGCGCGAGTGGGTGCACGAGCTGGAACTCGCGAGCACTCACCTCAGCCTGCTGTAGTGATGCGGTCGGCACAGCTGTCGGCTTCAGCAGAAGTAGCTCTGTTTTCCTCCCGTGCATTTTTGGACGGTAGTCCTCCGGTGAAAAGTGCTCACTACACACCCGCACTGCACGGAGGGATTTGAGGAAGGGGTTGAGATCCAGGCGGAGAGCGATGAGCCACAGCCAGAGCCTCTCTGGGTCATGTAGCGGGAGTCTGTGGAAAGTCACCGGGAGGCCGACGTCCTGCGACGAAGAGCGCACGCGACATCTCACACGCTTCTCTCTGTTGAAGCATCCAGGGAAAGAGCACACTCGGACCATGATGGTGTGTGTGTGTGTGTGTGTTTGTCTGTGTGTTGTGTGAGTGTGTGTATGTGTGTGTGTGTGTGTGTGTCGGCGCTACAGGAATAAGCCTCGACGTTTTGGTCTGCCGAAAATGTAACGCGAAGCTTCTCTGTACAGTTCTGTCTCCTGAGTGGGCGTGGTCGACTCTCCCCCAAAATCTGTGGACTCAAGTCATTGTGATTGGACTCGAGTCGAGTCAGCATAACTTCACAAAATAAAAAGTTAAAGACTCAGCCCGTGGCTTGACTTGAGACATGATGACTTGTCTGTGCTCATTTTACATTATGTTTAGTTTAGTTTTTTTTTTTTTTTTGTCCGTCAGTATTTCACTGTTTAAATTGATGCTGAGGAAATACTTTTCATTGAGAAGACATTCAGACACAGTTTTTTAAAATTATTTATTTATTATTATATTTCTTTCACTGCACAGTTGCTTCTTTCAAACTCACCATCCTCCATCTTCCATCCAGCTCCCTCCACTCTGCTGTAGGCACCCACCATGTAACCAATGTATATGGCAGCCAGCTTTGCCACCTACATTTATAGTAAATCTTGCATCTCTGGTCAAGACCATTCAATAAAAGCAGTCTCAGTTGGCCCCAACAGCCCCTTTCCTACTCTCACCCCTCTACTACCGACAGCCTTGTTGGGTCACACCCATCTTCAAACTCTGCTTTCATTTTGATCTCAACTACACACCTGTTAAGCTTCATGATCCCATCTGGCACAATTGATACTATAGTGTTGACAAAATCTACAGACAGACATGAAACAAACAAAAGTGCAATATAATTGATAAAGGCATGTCAAACAGCATAATCAGGCATTTATATATATTTTCCTCCAATTAAATAAACCACCGAAAAAGGCCTTGAGGTGTGACATGTTAAACTGAGGCATCAAAACATCGTTCTCTGATACTTGGCCACTGAATGATCAATATTTTGTCAAGGTATGTGTGTTGAGTGCAACATCACTATTAAGCAGCAGGCAGAGAGCACGCAGAAGCTTTAATTGTTCATAGCAACATTTTACACGTCAATTTTACTGTAACTTACCTTTGTTTTCAACTGTGGCATCCGTTGTATTAAGCTACTACTGAAACCAAGGCGTCTTCAAATTACTTGAATCTTTCCTGAGGAGGCACATGACAATTCAGATATTAGGAAATTCCTGTTTTTGTCGCACACAATATTATTTATTGTCACAAGTCAAAGAAATAATACTATATGGGTATAGTCTAATTATACAAGAAATGTTCGGGTTTGTATCCCCTCTCAGAATGAGCTCCTCCTTGTGCTCCTGGAGAAACTGCCCACCTTCAAATCTCCCCCCATGCGCTGGGTCGGATGAAGCAGGTAGACTCAACAAACAGTTATCCATTTTTTACAACCACTGTCTGTTGGAGGATCATTTCAGACATGACTCTATCTCAACTTGTGATGCTGCTTGATGACATAGCAGAGGCAGTCTGTCCATGTGCTTCTTCTTCTCCACTCGTATGGAAATCACCATGGTCTTCATCCGGCAGGTTAGTCCATTTACAGCTGCTCTGACAGAAACAGCAAGTCTGGTAAACCACCAGCTTTAGTCCTTGGGCTTGTTTTATAACTGTACATTGTCTGTTGCATTCTCTGCATGAATTGAACAGCTGAAGGATGCACTCTTCATCAACAACGAAAGCTGACGAGCTGAGGGAGTTACAAGAGATGCATGAATAGCCAAGTTCTTGTTACTTCACTTTTCCTGTAAACATCCAATTGTAAACAAATTGTTCCGGCTGTGCGATATCAGCCAAGAAAGTTCTACTGGTGCCGCTTGAAAACAATTTCCAAACAATGGAAATAGCATTCATAATGTGCAGAGAACGTTATGGATGAGGATTAATTTTACTGTGGTTTGGCTGAGTCAGATATTCAGCAGTATTTATCCGAGCCAGAGTATACGGCCAAAGACATGCAGCTGAGGCCGCATTAGCTGTGCAAGAGGGTGGGACCGACAAGGACCAAGCAAGCCTATCTGCTCTGTTGCTGGCTGCAAGAACCAATTCAAAAGTTTTCATCTGCTCACTCCCACCATCTGAGGATGTTGAGACCAAGTGGATTAACTTTATTTTGGATGGAGATTTCCCCACAACAACTGGAAAACCACTGAATTGTTTGTGTGTGTCTACTACCTACCAGTTTAAAGGTATACATTGGTATGAGTATCCATTTAAGTTATAATAAAATATATTTCAATTTTATATCAAATATTTAATAATAATATAATAATAATAATTGTGTAATTCTGTATACTGTGACACCATGATATTTACTAAGATGGTTATCGTGCTCACATTATAAATCTCATAATGTTGCAACCTTTTGACTGTTTATTTATCAGTGTCTTCTCTCGAATCTGTTCTATTAAAATGTACTTTTATAAGAAAGCATATCCATATTTTGGATAAAAGGCTACGATAGCTTTTGTCAAACGGACGCTAGTTCTGGCATGTGTTACTGTTGTATGTAATTGTATGTACTTGATAGACACGCCCTGGAGGTAACGATATAGTGACGTGAAAGAGAAAAACAGCAGGAATTCATTTACTTGGCAACTTTGTCAAACTTTTATTTCCGCTGAGCTGCTAGTTTGTTTAGTAGGCATCCTGGTACATGTAGGCGCTGCTGGCACAGCTCCACGGGCAGGAGAACTTGATTCTCTCGGTCAATATAGCACACACAGGAATGTATTGCTTCAATTGACTACATTTATAATCAAGACTGAATGGAAATCCACATAAATGTGGTAAAACTTCCCTTTCACTTTTTTTTTGCTGGAGAAGGGCTGTGCTGCTGTCAAGATGACTCACCTCTATTTTCTTCAGTTTCTGAGTAGAAATATTTACAATTTAAAGATGATACATTTAAACTGTCACAAAAGAAAAGTGTGATATTAAATAAGTGCAGCAAATTGTAAAACTAAAGTGGAACGTCTGAAGCTGAAATGTTGAAAGACATCAACAGAGGTGGAAGCAGAACTACAGAGACGACTTGGCTCACTGATGAGCTTAAATCTTTTGTCGGTGCAATGATAAATATAGTTTACAACTGGCACTGACATTCACTTTTATTACACAAAACAAAACAGTTTGGTTTCATGTCGGGCTCCAATCAGCTAGTATAATAACTTCAATGTGATAACAGACGTACAAACAGGGCTCTGTTTTCAGCAACTCAACTTTGTAGTCTGAGTTTGTGGTCCTACATGCATTTTTTTACTATTCAAGTGAAAGTGCTGTCATGTGTTTCAGCTAGAAATGTCTGCATGGGTAGACAGTCATCAACCCGAAGGGTCACATGACAGTATCTTCTGAGCTTTGGAGCTGGAGACTTTAGGTGAAACCTTTCATTGAGGACATCCGCATTAAACAATCTTCAAGATTTTGAACTATCACTGCTAATAACTTGTATTTTTCAGTATCAAACCATCTGGTGATTTCCTTTCTTTTTTTTTCCATTAAACTGATAAGATGTTTAGACTACCAAAAAACGACAGAAAATAGCCTGTTCTCGGGGGCAAGGAGATGTATTCAAACAGCTTGTTTTACCTTAGCAACAGTCCAAAACCCAAAGCAGGTTCAATGATATCAAACAGAGAAAAGCAGACAATTCATACATTAGAGAAAAAAAAGATTCATCAATTGTCAAAATGGTTGGCAATTAATTTTCTGTCAGTTCATTGAGCAGCTAATCATTTCAGCTCTACCTGGCAAATGTGTCAGTGTCACATTTACCTTTCTATTTTCAGATGACTCGACAGAAGACGTTTCCCACGCAGCTTCATTTGGGGGACTCATATGTGGATATTCATAATCCACATTTTCACTGAATAAACAGAACAAGAATAAAGAAAATGTACTTCTACCTATACGCATGTGTATTTCAGCAGGTTGTGAAATGAACTTGTTATATTGTCATTCATCATTATTGTATAATTTAAAATGACTTAAAACTTATATTTACACTCAGGCCCTCTCACCAGGTTTCAGTTGAAGAACTTCTTCTTACAGTTGGCCGTTGAGGTTGATTCTCTGGCTGAAGATAACTACAGTCTTAACACGTGGCAGTTAGCTTGCCGGTTCATTCATATGGACAAATACATTAACATATACAGTATGGAAACACATAGTAGGAGACTGACAACTCGTTTCTACACTACATTAACATTAGCGTAACACTAGTTCACTTTCTATTCCATTGTGATGAGCCGTTACATATCGTAACTCCAGATTCTTTGTCTATCACCACAGCCCTCTGAGGCTATTGCTAGTGGGTTTATCCCTCATGCACCCACACATCACTGAAAAACTTAAATCCATGCCCATCTGCAGGATAAGCCCCACTCACAGTTTCACCACGACCAGACAATTGGCTCCCAAAAAACAGCCTTTTCATTAACTATTCACAGCGCCAGTGAGGCCCAGAATTTAAAGGGCTGCACCTATACTCATAGTAATTTATTACTGATAATTAAATGGCAGATTTAGCTTTATTTAATGAATATGTATTATTTGGATTCTTAGTTGGACCAAAATATATCAAAGGAAAAAAAACATTGATACAATCTTATAATTACCATACTCAAGCTTCATATCCATGCAAAATATTCAACAAAAGCATGTGTTATTTAGAGCAATACATTACGATGATTAAATGGAAATGGAAAAGGGAAAGTCAGGATGTCAGCATATCAAACTTTTATAATCTGTCTGTTGTGAGTCCCCAAACCTTTTAAAAGGGAAATATCATATGAGAGGAGTATCCCTTTAAAAGAGCTCTGTAGAACTGTGTTTTGCAGGAAGCTGGTCATTAGTTTATGTTAGCGGACACCATTTATAAACTAACTGTTGCTCTCTTTTAGCTGAGCAGAGAGATGATTCACTCAAGAACGTGCATGAAGTCACATACTTTGGACTGTCTCGGAAAATCTGAGTCTTTCACAAAGAAATCAACAGTCCAGCAGCATTAAACAACTTAGACAAATAGTCCACAGGCTTGTACAGACAACTGAGAGAGACGGGGAAGGTCTCGTTTTTTACATGACGTTACAATCAGCTCACATATGGTCAAGTATAAAAACTCAAATATATAAACATAATATAATATAAATATAATATAAATATATAAACCCAAACATGATGTGATGAAGCTGGCTAATGGAGCACAGTTTGTGGACAACATTAGAGAATATCAGTGGTTTAAAGATTTCTAACATCAAAATGTTGACTTTCCCACAGAATAACATGACTTATTTTGGCAAACAACAACTAAAAGATGGATATATGAAATAGATAAATATATTTTGGAATGAGGCCACATAAATTCAATTTTAAGACTAATTACTTTTATGGCCTAATATTTATAAATTTAAGACATTTTAAGACTTTAAGGACCTACGTTGTAACATTGTATGTACCTAACAAGTCACGTACGCATCGAGGAGAAGCCAGCTCCAGGTCAAGCTGAGGCTTTCTAGCAGCTCTTAGGGCTCTCCATCATGGAAAAGCCAGACCGATGTTGATCCTGGTCTTATCTCTCTCTCTGTCGGATGCCTTTTTAGCTAAAAAATGTGGTTTCTTGTTCTGTGTAGGCGACGCTTGAAGTTTGCCTTCAGCTGGAAGTTTCAAACTGCTCTCAGCCATCTTGCTTAATGTATGTGTATGTGTGTGTGTGTATGTGTGTGTGTGTGTGTGGTCAGTCTCTCTACATACACAGTGTGAGGGTGCCAGCAGTCATCAGGGTGTCATCATGGAGGCGAGGCGGCCCGGCTACCAAAACAAAGACCAAAGAAACTCAGATTACAACTCACACAGAGGGAGAGAGAGTTCATTCTCTGTTCAGGACGCCATCATAGGTTATAACTAAGTTAACTAGCTGACTTATTAAAATAAGTTTAAGTGGTTCCTTTAATAAAAAACACCTCTCCGGTCTGTTTACATTAACTCCATCGTGAAAAGGAGGCACCAGAATCATGGTCAGGAGTTGCAGACATGTTTCTAACCTTTGTGGTATTTCACTTACAAGTTTATAAGAAATAAAGTCAACTTTCCCCGCAGTTTTTTCCCCAAGCACTGTGACGTTATCCCGGGCCGAGGTTTAGTCTGGTGCTGCCCGGCCGGCCGGCTGACTGTCAGCTCGCTTCACTCGCCTGGACCTCCTCCGATGGGGGCTTGTTTAGTTTCTGTTCTGACGTACAGAAGTCACTGAGAGCCCATTTCAGAAATGCTATGCCTTCAATCTTCAGTATTCACCATTTAAATGAGGATGTCTTGTATCTAAAATATGTTGAATTAAGGCTAAAAACAAAGGCTTAACTGAGGCTCGTTCTTCTCCTGTGTTCAGTTTTTTGACTCCTCCCGCCCGCCGTAAGTCAGAACGAGTGGTGGATGGTGGAATACAGTATCTGTATGGGGATGTCTTTATGTATTTGATACATAAAGACATCCCCATACAGATACTGTATTCCACCATAATGATATCAGTGACTACTGTACTTTTAACCTCACCATCATTGTTACTACGTACTTAATGCAAATAAAAGCTATTACAACCTTTTAAAATGTGTTCAAATATGCAGAAAACAGTAACTAGTGTCTTGACACCCCATCTACTATGCAGTGTTTTAAAAAGTACACAAAAGTTCAGATATTGTGTCAAAATATTACTTTGTCTCTGATGCAGCATGTTATCTGAAGAGTAACTAGTAACTAAAGTTATCATATAAATGTAGTGGAGTAAAAAGTACAAGAATTGCCTCCAAAATGTAGTGTACACTGGCAGAAAATGGAAATATTCAAGTAAAGTACAAGTATACGTAAGTATACTTACATAAATGTACTTAGTTACAATACATTGTTGCCACTATGTAATGTATCAGAAAACATTTTTCAAATTTAATTTTGCTGACAATACTTCTGTATTCACAGAACCTTTAGGCTACTTGTAATATAAAATATTTTAAAATATATTAGTGCTTAAAAATGTAACCATTTCCTGAGGCAGTTTCATATTAATGATAAGCTTGGTAGATGCAATGTCATTTCCAATTTCAGTAATGAATAATTCAGAAAACTTGAAGGAATATGAAGTTTACCAAATAAAAATAGTGAACTGTCCAATGTTTTCCCCTTTTTTCTTCAAACTTTTATCAGTAAAAAAGACATTAACACACACATTTCTATAAAACATAATGCTGTGAGGTCCAAACAGCATAGTTTTATTGCTCAGCTTTCTGCAAGGGTACAAGAAGTGTATTACTTTGCTTCTTTATTTGTCCTTATGTACAGGTGTCAGTTACAAGCTCACAGAGCAGCTGATGTGAAAAACTATGAACACATATACTGTAATAATAAATACAAAAACAGATAGGAAATCAAAAGAAATAAAACACGGTGCAGTTAAAAAAAGAAGTTTTTTTCTGTTTTGTACTGAATTCAATCAAAAGTCATTGACGCACACGCACACACACACACTTGCACATAAACCTGTAAATTTAAAAGTGTGGGGAGAGAAACATTACAAAGCTTGTGGTTTTAAACCAATTAACCCATCGTCAATTTGACCACTGGCTCTCAATCAATTCAATTAGATTCATCATATCAGGAGACAAAAATCTCCTTATATCACAGATGTTCTAAGCTTGAAAAAAAAAAAGAAAAAAAAGAACAATAACCTGTAAAATTGTCGAGGATGTCGGACCAATTTGGCTGCTTAAGCGGGGAGAAGTGTGATTTCCCCTCGTCTGGAAGCACTCAACCCAAACAACTTTTGCACTGAAGACTGAACCAGCCAGAAAACTTGGTGCCAACAAAAAGTAGCAAAGAGCAGAAGTGGACTGTGTGCACTGGACAAACATACATGTGTGCATATCAAGAACATGTGTGTGTATATATTTATATATATGTTATCTACATTAAAAAAAATCAGTCCATTAACTATTTGGTAAATAGAAGGAAGTGTCTGATTATAACTTGGAGCCCAAGTATGCATAACGTGTGCAAAAAAACTTGTAATGCATCTATTTTCCTGCCTCTGAGTCACGTTATTAAAGGTAAAAATCAAATAAATTCTCTGTAACTGTACAAAGACGACAACTTCAATGTGATCTGTTTTGTTTTATCTGATGATGACCACAAAATTAAAATAAAAAACTCAAGCTTTGCGAGTACCAGCTAACAAACTGTTCATGGTTACAAATAAATGCAGGCAGCATACATTAAAAAAAGAACATTTAACTGATTTTTTCCAAGTCAAAAACATTTTCTAAGAATAATAATTATGCAAATAAATAGGCTTTATTTCTTGAGCATCCATTCATGCAGAGGGTTTTCTTTGGATGGAGGTGGTCCTCACTGTTGCCTCGCTGGTTTTCTTTAGCAACTTTTCATTTTGATTGACCATTTTCAGTGTGTAGCACCCAGGAGTTCAGCAGCAGTCAACCCCGAACATTTGCACTTCTGAGGATTTGAGGCATCAACCAGCATTCAGACCTCCAGAGAAGCAAATATGGCCATTCATGTTCTCCTATGAAGGTACTTGTGTGTTAATACTTGAAAGTGATCAACCAAAAGAAAACTGCTTTTTTTTTACAGTCTATCATGGGTTTAAAAACAGGGCATCTGAAATATAGTTTCCATTAAAACCAGTTTTACCCCTCCTCACACACTAGCCTAATAAATGTAAAATTAAAAAAACAAACAACAAAAAAAAAACAAAGGACAACTTCACCTGAGAATGCAAAGAGGTCTGTGACAGACACCAACATGCTTGCATTTGAATTGAACAGAAAGAAGAAGCAACAATATACAAAATAGCTATGTATTTGTACATATATACTCAAAAATTACAGGTGTATAGATACTTTTTACTCTGTATATTTCTAATGTAGTCGTATAGCAAATGAAACATGATATATTTTTAATCTAATGTGAAGAAAGCACTCCAGCCATCACTGCTCAGTTTGTAAAGTGCTCAAAAGTGACAAGATGGAGAGAAAGAAAAACGTCTGCCTTTTTAAACTGATGATGTCACTGAAAACTTTGAATCACTTTTTTTTTTTTTTTTCTTCTCTAAATCAAGCCTGGTCCCATGGACAGCTGTGCCCTTTTCACATATAATCTGATAGGAAGTGTGCCGGGTTAGGTGAAATAAAAAAAATTCAAAAACGTGCACACTTTTTAACTGCTGGAGGCAAATCTGTCAACGAGAGAAAACGAACCAAGCTCAAATAGTGAGGTTCAATCAGCTCTGCAGCTTAAAACACAGGACGCTGTGCTAGTAGAGGTGACGGGGAATTAATCTACAACATGTCTACCTTCCTCACATACAGGTGCACAATTTTATACACATGCAGAAACACACAGACACACACACACGTTTACAAGAGCTGTGGTCACACTGCAGTGATTGAAGGGAAAAAATAAGATTCTTCTCATCCAGAGTCCGTCCCTCATCTTCAAACGATCCACCACAAGCTCGACTCCACAAACGCCACAAAACATCAGACCCACATCCAGGTCAGTCTGTACGAGTTCCATTTCAAAATCAGATATTCACAATTGAAATTACACGGTTTTACAGTTACTTAATGACTGCTAGGAGGCAATTAAACTAACCGCAGAGGATTGTTGTAAAAACTCAAGATTTTCTAAACGAGAATACACAGCATTTTGGAATGAAACCCTTCAAATATCGACATATTACACACTGAGGTAGGATGGATTTGTGGCGCTCCTACAGGATGAAGCACACCAACTCTGCAGCCATGAGGACTGGAAGGTGTATTGTTTGAGGTTAAGATTGCTACTAAGGGCAAGATATGGCTACCTGCAGTGTAAAAGCTTCAGTAGCATGACAAGGATCATTTCAATCAGTTTAAATTACAAAACAAAACAGTGATTCACTGTTCTCAAATGTCTAGGGAGAGTTTTTTTCAATTATTTTTAAAGAAACACTTTTGAAAGATGTTGATCTGGAAGTTGATTAAGCTGCATCCTGATTTGATTGGATTTTAGGCAGGTTCCGTTTCTGAATGCAAACTCACAATGCTGCAGCTCTCTTTGCTCTCCTTATTTCACACAAACTACACCAAAAAAAACCAACATAAAAATGAATAGAAAATCGATAACAGGATGACTCTCTAGCAGCTGTTCAGACAGATTTCGATAAGGGAAGAATGTGGAGAGCGGTGAGAGAAGAGGAAGACTGCAGGCTGGTCGAAGGCTCGTATCAGGCTCTGAGTGAGCCTGTCGCACGTCGCAGTCACAATAATAGTCTATCAAGAGTCCTGCACACAGTTACACATGTTCACACACAAACACACTCTCCGACGTGTCTCTCATTCCACTGCGAAGCCGCAGGTCTCCTCGATCGCCGTCAGCAGCTTGTCGTAGAGCTTGTCGTAGCTCTCGTAGGGCGGAATGTCAATCCGATTGAAGCTGAAGGGGAGACAAAGAGTTCACATGAGTAAAGATATAATATGGTTTTTCATTATCATTATAAAGATTGGGTCTGCAGGTGCATTTGACACACACCAGGTATGGGCTTTGGGCAGGTTGTTGGTGTTAGCATCAATCTGATGAATGGTGAAGAGTCTGGGCCCAGCAGCACCTGCAGTCAAAACACAAACAGTATCCATCAGCTGCAGTTCAGCATCAAATTCCACTGTTAAGTTACTCATTATCATCTCAGCTAATAAAGACCTTAACCCTTTTTTAACTCTCTTCCATAAGCTTTGACCAGACATGTGTTTGTTTATCTGAGGTTTTCTTTCACTGGACTTTTTCACTGAAAAAAATGTAAATATGCTTCTGGAATTTTGTGTATTCTAAGATAAATTAAAAAAAGGACCTTGTAAAGCCTTGAAGCCTTGCAGCGGGACTCTGGATGATCCGGTAACAAACTGCAGAAGCCGGGCCCTCCTCTCCTCATCAAATGACTCCACAGCTTTCCAAAACCACTTGACGATGTTGCTGTCGGGGGTGCAGTGCTTCAGACGGGTGTTGGACTTCCAGTCAGAGATGTCGATCTTTCCCAGTCCACAAACTATCAGCTGTAAGGAGAGAGGGAGACATAAACTTAAATATTAACTTGAATTTTATAAGAAGAGAAGCTGGTCATAGCTGTTACTGTAACTTGATTGCTCTTCTTTTGAAATAATATTTTTTCTTTTTTTTACCTCCAGTTCTTTCTCATCGAAGGATTTGAGCAGGTGCTGAGGAATAACCTCATTGAAGCCTTTCTGCAGAGCCAGAAACTGAGCCTCGATGCCATGCAAGAAACGCCAGTTCACATACAACCTGCAGAGAACATGAAGGTGGTAGGAAGAGGAAGAAACACAAAGGGAGTGTTCATCATCACGACAATGAATGAATGGCAAGGCAACAGTATGGACTGCCACAAAAAAGTTGTATGAAAACAGTGAAAATATGATACTTATGTGGGCTGAAAATGAGTTTCGTCTCACTCTTTGTGTTTCTCCATACCTGACATACTCCTTCTTGGTGTCCTCTGAGACGGGGATGCTCTTGCCGTTGGGTTTCAGTTCATGTTGGATGATTTCTCCGTAGGCATTGTGCTCCACACAGAAAGTGTGGTCCAGCACGCCAGTGATGTCATTGTCCCTGAAGAGGGGGGAGGGCAGGTTAGAGGGAGAGGGTAGGTAACAACAGGAATCAGCTCAGAGCTGCTTCAGAAAGTATTTCCATTCACTCAGATTTTCTGTCTTTTTCAAGAATTTGGTCCAACAAAACTCAGACAGCAGTGACCTGCTCTCAGCACCTCAGACTTACATATTTAAAGTGTCCAGCTGTGATTATTTTTTTTGTTATATTTGGTTTCTTTTAATTGCTGTAATGAACTTTATCTTCATGAAAAAACAGCATATGTTACACTTAACCTTCACATGGTCATAAATAACTTCAAAGAGATTATTTCCTCACAGACATAATAGTGGACGACAGCATCATAAGTAAGAATATTTAGGTCTTGTCAAGAGAAGATCCCATCCCCATGTGGAAAACACTCAATCTTCAAAATACACAATCACTGTGTCACAACATGCAGGAGCATGCCTGAACCAACGAGGATGTTCATTTCTGAGATTAGATGTCATCATCTTTCCTGACAGCAGAGGGCGCTTCAGTCATTAGAAAGTTTAAGACAAATTTGTCAAGCTTGTGAGAGCGTCTGAAGTATGTGCACTCTGAACCTTTTTTATGTATGATTTTCTATCTCATCTCCTGATACAATTTACACCTGTAATCAACTGCTTCTTGAAGAAATGTTAAATATTAAGGCATCAGTGAAAGATTTTTACAGCTCAACTGTTAAAATAGGAAAACCTACAGGTTAAGTTATAGAAGACAACATTAAAATTTGATGCTGGGTAACCTCTATTTATACTTGTTTTGACAAGAAAATTGCTTTCAGTGCAGGTAGTGTTTCCTCTAACTTGGGTTGCCGGGAAACAAACAAAAAAAGTCTTACAGGATCCAGACAAGGCTGTTGTGGAGGTCGGGGTCGACTGACTCCATATCGTCCAGCGTGATCGGTTTGCCCAGCAGCTGTTTGTAGAAGGGCAGCGTGAAGCCTCCGTCAATGTAGTGGCCGTGAAACACCGCCATGCCCATGATGCGACCCACAAAGTGGAAGTACGACAGGTGCTCCTGCACATTAAAAGAGGTATTAATATGAAGGCTTTCAGTCATATCATTTTCATATTATGGATACAGATTTGGATTATACAGCTTTAAATTCTAAGTGCCTTGCTCAAGGGAACTTTGACAGTGCCCAGGATGTGAATTGGCACCGCTCCAGCTACCAGTCCACATATGTCAATGCTGGCCAAGTCGTACAGACTGAGCTACTGTTGCCCCTCAATCATCCCAAATGACAATTACAAAAAACAAAATAATTCATACCGGGTTGACAGCAGAGTCGGGGTTAATCTGCAGAGTGTAGATGTCATCTCTAGAATACTGGAACAGGCCGTAGTAAGGGTTCAGCATCTCGTGGGACAGTAGGTATAACCACTCCCTAACACACACGCACACACGCACACACACACACAAACACACACACACACACACACACACACACACACACACACATTGTGAAAAATGTACTACAAATAATGCTCAAACAAGTACAATCGTGCTAACTTCAACCTATCAGATCACTAGTAGAAGAGGGCTACCAGCGGTGCCGCTTAGTAAATTAAAGTCTTGCACAGTCAGTCAGGAGAGGAGCTAAAGTTCTATGTGATACAAGTTGACACATGATCATGTGATCTTGTGAATCCAGCTTCCTCGCAAGGTAGTTTCTTTTAATCATTTTATGTTTTCTTGGTTGGTCCTTTTATGCTGCTCAGTGCTATGTTCTAAAGAGGTCGCTGACATTTTAATCCACAGAAAATCAAACGTGAAACGTCAAATGTGACAAAGTACCTTGCTACCCCACCATAGTCCAGTCCCTCTTCTCCTCTGAATTTGATCATCAGTCTTTTCCAGAGATCCTTTGGACGCATCTTCATCACTTGCCGGTACGACTCCTACAATTCAACACATACACCAAAATGTATTATAATACAGTAAAGAAAACAAGACCAGCTTTAATATCTACAGTATAATTTGAAAGACATCACTATTACCTTTGCTGGATGTGAAAATAGTAAATAACTTTGGAGGGTTCGCTGGTGTCAGGATTGTTATGGGATAAACACACACCTTCAGATATAACTACAAGCCTACAAACATGAAATCTTACAGTTACAATGTTGCTTTAAAAATAATAACTGAGCAATGCATCCTGGTAACACTTGCCTCTCTTGCCTCTCCTCACTGTGTCTCTCCCCTCAGTTACAAATAAACAAATAGTCAGTGTGTTTCCTTTTGACATTACGTAAGAGTCATCTCCATGTCTGTCCTCTTAGAGGAGTCCAAAGACTCAGAGGCTGTGCCACAGTAAACAATATCCTGCCACAGCAACAGCGCTGCTGCATCTGTGAAGCATGACAGAGCTTGGCTACACGGTTGGTTGTAAGATACTATTCAACAAGTTTAAGACGCTCTAAACTCAAGTTATCCAACATGTTGGTGGGCAAAAATATTTGTATGCAAAGTGTCTGAAATATCGAAAACTTGTACACCAAGTGATTTTATTTGTGTTAATCATATTTAAACCTGCGGCACAGAACGCGCCTTGATAGAAAACCAGACTACAGCATTTGTGAGAATGTGCACATTCTCGTGAACACACTGCAGCGCCGGTTCCTGCATGAAAACCTCAAGTGGATCTGCAGGGCTGGTTTTCACACTTAACTTTCCCCTTCCACAGCTGTCACGTCGAAGGAGGATGAAGTCATATTTTTCATTGCTCAACTTGTAGTTATGAAGTTATGTCTGGCCCCGAATACTTGCCACTGCTGCCTTCGCTCCTTTCCTCACCCCTTCTCCCTCCCCTCCCCTCCACATCTCTTTAACTGCTGAAATCATCCAGAAAGAATGCCTCGCCTTGGTAGAACAAATGATTGGGAGAGCAAGAGAAAGAGACAGAGGAGGAGAAGAAAAGTAACAGAGAAATAGTTTTTTTGTGGTGTTTTGAAGGACTTTCTGTTCTGCTTTTCCCTGGAAACCATAAAGCAGTTCTGAGTACTGGTTCTGTGCTGCCCTGGGCCGTTTTCTGGTGCATATCGTAAATGGGGTGAAAAAATGCCAGTAAAATGCAAAGATCTGTGTTTGGTGGGCATTCTGCTATTGTTTCAGGGTTTGCATTTTGTGATGCTTTGAAAGCCAGATGATGAATTTCAAGATCACATTTTCAAGGCATGTTATCAAAATTCACGGTAAATTCCGTGTTTTGCATTAATTTATGTGAAAGCTGTGCTCACATGCCCTTCAACAGCCAACCAAATGTTTCCCTTTATGGTTTAAAGCACATCAGAAATTGTAGGTTAGGGCGTCATGTTTACGGGCATCAAGACTATTTTTCTCGCTGAACATCTGCACTCCTGAAGTGGAGCATTTTGTACAAAAAAAGTTGCATTGTTAACATGTTTGGATGTGAAAGGGTCATCCTCTACTCAGGTTTTTGTTTGTTTTACCTCAAATATCTCCTCGCGGCAGACCTCGATGCGGCAGTGTCCGGCCTGGGGCTGCTGCTGAGAAAGCTCCTGCCGCAGGATCTTTAGCTTCTGCACCAGGTCTCTCTTGTATTTGGGCACCGTCAGGCACTCTGCCTCTTCAGGCAGCTGGGCTGGGGACAGAGGTTGCTGCGGAGCCCCAGGACCACCCTGGTCCTTCAACTGAGGCGGATGACTGGAGGAATGGTGTGGTTGAAGGGGAGGCAGAAGATGAATAGTCAAGGAAGGGAGGGCAAAGAGGGCAGAGGAGAAAGTCATATGTCAGAATGATTCACCTTTCACTGAAACAGGAATAGCAAACAGCTTGTCCTAATTAAACCTTAATTTAACCAGGAAAGAAGTTTTATTGAGATTAAAAATCTGTTTTCAAGAGTCCTGGACAAGACAGGCAGCAGCACAGTTACACAGTTGAAGACATAAAACAAACATAACAATTATAATGAAGACAGATAACAAATTGCTGAGTCATAAACCATAAATCAATACCAGAGATATTGCCTTTTTTTATTCCACTTCCCCGTGAGCCACCAAAGGCTTTATACTACTTTTTGTTTTTTTTAAATATGCAGTAGTACTCTCCCAAGACCTGTAAACAGACTTTAATATGTAAAATTGGTGGAGTTAGTCTTTAACTGTCACATGGTAACAGGGATTTTGTGGTTTTTCTTGTGCACTGCTTTGACTCCAGTGGCAGAAACTGATTTACTCAAAGATAGAAGAAAGAGGGATATGTCCTGTAGGGATTTCCCCTGCCCCTCTATCTCAAATATCCTCTAACCACAATGTTAGAAATTCCCTCTCTTGCCCTCACCCTCTTCTCAAAGCAAAGAGCGCTAAACAGAGCCCTAAGCCCTGAGTAAATCTGATCCAGACCTGTGGACAGGCTGGGCCTTTGACCAGACGTTTGCTAAATATCCCTAGCAGGAATAACAGGGAGAGGGAGATAAACCCTGAATAAGCAGAGAGAAAGAGATACACACAGAGGAAAAGAAAGAGAGAGGGAAAGAAATATACAAAGCAGAGTGGTGTAAGAGTAGCTGGCGCCTCTGGCTAGCTCACAGTTAAGTTGGTGTGCTCTCTTTACCCTCCTCCTTCACACGTTTCTCTTAAAGTCTAAAAATTCAATCATATTAACTCCCCAGAAATCACTTCCTGTCTCAAGTGTAAAGAAGCTGACAGCCAGCAGGTACCCCTGCTGTCTACCAACCACATCTGGAACTTCCACCGTCTGACCACTACAGCTGCCACCCTTCACCCATCCGCATGATACGGATAGCACAGGTACTAGCTGCAAATACGAAGCCTGATGGTTTTCTGACATGTAAAACTGTTCCAACCCATAAACAAACACTTGAATGGCCAAACAGTCCCCTGTAATTCAATGAAGGTTATATTTAAAATCACAAGATGCAGATTTTTATTAGGACCTGCATTTGTTCTCACTCATAGATTCCAGCTGCCTAAATATGCCTGATTTAGATTTTTCATCAAGATCTATGCATTATTCCCTGAGAAAATAAGGGGGGGAAGCTTTCTCTCTCAGTGTTAAAGAAGGTGAGAAAAAATTCCTTGATCCATCTCTTTAGCCAGATCCACACCAAAAGTTAATCAGGTCTATTCTGAGCCAAGATCCATCCTCCATCCAAGATTCGTGAAAATCCGTTCAGTAGTTTTTGTGTAATCCTGCTAACAAACCAACAGACCGACAAATAAACAAATTGAAATGGGTGGAAACATAACCTCCTTGGCAGAGGTTGCAAAAGACAGACAGCACAAAACAAACCCAAATTAACCCAGATTTGGCCTCTCGCCCACCTGCCCCCCCTCCCACATTTCCTTGGGGCAACAAAATAAACTACCTTGACTGACAAATTTAAAAAAAAAGATTTAAAAGAAAAAACAAATAGAGAAGAAATAGAGAGGTATTGATCAAATCAAATGTCTATCAAGGTTAGAGAGTTAATACAGGAGAGAAAAGAGAGAAGTGAGTGTGGAAAGGTCAGCCTGGTATTTAGTAAACCTGCCGCCTTTAACAGGGGACACATCAAAGACAGCAATATATGGGAAAAGATCAAGACCTTCAGACAGGGTGTTAAAGAAAAATGATCAAGAAGAGCCAAGCTGTGGGCAGGACAACAAGATTAAATGTGGGAAAGCATGTCTGCCCCACAGTGGGCATAAGAGCTAAATTAAACAACCTATCTCCTGACCTTTAATCCCATTTTACTCTCCAGCCATTCAGGGTCTGTGTATTCTAAAAAAGACTAGACAACGACAAAATATAATCTTGGCAAAGGTAAGCTGTGGTCAGTGTTCAAACTCTGGCCTCCTCCAGCCCTCATTGTGGTGTTGGTGGTGAGATGCCTGGGTGGGCCTCTGAAAAACATAATCCGTCTCTCCCTTCAACAGGACAGCAGCCCTCATTTTACTGTGAGGAGACGCTGAGCCAGCAGAGGCCTTCTTTAAAAGAAGCTACTGTCCTCCACTGGGAGTAAAGTGACGAGGCTGCTGTTGACCACAGAAAGACGGTTCACCAAGAGGCCTGAGCTGGTATATAAAAAGGAAGCAGAGACTATCTGAGGTAGCAGCACGTAGCCACCCACTTATTCAGACACTCGTACAATTGGGTTCTCTGGTTCAGTGGGTTGAATAAGGCCTCATCTATTTGGGCTTTCCAAACTAAACGGGTGCAGTGTTTCGCCAGTCTATCCCTGTATAATCAAGTCCGCTGCTATTTATTTTATTGGCAGGCGCTGGGGCTCCTAGCATGTCAAAGAAAGGGTAAGACTGCAGCGGAGCAGTCCTGAAAACCACTTTAGGAAGGAGGAGGGGAAGAAAAGATGGCCTTAAAACAAAATGGAATGAGTTGCTTTTGGCTGGGAGGATCGAGAACCATATAATAAAGCGTAATTTCAGCGCACTTTTTTTTCCCTTCTCAGAGTACAGTGTAATTAAAAATACGTTTCGACATAGTTCATCTTCTCTGGTTTCCAAACGGGACGAGCTCGGCATATTTTATGGTAAATATAGAAAATACAAGCGCAGCAAAGCTGAAAAATCTGCCGGAGCCAAACGAGAGAGATGGTTCCTATTGCTGTGACAGCTTGGGTGAAATACGACGATTGTGGAGAAATATAAACTTTCAAATTCAATATAAGAGCCAGTGGATTTTATTATTGTTATTTCAAGGTGGAAGGAGCGAGAGGAAAAGAAACCAGAGAAGTGGAGAAATGAAGGAGTGAACATTTCCAGAACTGGGTCACCTGCGCATGAACCTGCAGAGTCATGATAGGCCTCCATCCTCTCTGTGTGTTTACACGGAGGCAGACGGGGTGAGAGAGTGCACGCACTAGAGTGCAAAGGCTGCATGTTTGTGTGTGTAAGAGAAAGTGTTTCTTTTCAAGGCAGCTGGCACAGGTGGGCTGAAATTAGTGTTGAGTAGGTGTAGTGGTGTTAAAGCCACACCAGCCACCCCAACACACCCACTCTGCCCCCCACCCAGCCCCAGAGAATCAAAGGACCCTTTATGAGTCGATCCGGCCCGAGTATCAGCTGGTGCTCTGCTCTTTTACACATGCAGGAAAGGACAGAGAGGTCGGCCAAACTCTGCCGCCGACTGTAGAGAACGCAGAGTCGAAGTGTGTGCATGGTTGAACAAAATTCTGTTCTTGGATAATATGTATGTGTTTCGCCAGAAAATGTGTGACCTCTTATATCCCTCCCACCTACCAAGCTGCCACATCTGCACACTTCTGGTTTCAAAAATACAGGCAGCAGACAGACTGCAGTGGTGAGACAAAAATATGTTGCACTTGACGAGACTTTCTGAAAATAACGAATGAAAGTACGGCTGCAAAGAATGTCTCATATATTCTGCCTAGGGGTCTCTCAATCAAAACAATTACAATCGAAAGACGTAGTTTGATGATGATTAATTGCTTTCTTGATTGTTGAAAAAACATCATTGATGATGAAAATCTATTTGGAGGTTATGGCGACAGGCAACCCTAATAACCTCATCTTGAGGAAACTTATAGATTTCTGGGCTCAAACATTGTTGGGAACATTTGGGATAACATAAGAACAAAACTTGACAAAATATTCAACAAAGGTCTAGTCGTTTTTAGACACTTAAATACGAAATGTCACATATATATCTCAGTATTTTTTTAATAGTATCAGAGATGAAACAGATTTGTTTTGCTATTGTGGCTATAAAAATGTAATTTATAGTGCTGTTAGACCATGCTGTAAATGCAGGTTAATGGAAAATGTCCATTGAATTTAGTGAAAATGTTGTATTGCAAGGCTGAATGCCAAAAATATGGCTTAAAGCAGAATATTTTGTTTGATAAAAACATGTTGTGAATTTCTGTTATGGTAACATTCATCTTGCTTCGACGCATTCATATGTTGATGAATGAAGCTTTGAACTATTCAGAACAGCCCTGAATAAAAGCTTTGTAAAATGTTGTCCTGTAACACCCCTTGTTGTGATATTACAACGTTACCTTTAGCCATCCTAAAAAACAATCTGTTATACTTTATCTTCTTTTTTTTTTTTTTTTACCACATTTACATAGTCATTGGGTCCTATTGTTCAGTCTCACAATGCTATTGGATAGTACATTTGTTTATAAGTCCCGCCTAATGGCCATGAACTCACACAACCTCTCAAGGTTTCCTTCGAACAACATCTCTTTGTTTCATTGGACTGGATTCATCAGATTCAAGTAAGTAAAATGTCTTTTAAATTTTTGTTGTTGTTATTACAATGTCTAGAACATTTTCATATGTAGTTATTGTGGTATAGATTCATCAAATTTCATTTAGAGCTTGTTATATATTTGTTGCAATTCTACAACACTGGGTGAGTGTGGTAGTCAAAATAGCAGGCTTGTTGCAGTGGGCACAAACAGGTTGTATTCCCTCCACTACACCACTGCCTGAAACAGAGTATTTTCATATACATGGACAGTATACATACTACCCTTGTGTTGTGTTCTGGTCAAATTTGACTGATTTAAAAGTTTTATCTCTAAAAAATGTAGTTAATTTGATCAGACTGACCTAAAATTCCATGACTGTCCACAAAGAGGATATCAACAGACAATTCAGTTCTGGGAAAGGTGAAAATGTTCCTGAATGTGGGGTGTGGATGTGAGTGCATATGTCTTTTAGCATGATAAGTAGAGAGCATAGGCTAAGCCATTTACATTTACATTTAGGGCATTTAGCAGACGCCTTTTTGTCCAAAGCGACTTACAATGAGCAGACAGTATTGTCTGCCTGGAAAACATTTCTACCCTGAGCACTTGGTCCACCACCCTATCTATTCCTTCAGGTTATATACTACAATATAAAAAGCATATTTATACATATTAATTAATTTATATTTTATTTTCAGAATGCCACCAGCAAGGAGAGAGCTGCGATGCCGTGTGCAGGATGTGATTGATATCATCCAAATTGGAGAGAGTGAAGTTGAGATGGAACTCGATGACACTGATGAGAGTGATGAAGACTCAGATGAAGATGTCTGTCAACAAGTGGACAAAGAAAACCAACCACCCATGGACTGTCCAGCTGATAATTACGCGGACATCGAGCCACAAACAAACAAACAAACAAACACACCATGCCCCGTGACAGGTATCGCTGGCTGAAAAAAGATTTCATCAGTCCCACACTGATTTTACTGGTCTGGATATCACAGGAGATGACATTTCCCTCCACACACCATTGGAACACTTCCAGAAGTTTGTGTCCGAAGACATGACAAGCTTTCAGACACATGGAACATCTGTAAACACCACTGCAAAGGAAATTGAAAAAATGTTTGGCATGTACCTGAAGATGGGCCTAGTACAAATGGCTGGAACCCGTATGTATTGGGAGACAGACACACCTGTTGCTGATGTGATGCCACACAACAGATTCCAATCCCTGTTGACGTCATTACATTTTGTAAACAACATGACAGTATCTGAGACGGAAAAGAAAGACAAACTATGGAAACTCAGACCATGGCTTGATTCATTCAGAGAGAAATGCCTGCAGGTGGTACCAGAAGAGCACAACTCTGTGGATGAGATGATGATTCCTTTCAAGGGGAAATTCAGCAGCATCAAGCAATATATGCGAGGCAAGCCAAACCCATGGGGATTCAAAGTGTGGGTGAGAACTGGAATCTCTGGCATGATGTGTGACTTCGATGTCTACCAAGGCAGTGTCAACAGAATACGAGCCAAATCTGAACGTGGATTGTCAGGTGATGTTGTGATGAAGCTTGCTTCCACACTTCCAGAAGGTCAGAACTACAACATTTATGCAGACAAATATAAGTTCCCCATCAAATCCCGTCGCTGGTACATGTACATCTTCTGGCACACCATCATCCTCGCTGTGGTCAATGCCTGGCTCCTCTACAAGCAGTACTGCAAAGCTCTCAAGATGTCTAGCAAAGAGACAATGAACAGGAGACAGTTTCAGGCACAGCTAGCATCCTCTCTCATCCTGGTGAACACAACACTCTAAACTCCAAAGAGAGGCTGACCATCTTCAGGCAAAGGGAGCCCAGCAACACAGACAGTGACATCAGGAAGCCCTCTGAATGCTCAGAAGAGACCATCCAAGAGATGTGCACACCTCCCATTGGATGTACGAAGGACCTAGTTGCGCATTTCCCAGTGAAGACAGGGAGAGGACGCTGCAGACACTGCAATAAAGGATACACCAACACGCAATGCAGCAAGTGTGATGTTCGCCTTTGCTTTTCAGAGGACAACAACTGTTTTTGGGACTTTCACTACCAATGAAAGTCAGTCATGAAAAGAAAAAAAGGAATGAAGAAGTTGCTAGAAAAAGCTAGAGTTTTATCCTGTTTAATGTTTTTTTTAATAAATGACTTCATAAAAATATGACTAATGTGTGATTATTATTAATGTTATATACCTTTATGGGGCTAAGTAAGCAATCGACCCTGCAAATGAACCCTTAGTTGTTCTGAATTGTTGTTCAGACAACGTGAGTACAAATACAGAAATTCTGCTCCCAACTTGCTTCGACGCATTCATATGTTGATGAATGAAGCTTTGAACTATTCAGAACAGCCCTGAATAAAAGCTTTGTAAAATGTTGCCATTCCATAAAACAACCAGCTGTACTTTTTGCTCTAATTACAACTATGATATGCACACTTTCCTATGAAAGATATTGAGTCAGAAATCACACTAAAGCATATGAGAGCAAATAAAGCAGTAGGGATTTGGTAAGAGTGAAAATATTTCTGTATGGATTTAATTTTTCAACTAGTCAGACCAAGGCCCTGTTCTCTCCTGGTCACTCTTATACAGACAGTCCTTTAATGTACCACATACAGATAGATCTACCCAACTATATATACTGTTTAGACCACTGGCATTTACTGTAACATCAGGTCACATGAGGTTTGACAAAGTGCAGTAGATTAGTCAAATACTGTACATATATAACCCAATCATTTGCATTTATGTTTCTCTTTCAGTTAAACAAGTTAAACAAACCACACTCCCATAATGTACCAAATATAATATACAGTATAATCATCACTTCTTAAAACATCAATGCAAATGTTGATTTAAATGTCATGAAGATTTATAACTTGGTTGGGAAAATACCTGCTGAAGCCTACTGAACCTAAATCTAGCAGAGACTAAAAATACCTTCAGCAAACACTGATGTAATCTTTCAGACATATACTACGTGCCAGTGCAAGGGAGGGAGTGCAGTATGTGAGAGACAGTGTGGCAGACCACAGTCATGTAGCTGTGTCTGACTGTCTGACAATTCAAGGCCCTCATCAGACTAAGGTCGACGGCAACAGGGCTGTCTGAGCCACATTTAAACCAGGATACGTCCTGGAGGATCAGCAGACTGAGGTGCAAATTGCACACTCAATGTTGTAATGTCAAATCTGCGCCACGCCATCTAATCTATACATACCAGCCATCTAAATAGGCCTGATCTTTTTCATGAAGATCCATGAATTACTCCCTGAGAAATTAACAAAAGAAAGTTGAAAAAATGCTGAAAAATTTTAAAGAAGGTAACAAAAAAATTCCTGGATCCATCCCTTCATCTGGATCCACGCCAAAAGCTACTGGGCTCTATTCTGGGCTGATACACATCCTCCATCCAAATTTTGTGAAAATCCATTCAGTAGTTTTCTGTAATCCTGCTGACCGACCGACCGACCGACCGACCGACCGACCGACCGACCGACCGACCAACCAACCAACCAACCAACCAACGGACACAGGTAAAAACATAACCTGCTCAGCGGACGTCATTAAGTTTTTTTCTGATTTAAACACTATGAGGTTTATGAGGTCAAAGCTCAGCACCCAACAGTTTCCTCTGATGAAAACAGACTGTCAGTATTTTTTGGTCATTGGGTTCAGTCTCTCTTCAGGTTGAGGATGACATCGCAGCTTACATTAGGTGATTATTTCGAGTCAACACCTTTCTTTTTTCAGTTTCTCTCCTGACTCAATCAAAGGTAGTTTCTTCCCTGTGGATGTTAATTTTGTTTGACTGACCATCTCTGTTTTCTCCTAATGCCAACTCTTTATTCTTTTGATTTCATTTTGTGTGTCTGCCAGAAAACAAGATAAAGATGCTCCCCAACAGTGCGCTCTCTCTCTGCAGTGTGCATCTCTTTTCCACTGAATCAAAATCAAACACTATCTACACAACTATGTAGATATCTAAAGAAAAACAAAGGTGCATTTTTGCTTTAACTGCACACTCCAACACGAGGTAACATGCACAGCTGGTCCCGACATGCAACCCCCCTACAACCACCACCTTCAATCTCCCTATAAGGAAACTGCTCAATGCAGTGCTGAATTATAGCATGGTTTTGTGTGTGTGTGTGTGTGTGTGTGTGTGTGTGTGTGTGTGTGTGTGTGTGTGTGTGTGTGTGTGTGTGTGTGTGTGTGTGTGTGTGTGTGTGAGTATATGGTGGACCTATGTGGATGTTAGGTGAAATATTCTTATATCCTGGCGTTGATAGAAGACAGATGTCCTGACCCTGAGCCAGCAGTGAGGCTGATAACTTTAACAGTTTTTGGAGCACGGCAGAGAGAGGGGAACAGAGGAGAGAGAATGAGTGAGGACAGAGGACAGAGGAGATGACAGGAGGGGGGAGGTTTAGAGATGAGAGGATAAAATTTAATGAATGAGGACAGTAGGAGAGAGGAGAGAAGAAAAAGTAGAAAGTACGGCACTGGTTTGACTGGTTACACGGGCTTATCTTTATATAACGGAGGCTTTATAGACCTGAGGAGAAGCTTTAACAAGTTAACACTTCCATGAAATTATCAGATGTTCAGATCTTCACAGGTTGGGTATGCACATGTGCAGTATGTGTAAACAGATTGTTGTCTCCTCCATGCTTCTCCTGTTTGTGTTTACGGGCCTGCTGTCAGTCACTCTGGGTGTTTAGAGTTGAGCCTCTCACTCAGTAAACAATCTAACATTACGCATGTCTGTGTTGTTCAGACCATTTAGCACACCCAATAAAATTTAGTGATTCAGAGCCAAAGCTGAAGAGAGGCTAACATGGAAGAAACTGTGTTTTCAGAGAACTGTACTGCAACAATCTATTAGTCTAGATTGGTGTAAACTGAAAGATCCTAGACTCGACCAGGAGTTCTCAAACTTTTTCATATCAAGGACCCAAATCATAGATGCACATTAGACCACAGACCCCCAATTTGAGAGGATTTTGTCTTAAGCAATCTCCTCTGGATATGTTTTTTTTATTTTTAGGTTTGAAGATCAAACTCCACTTCTATGTTCCAACTTCCAAAAAATGCGATAAAACTTGACCTACAACTATGGACGTATATTGAGAACTAAATACAGCATCAGAGGCGAGGACCCATTCATTCCTATGAAAGCTGCTCAGAAGAGCATGACATACAGCATCCGGGTATTAAAGCTGCTGTAAGTGATATATTTTTATTAAAATACGTGTTAAATGGCTCTGTATTACAACAGTATTCACTGTTATAGAGTGTTTGGTCAGTAACCCAAGTCTCTCCTCCTCCTGCTCATGCAGTAGAGGAGAAAATATTTTTTTCTGGTATCCCTGCCCACTTCATCCAATCAGGACAGAGAACTCCAAAAAGAGATCCTATGTGCTCATGAACGTGCTGAGAGCTGGATCCGCAATGGCGATTACTGTTTGCCAGAGATAGTACACGTTCATGTGGTGACATAGAGAGGAGGGAGGGGATTGTGAATGGCAAAACAGACAGGAAGTTAGCTAAAATGACAGCAACGCTTACAGCAGCTTTAATTTAGCCTGATTTTACGCATAGTTTCTGCATTGTGAGGCCCATAGAGCATGCAGACCGGAGACTTCTGCCAGCCAAGCCGGCTAACTTAAGGTTCAGCGCTCCGCTAGTTTGAATAGGGGTAAAATGATTTAATCGTGAGGCTCCTCTAGACTTTCCAAATGTTATCGGATCCAATGGATGAAGTTCTGATAGTGAAATGAGTACATTTAGAGGGGGTTGTCACACTAAAAAAAATAAATATTATACACCTGCTTATTTTACGATGTAAGCTTGTGGGGGGAAGCCTTTTTGGGCCTCTGTGCATCACATGACGTAAATATACAGTCAGGCCACTAAATCAAACTGACTTCAAAGCCTGACATTGTTCCAGAGTCTTTGATCTACAACCCACTTGAGGATTTTGAAAACCACTGGACTAGACTATCAAGTCTTTCCCTACTTGATTTCATATCAAAACAGAAGTTTTAGGCAGAAGCCATATTTTCAGTTTTTCGTTATGGTTGTTAAAAACAAGGACGGCAGTCAAAAAACACCAACGTTAACTTAACAGATAATATTTGAGTTTTAGCTCATTAACCTTTAAAGCTGGCCTCTTATACAATAAATAATTAACAAATTGATTTCTTGACCAGATGTCAAATTCTACTTTTCCACTCTTTGAAAAGCAGTTGATTCGGCGGATAGCCAGAATAAAAACTTGCTGTGACACGAACTGTGTTTTAATTTTGTTTTCATTAATCAGCGCGTATCACGGAAAAGCTGCATTAGAAATTAGAGCTTGTTAATTTTGACCTTTTCAAAGTTCTAAAACTTTGTCTGGACTCCCTCAAATCTCTCCTAATAAGGAGCCAGACAAGCAGTTAATGATGCTGACTGGATCACATAGCTGAGCTTCAACTCACAACCAGACGCTGTTCTGACACATATGGATACTATTTGACCAAATGACCAGATGTTGATTTCCCAAACATGTCTATCGTGCCAGCCGCTGTTACTGAGAGAGGTTTTGACTAAGAATTCTTACTAAAAAAAGCAAAGGGGAAAAATCTCCATATCTCTGCATGTTCCTCTTGTTCTAATGATTCCTGCCTCACACACTGGCAGGGGGAAAGTACAGGAAGCTCCCTGACAGCCAAAATACCTGAAGAACAAACCGAGAACTTAATGATTCATATAACTCACAGCTTCCTCCCACACGCATATCACGACTTTGCTAGATGAAACGCTAACACACTGCTACTAGCCCATGTGTGTTCGGCGAGGTTATGTGAACTAGTGCTAAGCTAACAGCTGCTGTGCTAACACGTGTTTAGTATTATTTTCCCGAGTGGGGTCGGCTTCACCGTGCCTCTCTGCTGGCTACAAGCTGATCTTCAGTGGAGGCACACTGCTGACAGACAGCACAAACACACTGAAAGACGGATCGACAGCCAGCCTCTGCATGTGTGTGTGTGTGTGTGTGTGTGTGTGTGTGTGTGTGTGTGTGTGTGTGTGTGTGTGTGTGTTGAATGACATCCACATGAAAGTCAACGCTGAGGAAGGTTATGCACGTATAAACACACACAGCTTGGACATTCCCTGGAGGAAAAGTATCACAGTCAGCATTTTCTATTGTGATATTGTAAGTGTGTGTGTTTGTGTGTGTGTGAAGCTTTGAGTGACTGGCTGCTGAAACTGCTTTATGCAGACAGCTGGGGTGAGTGTATGAAGATGTCTGTCAACCTGCGTGTGTGCTGATTGCATTGTTCACATGCCATAGACCATGAGTAAGTGTGCGTATGCTTATACAGTTTATTGTCTGCATGCAAGTATGTGAACACTTATGCGTGTGTATGTGTGTGTGCACAAATAACTGTGTGTGTGTGTGTGTGTGTGTGTGTGTGTGTGTGTGTGTGTGTGTGTGTGTGTGTGTGTGTGTGTGTGAGAGAGAATGTGGGTTACCTGAGGTTAGTGTTTTGGCTTTCCATGGCCACACGGGAACCATTTGGACTTGGGCTGGTGGGGAGAACAGGAGGAGAAAAGGGAGGAAAAGACAGACAAAGACAAAGAGGGGGAATGAGGGAATGTGAGTGACAGAGAAGAGGAATGCAGCATTGAAGACAACAGGGGATAGGATTCAGAAGAGAAACAGCGAGACAGGAGAGACAGGCCAAAAGAAAAAGAGAAATTAAAAAAGTAGACGAGTAAAGTCACACAAAGAAACAGAATTAAAGTAGATTAGAAAGGAGAAAGCAGAGGAAAGAGACATAAAAACAGCGATGAAGTCAGTTTGAGGGGCAGGAGAGAGGTCAGTGAGAAGACAAAAAGAAGAGTAGAGGAAAAGTAGATTGTCAGAGACACGGTACAGGCAGAGGATAGAAGGGAAGAACACAAATATAAAGTGAGATGAATGAAGCCAAGTCAGTGATCATCTTACAGCAGACATATTCATTGCTGGAGGATTCATGACTGTGCTGTCTATCACAGATTCCCAAACAGTTTTTCCAGCATCCCCAGACAGGATCCATCATGTCCACTTCCAGCACGGGTAGTCTGAGTGTGAAGCTACTTTTAAAAACACTAAGCTGGTAACAATCCTGCCGACAGTCCTCAACAGAAAACATGAACAGAGTGGAGAGTCTGACAGTAAAGTTATGTTTCAGCACTGAGTAAAGACAAAATATTATTGCTATATTTTTATACTGTATATTGTTTTAAAGCTTTAAAGTGGGAAAGATGTATCACATGAGCATAATGTGTACATCAACACTGTGACTTTCTTTTGATGTTCTTTTTTTAAAATTTATATATTGTATTTTTTATAAGTAAAGGCTTTCAAAGTCAAATACTTGGCTGAATATCGTACCCTCACTGCTGCTTGAACGCATCAAAGACTGATACACTTACTTGAGAACTAGATGCAGGTTAGCAGATAGTCGCGGGTCGGTGAACTGTGTTGTTCGATTGTTGTGGTCGACGAAGTAGACTCTGCCTGTGGCTGTGTTTCTGATCTCCCAGCCTGGTGGCAGTGGGCCCAGCTCCTCACAGTTCACATTGCTGAGGTCTCTGAACAATAAGAAAGAAACCATCAGCAACAATGATACCACAAATTATATATAACTCTAAATTAAACTATCAATACATACACACATACAGCATTATTTTATTACAACGTGTTAAAATTTGTATGCAAGATGTGCTTAAATATAATGTGCAGTAATTATACTACTGATGTATTTTTGAATACTTCATCATAACAGTAGTATAAGATTTACTAAAATATAACCTAGGTTTTGCAAACACCTCAGGTGTGTATTTAAGTGTACTTATATTTCAGCATATCAACGACCACCACACTATATAGCCTACAGTATGTAAATGAAGCACCAAAGATACATTGCAGGCAAACCATTAGAAGAACACATATCACCGTACGTGTAAAAATATACCTTTAACACGCTTATTATACCAACATTTATACAACAATGTTAGCTGTTTTTCTAAAGTTCGATCGTCAGTAGTGGTACTAACACACAACTACAATGAAACTGTTAAATAAATTTTTTGTTTTTAATCAATAATAATGTGAAAAATAAATGTTATCCTTTTGATAACACATATAGTGATAATATAGTACTGGCATACTGATCGATATTTACATTAAGTAGTACCAAGATATTTCCCTTCCAGCAGGTTCAGAGAAATATAGATCAGACAGCATCAACAACATTAACATTGCTGTTATGCTTCTGACTAGCTACTTGCTCTAATTCTTTTACCTGATCTGGGCCAATGCTGTAGCCTAGGCAGGACTTGTGCATGTGTCAATGTGTGTGTATGTGTGTGTGAGAGTAATTTGTCCTTGTGTGATGTGAGGAGACACCACTCAGGGACAAAGCACATGCCTCATCACAATATAATGGGTCATTTAAGAACTCTGTCCAAAGTGACCAAACCCAGAGGTTGCTGCTGTGAGCTGGATGTGCTTCATCACTGAGCAGCAGCTACACCAAGACACAGCCAAAAATGTAACGCAATCGCACTGCCTGCGATCTCTGGTGAATTAAATAGTGAGCTATTGAGAGATGGTGAAACGGTTTGATTGAATACAGAACCACTGGCCTGTGGTGTGTCCAGCTGAACATCTGTCCAAAAATGTTCTTCCAATTCCACATTGAACTCGGGGGTCATTAGTTTGGCTGACCCGGACTTGAGCCTGAAATTTGACTATTGAGATTGTTTTTGAACACAACCCAGAGCAATTGAGTGAGAAATTAAGTCAAGTACCGTTTGATCATGTCAGTTTTGGGAATATATGTCAGATTTTATATCAGAAAAAGTAAAGGCTTTCAGCACTGCAGTGCATTCATCATGTGTGTAAGTCAGTGTGTTGACGAGGTGATTATTAATCAAAAGAAACATTTAAATTGCTTTAAAAATAGAAATACATCTGGACAATAAGGATGTAAAAAAAAATACAACACACAAAGATTTACCTGGGCACACGGGGGTCATGCCAGGTGCTGACTCCAGTCTGTGTGTGGAGGAAATAGACCTGACCTTGCTGAGTCGTTCTTTGCTCTAAAACAGAAAAATTATAGGAATGAATAAGTCAAAAACAGCACTGAAACAAGCTTGGAAGTGTTCTGTAGTCTCGTACTGGTGGGTACAAGCATGGAGAGCGAGTTTGTGTATTTTGAAGAAGGGGAAGTCTGTTTATAATTGATGTGACAGGCAAACTGCAGGGACAAGAGTTTCTTAAGGTGTGCGCCAATGTAATCAATTAGTTCCTCTCCGGTCTCCAGTAGGCCTATCCCAAGACGACGGGGGAAAATAAAAATGTGAGGGAAATTTATCAAAGACTTCCATGAGTGTTTTTCCTTGCACAGAGTTCCTTGATGCTTCCTAGTTGCCTTGTTTTCTCTTAAAGGCTTGTGTGTGCTCTGAAAGTCGTCCCTTCCTATCAATCTCCAAAACCAAAGGAAATGGAAAGGAAAATGCTGTCACTCATTCCAAACCCACCTATATAATATACTGTAAACAAATAAGAGAACAGAGGACACTGAAAAGAAACCAGAAGAGAATGGTTCGTGAATGGAGAGCGAGTGTGTGAATGTTGGCACAAAGTGTGTGTGCTGCACGGGTGTGGTGTTCATGTGTGTATATTCACCCGCTAATCCATCACTAACCCCCCCTCTTAACTTCCTACTGGCACAACTCATTTCCTACCCACCTCTCTTTCTCTTTTTCCCCTCACACACTCCCTCTCTCTCTCATTCTCTCTCACGCTCTCTCGCCACACCCAGCCACCGGTTCAGAGGGTTCAGCTGAGGAAGAAAGCTTGCTCGCTGTTGGGCATCAGTGACTCACTTTGTCCGACCTTGGCCAGCCTCAGCGGACACAGCAGGACATTTCAAAGGGGGCACAGGTCCAACAATGCCATTCTAAACTGCTGGCATACAGCGCCACACTTAAAATAATAATTTATTTTACAGACTCTGTGGGTATTGTGGGGTGCACTGTGGCTGACTGTGAAAAGTACACGTTCCGATGTTGGAAAATGTACTTGTGCAGCTTTTGCATTATTTTCCCACTGTGTTGGCATGCTGCAAGTAAGGCCAGCTTAAGATTTACAAACATAAAAAAAAGGCAAATAACCTAAAGTGCCTTCTCTGAGCTTAACACTGAGCTATGAATACTCTGCTTTCAGTCCTTGTATTCAGTATGGGAATATGAGCCTGCAAAGCCAAAACATTCCAACACTGGGAAGTGTTTGCAAACGAGGGGAAAGGGGGGAGGAGACAGGAGAGGAGAGGAGAGGAGAGGAGAGGAGAGGAGAGGAGAGGAGAGGAGAGGATTAGCACACAGACAGTGGTGATTGGGGTTGTCATGCTGTGGTGCTGTGGGAAGGAGGGAGAAGGGAGCAGGATGAAGGGTTAGAAGAGAAAGTGTGAGTAAGAGCCTGAGGACAGAGCAGGGAGCATACATAAAGAGAGAAAGAAAAAGAAAATATGACATAAAGGGCATTTGAACTTTATTCTCATCACATATCGCTGCCTCAAGGCTACAAACAAGAGACAGCCCCAAGGAGCAGCTCAATGTGTTTTTAATCTGCATGTCTTGTATTTATGTTGGTTAGAGCCAGGACTTAACCTCAGCTTGCCATTTTGATATTGATTATATAATTCAATAGGACTACTGCTGACTCTCTAATGTAACAGCTAGGACTGGGCAATGTTGCCTTCAAATAGTATTGCAATATTTTTTTAATCTAAATCGTGATACGGAATATATATCTTGATATTTTGAAATCTCTTCAAAAGCACTTTATACATGCAAAGACAATCAAATGCTGCTGTGCTTTTGTTGTGTACATTTTTAGTTAACAAAATATAGCACAAATTACTTAAAAGTTCAGGACCATCATCCAGCAAATCATAAAACATACCACATGTTTAGCAGCTACAGGATTTGATCACCTTTCTCATCACATGAACATAACCAGACAAGGTCAATCGGTAATTTATAACAATTAACAATTAATTGAGACCATACCACTCTTTTTGTACTTTCTATCAGATCGATTTCTTAAGTGGTAATGAGTGCTCAAAGTGAGTGTGTGTGTGTGTTTGTGTGTGTTGCTGCCGCCACTCACCATATCCCTCAGGCAGGTCAGGTGGTGTATGCAGGTGTGTTCGGCTCATGTAGTTACGATGCCGCTGCGATCGAACCCGTCTCTCCTGGATCCGCTGTTCGCCTGGTGGGCAGCTGGCCTCGGCCCCGTTTACAGGCGTCATCACTGGCGTGTTCTCATCCACCACACAACTCAGTGGACGCCCTGATGGGCTGGAATACTCTGACGCTGGCCTGGGTGAGAGCAGAGAGTGCACATGTTCATGTATATGCATGTATATGCAGGCTATAGTCTTCCCTGTGAGTGTAATCTTACATTCTGTTCCATTTTCAAGTATTTATTTAAATTTCATACATATAAACATTGTTTTATAACAAATCAGGAATAATTAACATGTTATAAAGAGCACTTTGGTTAAACAATACCAACTTGCTTTGAACTAGAAGAATTAAGTGTATGTTTTCATTCTTAAGAGTTACACGCATGGCAAAGTGTATTGAAGGAGTCTCTAATAAGTGTTCGACTTTCGGTTTTAGTGAATATATGCGACTGCGCACCGTGTTTTCCTCTACTTTCAGGAAACCGTGCAAAGAAGTGGGTTAGTGTGTTATGGGTACAATGGGTTAAGTCACAGGTGTGTCCACAGTTTGGCTGTCCAGAGTTACTGACACCTTGGCTATCTTAAACATTGGACCCTTGTCTGTCAACGTACAACCCGGCTCCTTCCCCCTCGACACACTCTTCCTCCGCATTTCCTCTTCCTCCCCCCTCACTTATGTCACACCTCTCTCGCTCCACTTCCCCTGGTCCTTCCTTCACATTTTATCACTCCTCTTTTCAGTCTCTGAGCCATTTTACCCAATATACACCTACAATGTGTCCTCTCACAACCAGCTTATGGACCACATTACATGTGTCTGCAGTACTGAGCAGTGACAAGGGGCAGTGAAAAATTGCAAGAGTAGTAAAAACTACAGTCTGCTTAAGAAAAAAAATCGGGCTGAAAAGCGGCAGACATTTTTACACGGACATTATGTACTGTTACAGACTACAAATGAGCTGACCTGCTGTTGCAAATTTAAGACAGGATATTCTAATTTTTTGTCTTCCTCACTCATATTATCCTTCATCATTTCTCCTACATAGTACCAACCTGCTCATCTTCCTTCTCAGCTTCACCATTTCCACCTCCCTCAATGCCCCACCACTTAACCTTTTCTTCGCCATTTCCTGTCCGTCCTCCTGTGTTCTATTCTGCTGCCTGGAGGCTACCAGCAATGTGTAGTCAGAGTGGGTGAGGCAGTGGGGTGGGGGTGCTATTTGTTTGCTTACTCTCCTAACGACTCCACTGATATGGGCCAAGTAGGAAGGCGACAGTTGTTCCTGCAGGAACAGGGGCCAAGTAAAACCTGGCTGCCCGACTGGCTGGCTAGTTTATTTGTGTGTGTGTGTGTGTGTGTGTGTGTGTGTGTGTGTGTGTGTTTTGCAGTGTCTTGGAGGCTAAGGAAATTGACAGCAATTCACTCATTACCGACAGACTGTTATTGTTGTGTTGTAATTGGTTTTTGTTTTTTGTTTTTTCTGAAAAGGGTATTGGGGAATAGCACAACCAAATAGACCTTCCACCTCAATCCCAGTTGTTAAAGGTCAAACTTGTTGTGAATTACATCAGCATGACTGTTGCACATAGGGCAGGCAGTAGAGCTGGGTATCGCCACTGCTCTTCCAATTTGATTCGATTCGGTTCAATTCAATTCTGATTCACAAGGTCCCGATTCGATTCCATTTCTGATTTGATTCAATATAGATTCGGCTAGGGATACTTCAGTTGTGAGTTGTGAGACCTAATGCTGTGAATTGCACAAGGAACCCCCAGACCCAGTGCATTATTAAAAATGTTAATGTTTACATTAAGAGGTAAATTAAATGGTTTTGGAGAGAAGTAGTAAAAATGTGCCCATAGATAAATTAATAGGATATTGTTTTGATTTTAGCATCTAATTATTGTCTTATTAGCACTATTATTATCCAAGTGCCTGTCAGCGTTCGGTGGATGTTCATTTTGGACCCACATCCATTGGAAAAGGTATAAATTTAAAGATCAATCTCAGGTTTTTTTTTTTATTAATATTGAATAATTCATATGAAGATCGATTTGAATTGAAAAATCTGTGTTTTTAAACCCAGCCCTAGTAGAAAGTAGAAGGATTAAGAATTATATGACTTGGGCAACTGGATAGCTCCCATTTTAACATGGTATATTATTCGAAGTTGAGGATGTGTGCAGTATGTGTGCAGATGTACCTGGTAGGTCTCTCCCATTGCGTGGTACGTGTGATGTGGTTCAGGTACTGTATCCTTCCAGAGGCTGTCCTCCTCTCCTCCCAACTGTTTCATGACAGATTAAGACAAACAGGTGAGAAAGGAGCATCATACATACCCACTTTTGTCTACTTTTGACAACTATGAACATGCTCATCTAACAGCACTATCAACACTGTATCTATAATTTTCTAAAAACACAAAGAGAATCACCAATAGAAATACAGCTTAACCTTGTCAATGTTTTGTTTTTTGTTTTTTTTAAATACATTAAGAATTGTATAGGAAAAACTTACAAACTTATAATTTTATATTCTCTCATTACAAACCAGACAAAAGTCTCATAGTGAGGACAGTAATATCTGCAACTTCTGCTTACAGGTGTTAATATACCTCGGTTTTCAACTACACACAAAATCAGAGAGAAACTGAGCTCCTTCCCCAATAAGCATCTCCAAACTGAAGATTACTTCAAAGATATAATTTCTCTTCAATGGAGTTCAATCAAAACAATTTCAGAAAAAGGAGAGACCCTCAAGCAAAAGCAAAGCCCTGTTTGAAAAAATAGCATAGTTCATCTTTAAAGGAAAACATGTGATAATACTGACCCATCAGGTAAATCATTGTCAAAGAGGCGACTACAGTCCACCACCGGCCCTCCTGTCCCAATGCGATCTCTCGACTGAAGACTCACTACACAGTTAACAAAGAGAAGGATGATGGTAGATCAATGAAAGTTTCCTACAGCAGCTCAAATGATGACAGATATTTAGTACATTCATTTGCGTAAAAACTCTACGATTTGACCAAGGTGGTCACCTTTTATACAGAGCAATGGCACACTGGATGTAGACTACAGCATCAAGAATATGTTAAGACACAGAGACTTACATAAGATTGTACACAGACATATCGGCTTAACTTGCCCTGCCCCTAAAATGATTACTTTTTCTATTCTGATGCACAGTATGCAGCTGCTATTGTATGTGCATGTGTTTGTGCTTCTTACCGACTATTTGTCCTCTCACAGTATCGTTGTCATTGGGGCCCAGCTTATTCAGATCCAGTCTCTGATCTGCAGAGAAGAAACAAACACATTGATTCAGCATCTGCCTCCATTTACAACCACGAACACACCCAGGTGCTAAGCTGATCTGCAACTTGTTGTATTTCACGCTGAGTAACTGGGCATTTAGACCAAAAACATAGCTGCAGAGGGCTGCTGGGCGTAGGCGTGTTGCCTCGGTGAGACACGAAACACCATCCAGGAGCTGGATTGAGTGAGTCTTCACTGCGACAATTGCCAGGTAAACAGTAGATTTACCCTGTTCATGTATCAAAGTGTTTGTACATATTTGACTTTACCAGATAACTTCACATCGTCTTCTGGCAAATTTGAGCCAGGTTGAACATTTTTGCCACATGAGCAATGCATCTTTTTTTTTGTTGGAGCCATCTGTGTCAATGCAATGCCATTGAAAGTAACAAGGAGGCTGTCTGTTTCACATCCTAATGTGAGGCAGCACCAAGATGACAAGTACTTTTGGAACCAATATTATGATTAAGACATCATTATTGTCAAAATACAGCAGGTAATCCACAATATTCATTAAATCTACACAATCCAGGGGGAAAAAAGGGCCTCATTTTTTTTCTTATGCATGATTCAAGAAGGATATACTGAAGTAAACAGTAACAACTAGGGATGTAACGATACACTCAACTCACGATTCGATACGGTTCACGATTTTTTGTTCACGATACGATTTTCTCATGATTTTTTTTTTTAAATCAAAATGAGCTACAGACAAATTATGACCAAATAAAATGATCTTTTATTCGTAGGAAAAAAATCTTAGAGGTGCTTTCTTTACAGAAACTCTGTAAAACAGTTTGTGTCCTCTTATAAAAAGTGCAACTTAAATGGTCATAAATGGTTGTGATAGACACAGTATCAGCCCTCCGGAGAACCTCAACCACACGAGCTCTTACCTCCTGGTAGATTTTTGGCACCACCACCTGGCTGAAGTGCTGTCGTGACGGGATGCGGTATCTTGGCTCCAGCGTGTTCATCAACAGCCGAAAGCCCTCATTTTCAACGACTGAAAATGGCCTCAAATCTTTTCCCATAAAATAACCAATTGCCCTGGTAATTCCTTGCGCTCTTGCATTGTTATGGGGGAGAGGAGATGCGAAGCCTCTCGTCAGGGTGGTTTGCCCCTTCGGCAATTTTTGCTCAGGAGGTGGCGTAACGTTACTTTGCTTCTCACTGTGGTGGCGGCTAATATGCTGCTGCATGTTGCTCGTGTTGCTGGTATATGTTAGCAGTCTCTTGCAGTATTTACATGCTGTTTTGGTTTTGTCTGTCCATTTCTTACCAGTTGTATTTGTGTATATGGGGAATCCAAAATGCCGCCACACAGGTGATTTAAAACCGCTCGGTGCATCCTCTATTTCAAAGTTGTTGCCTACCGTCGCCATGTCTTCCCTTGTTCTGTGCCCCGTACCTACGTAGTGACGTAAGTCACGTGACTTGACGTCTGACATTGAACAAATGAATCACCAACCAGTGACTTTTAAGAAGATAATGTAACCTATTTCTAAAAAACAAAAAAAAACAAAAGAACGTATCCTACTTCTCTCGCATTACGATTAATTTTTTCTGTCAACCGGTGCGAATCGTCACACATTTGTACCGATTTTTAAATCGTGTCACGATGCATCGTTACATCCCTAGTAACAACTGTAAAATAACAAAGTCAGCAAGCAAGTGTGCCTTTCAAATGTTAAAATACAAATACAACAGCCTACTCTGCAGAAAAAACAACACTGCAGCTTCACCCATTCTGTGTAAAAAAGATTAAGATTTGGAGACACAAAATATCACAAATTTTGGATGCAAGATGTGTTAGCAGCAGTCTTGTTGTTTCTGGATAAGTAAGAACTCATTGTCTGTCCAGCACAGGATAGCACTGCCAGACACAGACAGCACAGAAACACAACCCAGGAAGACTCTGAACAAGATCCAGACACAGATACATTCAGCAGTCGCTCTCTCCCTCTCTCTCACTCTCTCACCCACACACATACACGCACACTAAATCCCACTTGCTCATGACCAGTCTAGCTGACCAGCCAGAGTGGTATCAACTAATGCCCATTAACAATGCGACTTGTGTCTGTGTGTGTCTGCAGGGGCTTTGGCTTACTTGAGTAAAAACTAAAATGCACTAATACTAAAACCAAAGTCAGACTGTATTTGTCATGTCTTTGGCTGCTTGTATGATTTTGCATACACATAAAATGGTCTGTCTGTATGTATAAACTAAGCACATCTATGTAATGTAAAAAAATCTAACCCTATAGCTTGTTTCCAGTGTGTGTGTATGTGTGTGTGTGTGTGTGTGTGTGTGTGTGTGTGTGTGTGTATCTGTTCCGGATACGTGTCTAGACTAAACAGCGATGGTCTAAGCCTTACATGGTTGGAATAGTAAGCAGATTTTTCGCTTAAATAAGAGAAGAGGGAAACAGGGAGACAGAACATTTACAGACCTTTAACCACAAACCCTCACAAGTTCAATAACTCAGAGCTAGGAAAATTGTGTGTTACAGTAAACGAACTACATGTAAATGTGTGTTTAAGTCTCGGTTAATTTAGCAAATGCACATCTGTCTCTGCATGTGTGTGTGTGTCTGTATGCATATGTAAAAACTGTATCAGCAGTATCACAATCGGTAGATATAATCAGCCGTTACAACACTATAAAAACTACACACAAACAAGCAACAGGGTTCCAAGCGTGGCAAACTAAAATGACAGTCAAGTCATTTTGAAAGACTTGTAGTGTGTGTGTTAGTGAGTTTGTGGGTTCAGATGTGAGGCAGGGGACTTGGAGGTTTGTTTCTGCGATGCTACAGGAAGTTGAGCTCAGTGTAGAGCCAGACAGACTTCTAGTAAACTACACAATCATGCCTGATCCCCTTTTGGTTTGCGAGAGTGTGTATGAGTGTGTGTATGTGCAGGAGTAAAACAGTTTGTGTTTGCATTTGCGTTGGATGACAAAGTGAGCTATGTGTATGAATATGATTTCTAGGAACCAAGGCAATTCCAGTAAAGGCTTTTTTCTTATGAGTTTGTATTTCTATGTTTGTCTCTGTGTGTGTGTGTACATCTTGGTCAGACCACAGGCTGGGCAGTGTTCATGTGTCTGCAGCACGCAGGACAGGGACAAAGGGATAAAGTGAGCAGTGGTGTCTTGTCATAGATCATGTCTCCTGGTCCACTTCCTGTGGCTGCGATAAGTATAATTTCTGCCATGTTGGCTATACAGTAAGTGGCTGGTTTGGAGCCTAACTGGAGCCTATACTGTGTTTCTGGAAGTTGTGGGTAAATCAAAGGGCAAGTCTTTCAGCCCTCAGAAGGGTTAAAGTATGGCTTTCATGGGCTTCGAGGTCCCTTTAGTGGCATCACTAAAGCTGATGTGGTTTTTGGTGGATGATGGGGTGATTAGGTTTATGATCCAAGAGTGCCATTCAGGAGCAAGCAAAGGTTGTTGGAACATATTCTGAACTCTTATGGGAATTATTTAGCTTGACCGTTTAGAGTCATACTAATGGCTGTCAGATCTGAGTCTACTTGCATTCATAGAAGTATCCAACTAGACAATTTGGTTAAAAACGCATTCAAAAAACTCCAATTATATGCAGACAAACAACTCTGAAAGTAGTTGTGGGGCGAGACTGTGCAGAATGGATGGACAGAAATAAAAGAAAAGCCATGAAATTTAAAAGAAAAAAAAGGGGGTGGGGGGGGGGGGGTAACTTGGTGTGTGGTGAATATTGTAAATGACTGCTTGAGGTCAGGAAGATGGATTGAAGGAAGGGAGGAGAATAAGTTGCAGGAATGTTAATTTTACAGTATGTACTACAGTTAAATGTCTATGTGTCAGTATGATGTGACTGATACTGACAGGGCTAACAAGCATGTGGCTGCACATAGAAAAAAAGAGTCTAAATCATTTGGGAATGAAAGGGCACAACACAGGGGCAGCAGGCATGCAGCCGACCATCTGAGAATGTGTGTGTCCATAAAAAATCATCACTGTTCCTGTACATCCTATATATCCATGTTAGCCTGGGGTCCAATTTCTGCTCACCAGATGATTACCAAACTACTATCCCAAACCAGCGTCTTTCTTCCTCTTTCTTTATCTTGTGCCACAGCGACAGTATCTGTATCAGCAGGATTGTGCTTCCAAGTATAAAAGTCATTTGTTTCCTTGACAGAAAGTAGCATTGTTGTAAAATGAATTGTGGCAGTTGATTTAGTCCCAGGTGCCAGATGTCTACAGCACGCAATATTTCTGATACGTGTGGCCTGAAGGAGTTGCCTGTCTATTGGGTCCATAAATCTTATACCAGTGAATGGCTGGCACAGAAGCAGCATGCAGGCTGCAAGCTGAGGATGTTATAGCAGCACTGTAAAAAAAAAAAAAAGCTTACACATGTAGCAGCAGCCTGGCTAGCTATCAAACCTGTCGTAGCCAGATAAAAAAAGAGGCACAGCAAAGTTACCCTGACATGAACATTGTGTCTGTTGTTGGAGACATAAGGTCTGACTACTTTTGCTGCGTGCAAGGTGTGTGTGAATAGAGGTTAACATGGCTCACCCAACTGATGTTTAGTCATTCATTTATTAGTTGTATATTTCATGCAAAGCTTCCCCAGCACCCTTCACTAGCAAGCCAGGTAAAGGCCATGCTGAGCATGCAGAGGGAGCATGAAGCATCAAGTCCCAAGTGACCAGTTTTCAGTGAGCATCCAAAGACAATGATGACGTTTACATGGACAAAATCTTTTTTATCCTTATTCCAGAAAAGACAATATACCTGCTTAGCTGTCTACATGGCTAAAAAAATATTTCACTAATATTCCTGTGTACATGCAGCCATGCATGATTAATGTGCCACAACCACATCTAAATATGGAAAAGTGGAACAGCTGGAGCCACATGTGCCATTTTGCAACAAAAATAAGATTTTTTTTTACATTGAAGTGCTCTACCATGCAATCACAGCAACTCTTTGATTCCTTCAGCCACCCCCTTGAAAAGGTCAGCGTTGCAATATTTACCAATATCCAAAAACCAGATGATATCCAGGGCTTTTATAATGTTTAAAAGTAGGTATAATTCTCCTTCCCACCAAGAGGCTGCGTGTCACAAACTGGGAAGTATATTCTGAGTGTGCTGTATTCGTGTCCAAAGAATGCTCCTAAAATCTGAATAATATTTGCATATTGCACATGTCTTATTCAGATTATGCTCTTTACGTTACTTGTGTGAAATTTGAAATATTGTCATTTTCAGAAAAATTGTAGAATATTGGAGTGTATGTAAACATAGTCACTGTACACACTTATGCACACAGGTACTTACAGCCAGTGTCTTTCAGCCTGTTGATGGCATTGGACAGGAGGCGAACACAGCCCAGGAAACCTGCACCCTGCTTTTTGTGGATCTTCTTATGGTTCCATACGCTGATGGTGATTGAGTCTGCCTTTCCAATGTATCTGACAGGGGGAGAGAGGGAGCAACAGAACACAGGTCAGTAAGACAGATAAGAGGAGAGGTTTGTAATTCTGAAAATATGTACAGCTAAAAGGGTCTAATGAAACATGGTGTACGCTTGTGTGCAAGAACAGCATAGGTTTTCATCAACAGACAGGGTATGAAAGATGTAAATTAAATGAAATCACAAGCCACAACACAATTTTCCAAAACAGACTAAAATTGCAAACTGACAAACTGAAACTTCCATTTTGTGTCTCTTCAGCTACTTCTCTGTGACAGCAAGAGAACAATGCACACCATGTTTGCGGTGCAGACTTTCAGACTGCGTAATGAGGCAGATTAGCTGATTTTAAAGTAACGTCTGTGTGTGTGTGTGTGTGTGTGTGTGTGTGTGTGTGTGTGTGTGTGTGTGTGTGTGTGTTAGCGTGTTTGTGCAGATTTAGCACAGCTGAGGCCAGTCTAGTCGTGGTTGGAGAACAGAGGAAGTCCCCGTGATGTGCTCCACCACCGTCTGAGACGCAGACAGCTCCCGCAGTAAACACACACAGTTCAACAGTCAAATGCACAATCACACATTTACTGACATGCACACATACATTCGTAATTACAGCCTACAGCAGCCAGCACTGATGCCAAGCTTTATATTATGCAGTGTATCATGAGCAAGGAGTGGGGTTTCCCTACTAAACACATCAAAATGTATAGGTTTGGTATGTAAAATTGTTGCCCTGAAATCAAATTACAACCTGTCTGGGTTTTGGATCTTTTAAAAGAGTCCAGTGTTTCAGTCTCTTGTTACTGTTCGAAAATCTGATCATGATGCAGTAGCAGGCAGTTAGCATCTTGGCACTTTTTCTCTACTACTTTTTCTCTCTTAGGCAATGCTGATGTGTGCACATGTTGATTATGATCGCATTCTAGCCATTTAACACTATTATAAGACAAATGGATGAAAGAATACAAGTTTAGTGCAATAATGGTTTCAATTTTCTTCTCCAATAAAGGTGAGTTAATTAAAAGCTTGTGTGCCAAGGACTGAATACTTATAGACTGAAAACCACTGACTTTTTCTGTTCAAAACCCACTGACTTGTAAAAGGCTTCTTTCACACTATAATATGACAAGTGATTGCCTTGTTTTTTGAATTGAATTGAATTGAATTGAATTGAATTGAATTGAATTGAATTGATTCTGAGTGATCATGAGTATGATTTAACAGAATATTTCACTAGTTAGGACAGTTTGGATGATTTTTTACAATTGACTGGGATATAAAACAAATCAGCTGAATGCTTTTACTTTACATTTGATTTGCATTTCTAAACAAGCAGT